>NC_088403.1:38217707-38549047 GCF_034236695.1 Oncorhynchus nerka
TGAGCATAGGTCAGACGGAGTAAGATGATGCTGACAGACATGCAGCTCTGCTTCTAGCTCCTAAGCAACTTTGCAGTATTTTGTTTTTTTGTGTGTTATTCCTTACATTATTGGCCCAGAACGTTTTTTTTTCTGTTATTACATACAGCCGGAAAGAACTTCAGGATATCAGAGCGATGGGAACTCACCAGCATTACGACCAGAAATACAACTTTCCCTAATTGGATCCTTTGTTCATCCCAGAGTCTTCTCCAAGATGCTGCCAGCAGAGAAGAAATATTCGGATTAAACTTCTAGTCCGACTCAGGAGGCGTGCACACCATTCACCACTTCCAAGTATATTACTAACTAATGTTCAGTCTTTGGACAATGAAGTAGACGAGCTCAGGGCGAGGAGCTCCTTCCAGAGAGACATCAGGGACTGTAACATACTCTATCAAGGAGTCATGGCTGTCTTGGGATAGACGGTCCCCGTCCATACAGCCAGCTGGGTTCTCAGTTCATCGCGCAGACTGGAATAAAGAACTCTCCAGGACTCCAGAAAGAAGAATGGTGGTGGTGTATGTTTCATGATGATCTATTCATGGTGTGATTGTGATAACATACAGAAAGTCAAGTCCTTTTGCTCGCCCGACCTAGAATACCTCACAATCAAATTCCGACCAAATTCCGACCGTATTAATTCCCAAAAGAATTCCCTTCGGTTACACTCACAGCTGTGTATTTTCCCCCTAAAGCCAATACCACGACGGCCCTCAAGGAACTACAGTGCAACTACACTTTATGCACACTGGAAACCACATATCCTGAGGCCGCATTTATTGTAGCTGGGGATTTTAACAAAGCAAATTTGAGCAAAACGCTACTGAAGTTCAATCAACACATTGACTGTAGTACTTGCTCTGGAAAAACAATAGACCACTGCTCCTCCCCCTTCGAGGTGCCAACAAGGCCCTCCCCATCATCCCTTCAGCAAATTAGATCACGACTCCGTTTTGTTCCTCATGTCCTATAGGCAGAAACTCAAACAGGAAGTACCCCTGCTAAGGTCTATTCAACACTGGTCTGACCAATCGGAATCCATGCTTCAAGATTATTTTGATTATGTTAACTGGGATATGTTCCAGGTAGCCTCTGACAATAACATTGACATACAGTGGGGAGAACAAGTATTTGATACACTGCCGATTTTGCAGGTTTCCTACTTACAAAGCATGTAGAGGTCTCATAGGTACATTTCAACTGTGAGAGATGGAATCACATTGTATGATTTTTAAGTAATTAATTAGCATTTTATTACATGACATAAGTATTTGATACATCAGAAAAGCAGAACTTAACATATGGTACAGAAATGACAGAGATCATACGTTTCCTGTAGTTCTTGACCAGGTTTGCACACACTGCAGCATGGATTTTGGCCCACTCCTCCATACAGACATTCTCCAGATCCTTCAGGTTTCGGGGCTGTCGCTGGGCAATACGGACTTTCAGCTCCCTCCAAAGATTTTCTATTGGGTTCAGGTCTGGAGACTGGCTAGGCCACTCCAGGACCTTGAGATGCTTCTTATGGAGCCACTCCTTAGTTGCCCTGGCTGTGTGTTTCGGGTCGTTGTCATGCTGGAAGACCTAGCCACGACCCATCTTCAATGCTCTTACTGAGGGAAGGAGGTTGTTGGCCAAGATCTCGCGATACATGGCCCCATCCAACCTCCCCTCAATACGGTGCAGTCGTCCTGTCCCCTTTGCAGAAAAGCATCCCCAAAGAATGATGTTTCCACCTCCATGCTTCACGATTGGGATGGTGTTCTTGGGGGTGTACTCATCCTTCTTCTTCCTCCAAACACGGCGAGTGGAGTTTAGACCAAAAAGCTCTATTTTTGTCTCATCAGACCACATGACCTTTTCCCATTCCTCCTCTGGATCATCCAGATGGTCATTGTCAAACTTCAGACGGGCCTGGACATGCGCTGGCATGAGCAGGGGCACCTTGCGTGCGCTGCAGGATTTTAATCCATGACAGCATAGTGTGTTACTGATGGTTTTCTTTGAGACTGTGGTCCCAGCTCTCTTCAGGTCATTGACCAGGTCCTGCCGTGTAGTTCTGGGCTGATCCCTCACCTTCCTCGTGATCATTGATGCCCCACGAGGTGAGATCTTGCATGGAGCCCTAGTCCGAGGGTGATTAACCGTCATCTTGAACTTCTTCCATTTTCTAATAATTGCGCCAACAGTTGTTGCCTTCTCACCAAGCTGCTTGCCTATTGTCCTGTAGCCCATCCCAGCCTTGTGCATGTCTACAATTTTATCCCTGGTGTCCTTACACAGCTCTCTGGTCTTGGCCATTCTGGAGAGGTTGGAGTCTGTTTGACTGAGTGTGTGGACAGGTGTCTTTTATACAGGTAACGAGTTCAAACACGTACATTTAATACAGGTAATGAGTGGAGAACAGGAGGGCTTCTTAAAGAAATACTAACAGGTCTGTGAGAGCTGATATTCTTAATGGTTGGTAGGTGATCAAATACTTGTCATAAAATCTGCTGCTCTGGCCCCCCAATGGTGGAACAAACTCCCTCACGACGCCAGGACAGCGGAGTCAATCACCACCTTCCGGAGACACCTGAAACCCCACCTCTTTAAGGAATACCTAGGATAGGATAAAGTAATCCTTCTCACCCCCCCCCCCCTTAAAAGACCTAGATGCACTATTGTAAAGTGGCTGTTCCACTGGATGTCATAAGGTGAAAGCACCAATTTGTAAGTCGCTCTGGATAAGAGCGTCTGCTAAATGACTTAAATGTAAATGTAAAATAAAATAAAATGCAAATTAATTACTTAAAAATCATATAATGTGATTTTCTGGATTTTTGATTTAGATTCCGTCTCTCACAGTTGAAGTGTACCTATGATAAAAAAATTACAGACCTCTACATGCTTTCTATTAGGAAAACCTGCAAAATCGGCAGTGTATCAAATACTTGTTCTCCCCACTGTATATACTGACACGGTGATTGAGTTCATCAGGAAGTGTATAGGGGATGTTGTTCCCACGGTGACTATTAAAACCTACCCAAACCAGAAACTGTGGATAGATGGCAGCATTTGTGCAAAACTGAAAACGCGAACCACCCCTTTTAACCATGGCAAGGTGACTGGTAATATGATAGAATACAAACAATGTAGCTATTCCCTCCATAATGAAATCAAACATGCAAAACATCAGTACAGAGACAAAGTGGAGTCGCAATTCAAGGAGCTACAGACAATCATGGATTACAAAGGGAAAACCAGCCACATCACAGACACCGACATCTTGCTCCCAGACAAGCTAAACACCTTTTTTTGTACCTTTATTTAACTAGTCAAGTCAGTTAAGAACACATTCTTATTTTCAATGACGGCCTAGGAACAGTGGGTTAACTGCCTTGTTCAGAGGCAGAACGACATATTTTTTCACCTTGTCAGCTCGGGGATTCGATCTTGCAAACTTTCGGTTACTAGTCCAACGTTCTAACCACTAGGCTACCTGCCGCCCCAAAACCTTCTTCGCCCGCTTTGAGGATAACACACTGTGTAACTGAATCAAATGACTATCGCCCCGTAGCACTCACTTCTGTCATCATGAAGTGCTTTGAGAGGCAAATTAACTTCTTGGTGACAGGGGGCAGTATTTTCACATCCAGATGAAATGCATGCCGAAATTCAACTGCCTGCTACTCATCCCCAAAAGATATGACTAGTAGATTTGGATAGGAAACACTCTGAAGTTTCGAAAACTGTTTGAATTATGTCTGTGACTATAACAAGACTTATTTAGCAGGCGAAACCCTGAGGACAAACCATTCAGATTTTGTTTTGAGGTTACTCATTGGGAATCCAGATTTCTAAGGTACCTTCTTGCAGTGCCTATAACTTCCACTTGATGTCAACAGTCTTTAGAAATTGGTTGAGGTTTTTCCTTTGTGTAATGAAGAAGTACGGCCATCTTGAACGAGGGTAACTTGAAGTGTACTGTTAGATAGAGGCGCGTGACCAGAAAGCTAGCTACAGTTTGTTTTCCTCCTGTATTGAACACAGATCATCCCGTTTTCAATTGTATCGATTATTTACGTAAAAAAAACACCTAAAGTTGTATTACAAAAGTAGTTTGAAATGTTTTGGCAAAGTTTACAGGTAACTTTTGAGATATTTTGTAGTCACGTTATAGCGTCCCACATATCCCAGAGAGGTTATCCTGTTAAGTCTACCCCCTACTTTTTCGAACATTCTGTTAAAAATCGCGCAACATTTCAGCGTCCTGCTACTCATGCCAGGAATATAGTATATGCATATGATTAGTATGTGTGGATAGAAAACACTCTGACGTTTCTAAAACTGGTTAAATCACGGCTGTGACTATAACAGAACGTACGTTTCATCGAAAAGCGCAAGAAAATCTGATCACTGAAAACTGGAAAATATATCAATGCGCCACTTGCATGTATTGTGTATTGGAAAGCAAATTAGATGGGGCTGAGATTGCAAGTCCTACAGCTTCCACACGATGTCGCCAGTCTTGTCATTTGCCTGCGCTTTGTTTCTTGGTCAAACGAGTACGAGAGAGCCCATTCCTTCCGGTCTCCGACAGGATGTTTTGGAGTAGAAATTTCTGAACATGATTTCAAGACGTGGATCTATTGAATACACATCGCCCCATGATCAATTTGATAGATTATTAACGTTTACTAATACCTAAAGTTGGATTACAAAAGTATTTTGAAGTGTTTTGTGAAAGTTTATCGTCTACTTTTTTAATTTAAAAAAATGACGTTGCGTTTTAAAAAGCTGTTTTTTCCTTGATCACACACTTTCCATAGATCGATATTTAGGGTATATATGGACCGATTTAATTAAAAAAAAGACCCAATAGTGATGTTTATGGGACATCTAGGAGTGCCAACAAAGAAGATCGTCAAAGGTAATGAATGTTTTATATTTTATTTCTGCGTTTTGTGTAGCGCCGGCTATGCTAATTATTTTGTTTACGTCCCCTTCGGGTATTTCGGGGTGTTGCATGCTATCAGATAATAGCTTCTCATGCTTTCGCCGAAAAGCATTTTAAGAATCTGACTTGTTGGCTGGATTCACAACGAGTGTAGCTTTAATTCAGTACCCTGCATGTGTGTTTTAATGAATGTTTGAGTTTTAACGAGTGCTATTAGCATTTAGCGTAGTGTATTTGCATTTCCAGATGGCTAGATGGGACGCATGCGTGTCGGGTCGACGTAAGAGGTTAATTAATTAGATAAATATTATGATGTTTCTATTCCAAGCAAAACTAAAAACCCTCAGGGTTTCCGTTCGGATGGAACAGAAAATATGGCGCTGTACAACGTGACAATCGGGAGTAGGCTACAGTACTAAGAACATAACATTTCCACACCCTAATTGTATAATTGTAGTCTAACCAATAGCCAAGCGGAGATTCTGTGAAAATAAAAATCAAATTGATTTATTAAGACCAGTCCCCATGCTTGTCTCAGAGCAGTGTGAAACGATGCTAAAATAGTTGACTCCAGCTGGTAGGCTATTGCTTCAAATGCTATTGCTTCTAACTTCAATATGATCTTTAATTAAATTAGACCTACACCACTTTTAACAGCACATTACTCAACAGTAGTGAGACTCATGTCGCCTACAGTATATCCAAAAATATTTTTATCAATGACGTGACTGCCAATAATTACATATGGGTCTCCCGGTGGCAACCGGCACAGGTAATGAAGCTGCATCTGTAGCAACGCATTTTGCACTGCGATGCAGTGTCTTAGACCGCTGCTCCAATCGGGCGGCCCCACCCACAAAGTATCAAAATACAGAGAGCTGTTGGTAAAGGTATATTATCCTGCTAACAGCCAATAATGGGCTATTATAATACTGTACATGGTGTCCAGGTCAGGATAACCAAAACATTTCTTTATTAACCTGTTAGTCCTATAGGGGCATTATTTCATTTTTGGATAAAAAGACGTGCCCGTTTTAAGCGCAATATTTTGTCACGAAAAGATGCTCGACTATGCTTGGAATTGATCGTTTTGGAAAGAAGACACTCTTACGTTTCCAGAACTGCAAAGATTTTCACTGTGAGTGCCTTATAACAAAAGCTTCAGGCAAAACCAAGATGTTTGAGCGACCAGGAAATGAACAGGATTTCTGAAGCTACGTTTTCCATGATCGCCTTATATGGCTGTGAATGCGACAGGAATGAACGGACACTTTCTAGCGTTTCCCCAAGGTGTCTGCAGCATTGTGACGTATTTGTAGGCATATCATTGGAAGATTGACCATAAGAGACTACAATTGCCAAGTGTCCCGCACGGTGTCTGTGTGGAAATTGGTGCGCAAAAGTCAGCTACCAGTATTTTTCCATCCGAATCAGAGAACAAAGAAGGCTTCTAGGACTGCCATTTCAATGAAGAGATATATGACAAAACACCTTGAGGATTGATTCAAACAACGTTTTCCATGTTTCAGTCTATATTATGGAGTTAATTCGGAAAAAAGTTTGACGTGTAGGTGACTGAATTTTCGGTTAGTTTCGGTAGCCAAATGCATAGTAACAAAACGGAACGATGTGTCCTACACAAGAATCTTTCAGGAAAAACTGGACATCTGCTATGTAACTGAGAGTCTCCTCATTGAAACATCTGAAGTTCTTCAAAGGTAAATTATTTTATTTGATTCCTTTGCTGGTTTTTGTGAATATGTTGCGTGCTAAATGCTAACGCTAAATGCTAAGCTAGCTATCACCACTCTTACACAAATTATTGATTTTCTCTGGTTCTAAAGCATATTTTGAAAATCTGAGATGACAGGATTGTTAAGAAAAGGATAAGCTTGAGAGCAGGCATATTTATTTCATTTCATTTGCGATTTTTAGAAATCGCTAACGTTGCGTTATGGTAATGAGCTTGAGGCTGTAGTAACGCTACCGCATGCGGGATGGGGCGGACTATGAGGTTAAAGACTATCAGAAAGAATGTTAGTACTTATTTATTTTGATCCAAAGCCATGAATGAGTGAATCACTCAGCTTTATGTTGGTGCCGGCCTATGACTGTGTATGACTGTGCCATCAGCTTGATAATATATAATGATATTTGGAGGTTATTTCATTTAAAAAAAGGAAAGTAAGTGATTGTAATCTGAATAAAAGCCAAAATAATATGTGTTTTAGATTTTTAGAGGGAGAGAAATGCTGGGCCAATTGTACACCGCCCCATGGGACTCCCAATTACGGTCAGATGTGATACATAATAATAATAATAATAATACTTTTTGTTGTATTATTTGTTTTGTCTTTTCTGGTGGATAAAACTGAAATTGGAACCAATCACAGCCGGTTGTGATACAGCCAACCTAACAAAAAAATACATTTGACGATTGAATTCTCACCCTACCCTCCTTCTAGGCAAGTCTATTGTCCAGCTACCTGCTAAAAGCCATAAGGACGCTGTGCTACAAGACCGTGTGTGTACCCAACAATTTGTTTACCTTTGTTAGACAACTTTGTTCCAATATTTCTGTAATTTAATGATATTTATTCCCATAGTAATTCATTATGGATCCATAACTAAATAAACATCTGCATTTTGAAAGAGTATTTTTATCATTATTTTATTAACTTCTCTAGGGTATGTGGGACGCTAGCGTCCCATCTGGCCAACATGCAGTGAGGTTGCAGAGTGCCACATTCAATTACAGAAATGCTCATTATAAAAATTCAGAAAACAAAACATATTTTACATAGGTTTAACCTCTAGCGTCGAGCAATCCCGTATCCGGGAGCGTAATCATAGCCTCAAGCTCATTACCATAATGCAACGTTTCCTATTCATGAAATTCGCAAATTAAATGAAATAAATATATTGAAACACAAATTTAGCCTTTTGTTAACAACACTGTCATCTCAGATTTTCAAAATATGCTTTAAAGATTAACTTCTTGTTAAACCAACCACAGTGCCATATTTATTAAATGCTTTTCGGCGAAAGCATACCTAGCCCAGAACATACCTAGCCCAGAACATAGCCCAGTTGACAAATTATTACAAACAGTAACCAGCCAAGCAGAAGCGTTACAAAACTCAGAAATAGAGATAAAATTAATACCTTACCTTTGATGATCTTCATATGGTGGCAATCAGAAGACATTAATTTACTCAATAAATGTTCCTTTTGTTCGATGAAGTCTCTTTATATCCAAAAACCTGTTAGTGCGTTTTCTTCAGTAATCCACAGGCTCAAACTCAGTCAAAACAATCAGCCAAAAAATCCAAATTGTATCCGTAAAGTTCATAGAAACATGTCAAACGATGTTTATATTCAATCCTCAGGTTGTTTTTTTGCCTAAATGATCTATAATATTTCAACCGGACAATAACGTCGTCAATATAAAAGGTAAACAAGAAATGCACATGCGCCTGAAAAAACTCTGCGTCACGTTAGGGTCCACTCGTTCAGACTGGTCTTACTCCCTCATTTATAAGAATACAAGCCTGAAATGATTTCTAAAGACTGTTGACATCTAGTGGAAGGCATAGGAACTGCAAATAGAGTCCTAAGTCAATGGATACTGTAATGGCATTGAATAGAAAACTACCAAATCAAAAGGAAACTACTTCCGGAATGGATTTTTCTCAGGTTTTCACCTGCTAAATCAGTTCTGTTATACTCACAGACACTATTTTAACAGTTTTGGAAACTTTAGAGTGTTTTCTATCCAAATCTACCAGTTATATGCATATCTTCTGGGCCCGAGTAGCAGGCCGTTTAATTTGGGCATGCCTTTCATCCAAAATTCCGAATGCTGCCCCCTATCCTAGAGAGGTTAATGAACACATAAACATGCTGATGAAGAAATACAGTACTGTACAGTATATGCTTTTACATTTGGATAATAAAGCATTTAAAGTATTTTGAAGATATAAGCCACTTGCATTTGTTTATTAGGCTACTGCGCAGTCTGACAAGGTAACATAGCATATAGTACATATTGTAGTAAACATGGGAAATAGCCTAATTCCTTACATAAGGGAGAGCAGACCATGTCCAGACTTTCTCGGTGACCTAAAGTACTCATTATCTCTGTCTTTAATGCTCTTTCGGGTTGCATCAGTCATGGACAGAAACTTTTGAGACACAGTATTAATGATGAACACCTGGAGGTTTACTGGTAAGCCATATCTGCCTTGGTCAAGTTCTGTGGTCAGAAGAGGAATGGAAATATCAGGGTGAACCGACGACCTGATGAACTCGCCAGGTATGTTGGCTCTACCTGTCAGGGGCGGAGTTCCAGAGCTCACAGGTGTGACTGGCATGGATTGTGACTCCATCCCGTTCCACGCCCTCTTTTTTTCACCTTTATTTAAACAGGTAGGCCAGTTGAGAACAAGTTCTCATCTACAACTGCGACCTGGCAAAGACAAAGCAAAGCAGTGCGACACAAACAACAACACTGAGTTACACATGGAATAAACAAATGTACAGTCAATAACACAATAGGAAAAAATCTACATACAGTGTGCGGAAATTATGTAAGATTAGGGAGGTAAGACAATAAATAGGCCGTAGTGGTGAAGTAATTACAATTTAACAATTAAACACAGAAGTGATAGATGTGCATAAGATGAATGCAAGTAGAGATACTGGGGTGCAAAGGAGCAAAATAAATAAATAACAATATGGGGATGAGGTAGTTGGATGGGCTATTTACAGATGGACTATGTACAGGTGCAGTGATCTGTGAGCTGCTCTCTTCAACATGTCGTTCTCTGCCTAACTCTCCGCCAATGCCGCCTGGCTCTGGACATCAACTGTTGCCCGTATCTCTGCTTTCAGATAGTGTTTCTCTTTCTGCTGGTCTGCTTCGAATGACTCAATCCCGGTCTTCAAAGTTTTCAATCTGATCCATGTGCATCTTCATCAGATGAGCAGAATGGTACCACCCTGAGCCCCCATCAAT
Organism: Oncorhynchus nerka; assembly: GCF_034236695.1. NCBI lineage: Eukaryota > Metazoa > Chordata > Actinopteri > Salmoniformes > Salmonidae > Oncorhynchus > Oncorhynchus nerka. The sequence continues at coordinate 38,227,709 of NC_088403.1, forward strand.
TACAGTGGCCTACGATAGAAATGGTAGATCAATTAAGAATTAAAAGTGACTCCAACACACAAATGCTGCGTACAAATTTTAAGAATCTTGCAAAACTAATCGCTTTCTTGGCAACCATGTGTTTTTTTGGTGCGGCCCGTTGTCCACTGATCTCCATGTATTGTTGTCGGCATGGTTGTATGCTCTGCAAAAACACATTTACAATTTACATTTACAATTAGTACACAATAATTTATTTAAATGTTATTTTTATTTTCAATTGTATTACACATTGATAGGCTATATAATAAAAATAATTAAAAAATGCACTGAAACAAAATTACCTTTAGTTTTGATGATCCTCTAAGCTCCGGCTCATTTTCAAGTCCTCTCATGGTTATGGTTCTAACCCTGGAACGGGTAGCACCATAGAAAGAAGCTGGCACGATGAAAACAATGTCCATTTTGTCTGTTCTCTGGTCGCAATGTCATTTTTTAAAAAGATAAACAGCTCATTTTTGAATGGTAACTGTGTTAAGGGTGGAGTTACGGGCGGGGTGAGGAGTACTGCAAAAGTGTGACTTTTAGCTTACAATAGGCCATAAGTATACAGCAGTTCGCCGATTTTCCTCACTTTGATTATGGTGCTAATCGGGCTACAAGTGTTTGAAAACCTGTTTTCAAAATGGTACCAGCTGTCCATCACCACTGTAAACAAAATGTAAAATTGAATAATATCTGCCCTCTGAATTCATATCTAAGGGGCATTTTTCACACCGTTAATAGTTATATTGTATTAGTTTGAATATGCAGACTGGCACTAAGAACAGTGGGAATGTTTTCCCAGTCTGCACAATTATTATTGCAATGACCCTTGCAATGAGGATCTAGTGGCAGAGGGAAGTGTTTAGTCCCAGGGTCCTTAGCTTAGTGATGAGCTTTGAGGGTACTATGGTGTTGAATGCTGAGCTGTGGTCAATGAATAGCATTTTCATATATGTGTTCCTTTTATCCAGGTGGGAAAGGGCAGTGTGGAGTGCAATAGAGACTGCATCATCTGTGGCTCTGTTGGGGCGGTAAGCACATTGGAGTGGGTCTAGGGTTTCTGGGATGATGGTGTTGATGTGAGCCATGACCAGCCTTTCAAAGTACTTCATGGCTACAGAGGTGATGCTATGGGTCGGTAGTCACTTAGGCAAGTTACCTTTGTGTTCTTGGGCACAGGGACTATGGTGGTCTTCTTGAAACATGTTGGTATTACAGACTCAGACAGGTTTTCGATTGAATTGTAAAGTTACTACCGTAAATCACATTATGCTGACTTGCAAAGCGATGTGTAATTCCTATTGGAATCTAGCCAGTGATAGGCGATCCAACAGCGATCCATTTGTATTCACCCGCAACCTACATTTATAATGATTGCCATGGTTAAGGACAGTGGGACGAAACCACCTAAGCCATTTAAACCTGAATAACCATTTCAGTAACGGGTGCAAAAATTCATTTTTTTTTAGAAAACATTTTTAAAATCTAGGTGTAGCATAACATTTAATCAATCAATCACTCAATGTAAATGCAAAAACAGATATTATTATTATTATTTAATCTACCTGCAGTAGAGCATGCTGGTAAATAAGTTATTTTGTTATCATTTTTTATTTATTTAAATGCAGTAGGTGTGACTTCCCATTTAGTTTTGAGTCAGTACCACAAACACTTCAAGTAATAATGACTTTTCAATTACTTTGAGTACAACTTATTAGAAGTATTTGAGTTAAAAATGCCTTGCGGCACTGGGTATGTCCAATCAGTTTCATGTAACTGATCATATGCAGACACACACACACACACACACACACACACACACACACACACACACACACACACACACACACACACACACACACACACACACACACACACACACACACACACACACACACACACACCTCTCTACCTTTAATCGTTCCATTGTTTCAGTAGGAGGAAGTGTTGTCACGAGGCTGTGGGCTGTATGCTAAGACTGAGACTGATGGGGTAGAGATTGCAGAGAAGGACTGTCATGCTATACCACTCATTAAAATGGATGACATGCAAATATATACTGTACACATGGCATGCACTCTGAGTCCGTTCTGCACTGGAAGATACACACAAATTGTCTAATTCACACACTTATCAAGAGAACATCCCTGGTCATCCCTACTGCCTCTGATCTGACAGACTCACTAAACACATGCTTTGTTTGTAAATTATGTCCCTGGCTATCTGTACATTTAAAAAATGAGAAAATGTGGCTGTCTGCTTTTTTTAATACATGGAATTTTAAATGATTTATGCTTGTACTTGATACTTAAGTATACTTTACATATTACATTTACTCTTGATACTTAAGTATATTTAAAATCATATACTTTTATACTTCTACTCAAGTAGTATTTTACTGGGTGACTTTTACTCAAGTATGACAATTAGATACTTTTTTCACCACTGCACACACATATAGGAAGGCATGCAGGCAAACAAACAGGCAGGCAGGTAGACAGGCAGGAACACACACACACTTGTACACTTACACACACACACACACACACACTCCCTTTTCGAGTCCAGAGCCTACTGAGAAGCCAGCTGTCAAAAGTTGCCAGAGGTGGAATTGCCTGCCTCAGATGACAGATTGATTTTTCCGTAGTATAATTTTGAAATGAAGCTAAGTGTAACAATTGAACCATAATGCAATGCCCAGCAGTGATGGGCCCAGTGTATGGGAATACACACTTGCATCAGAGAGGCATGGTATTTCCCCTATTTACACATTTGACAAAAACATGGCTATTGTGCAAATGTTTGAACACAAAAATAACATCAATACAAATGGTCTACTTTTTTTCAGCCAAAACAACAGTTCATTATAGGTTAGTGGTGAAATGTAAAACATCTCTGATGCAACACACACAGCCCTATTTGGTGCTGGCTAGCACAGATCTGATCTGGGGTAGACAGAGACACTACGGGTACCACAGGGTCGTCATAGTAGCAGGAGCCAAAATAAAGCAGCCGTTGTGACAGGGGCAGTCCTGTCAGCAGCAATGTAGAGAAACATTTACACACACACACACACACACACACACACACACACACACACACACACACACACACACACACACTCACACACTCACACACTCCCTTTTCGAGTCCAGAGCCTACTGGTATAGACACAAAAAAAAAAGAGAAAGGAGAAAGGAGGAGATGGAGGAGTGTGTATCCTGAACTGACCCTTTCTATTTATGGTGGTCCAGAGTGGACATATTTAGTAGCAGCTGCGCCGTTGGCACCCACCCATACACCCACTACTATGCCCAGCTCCCTACCTAGCCTGCCTGATGCTTTCACTCTACCCAGCTCAGGAATGAACACTAGCTCCCTTGTTATAGCCCTCGAACTTCCCTTCATCCGGTCTCTGCCTGAGTGGTAGAATTTTTCCTGTATCCTGCTGCACATAGAGCACCATGGAGATAATGTAGCCTCTTCTGTTCTGATTCATAGAATGATAATAATCTAAGAACAACATAATGTTTTAACCACAGAATCAGAATAGAATGGATACACATCTAAATTCAAATTATAGTGTTCTAACGCCTTGCTGAGTGATGCACAGTCCCATTCAGGCCTGAAAGGAGAGACAATAGGATTGGATATTCAGTCCACAAACCAAATATATATTTTATAACTCTAAAAGTGTGAAATGTACTGTACTTACGTTGAACACTTTTGAAAGTTTTAAAGATTTAACTAAACTCAGCAAAACAATAAATGTCCCTTTTTCAGGACCCTGTCTTTCAAAGATAATTCATAAAAATCCAAATAACTTCTCAGATCTTCATTGTAAAGGGTTTAAACACTGTTTCCCATGCTTGTTCAATGAACCATTAACAATTAATGAACATGCACCTGTAGAACGGTCGTTAAGACACTAACAGCTTACAGACGGTAGGCAATAAAGGTCACAGTTATGAAAACAGGACACTAAAGAGGCCTTTCCAATGACTCTGAAAAACACCAAAAGAAAGACGCCCAGGTTCCTGCTCATCTGCGTGAACATGCCTTAGGCATGCTGCAAGTAGGTATGAGGACTGCAGATGTTGCCAGGGCAATAAATTGCAATGTCCGTACTGTGAGACGCCTAAGAGAGCGCTACAGGGAGACAGGACGGACAGCTGTGGCAGTGGCAGGCCATGTGTAATAACACCTGCACAAGATCGGTACATCCAAACATCACACCTGCAGGACAGGTACAAGATGGCAACAACAACTGCCCGAGTTACACCAGCAATGCACAATGCCTCCATCAGTGCTCAGACTGTCCTCAATAGGCTGAGAGAGGCTGGACTGAGGGCGTGTAGGCCTGTTGTAAGGCAGGTCCTCACCAGACATCACCTGCAACAACGTCGCCTATGGGTACAAATCCACTGTCGCTGGACCAGACAGGACTGGCAAAAAGTGCTCTTCACCAACGAGTCACGGTTTTGTCACACCAGGGGTGATGGTCGGATTTCCGTTTATCGTCTAAGGAATGAGCGTTACACCGAGGCCTGCACTTTGGAGTGGGATCGATTTGGAGGTGGAGGGTCCGTCATGGTCTGAGGCTGTGTTTCACAGCATCATCGGACTGAGCTTGTTGTCATTGCAGGCAATCTCAACTCTGTGCATTACAGGGAAGACACCCTCCTCCCTCATGTGGTACCCTTCCTGCAGGCTCATCCTGACATGACAATGCCACCAGCCATACTGCTCGTTCTGTGCGTGATTTCCTGTAAGACAGGAATATCAGTGTTCTGAATGTTTAATATTCTGATTTTTGTATTTTACATTTCGCACTCTGCAATTTTACCGGATGTCGTCGTAGGTGTCCCGTTAGCGGTTCATGCGCCCTAATTATAAAGGTGTTACTCACATCAGCTGCAGAGAGCGTGTCATCCGGAACAGCTGATGCTCTATGCATGTTTCAGTGTTACTTGCCTCGAAGAGAGCATAGAAGTGATTTAGCTCGTCTGGTAGGCTCGTGTCACTTGGCAGCTCTCAGCTGTGCTGCCCTTTGTAGTCTTGTTTAAACAGCGAAATTGTCGTGGAAATCCGCCCTATTTACATAGTGATGACGAAAAGAACGTCATTTAGGCTGTAATGATCTTCAAAATTCTAATCATTAGGTTGTCACACCGTTGATATAACAACGGACGATAATAGTTTAACGAATCCCGTTGTGACGTAGACGGGGACACTTTTTGGCCGGGGGACAGTAATTTAGCATGACAGGACCGTTACAGATATTTGCTGGCTTATCACTTTGTAAGCCAGCAAAATGTGATTTGCAGGCTTGATGTGGCCTGTAAACCGGAGTTTCAGGACACTCTGTCAGGGACCATCAAAGAAAGGCCTTTTGAATTATATGTTCACTCAACCTAAAATTCAAAGTTGAGAATGTATGCGGGTTCAACTATATGCCCAGATGTTGTTAAAACTCACAATCTTATTGCAGCTCGTTGCCTTACAATTGTACATTGAATCAACATCTTTTTTTTTTACAGTGTATTGGTAAAGTAGGGGTATAGCTTTAAAACACTGAAGTGCATTGTGGGTAAAGTAGTAAGGTAACTTTCGGTTTTGATGCAATTGTGTGTCTAGGGGACGTAGCCGAACTGTGGACTGTGCTCTTTTTACTCCGTTAGCCCACTACGTTTTAATAAAAGTGAACTACTTCAGTAGAATTCCAGACTGACTCATCATTAGCGGCGGATAATATCCCCAAATGTGGGATTTACCCCAGAACATCCATAAGTTGCTCTGGCCCTGGAGTTGCATCCATAAGATGCTCTGGCTCCCCTGAGCCGTCCCAATTAGGTTCTGGAGGCGAGGCAGGAAAGGTAACATTAGGGGCTCATCCAGGATTTATCCTGCCAGCATCGGTGATTTTCATATTCTACCGAAATATCAAAGAGAAATCCAAATTTTTTAAAATTATATATAGAATCGGACATTCACAAACTAACGGCTAACAAAGTTAATCATCATTGTCGGAGTAGTGGCTGACGTTTTAGCTAAAGCTGTGAAATGGCGGCTACACACAGGAAATCTGTTTTTACGATAAATAATTTGCCTGAGGATTCGACGTGCTACTCAAACCCATTCATGTCGCTAAATAAAGTGAATGAAGAAAGGCAACCACAAGTCTCATTTGCTGAATGGATGAACGAATTTGATGTTGCAAATGCTAACAGTAACTGCAATCCATTTATGCCAAGTTCAGATGTAGCTAATATGCAGCCCACCGCAGCTAATATGGCTGACTCATGCCGTGAGTAAAGACGTCTCCTCAACGGCCAAGGAGAGAAACAAATACATTCAAGTCTCATGGGAATGTTAAATTCTCCTACATTCAATTCACATTTCCACAAACTTCAAAGTGTTTCCTTTCAAATGGTACCAATAATATGCATATGTCATTTTGGCGAATATTGAAAAAAAGGGGACTATCTTTGGGAGCGGTGTCCCTTCCACAGGACAGTTGAGCGAACGTAGGCTAATGCAATTTGCATGAGGTTGTAAGTAACAAGAACATTTCCCAGGACATAGACACATCTGATATTGTCAGAAAGCTTAATTAAATTCTTGTTAATCTAACTGCACTGTCCAATTTACAGTAGCTATTACAGTGAACAAATACCATGCTATTGTTTGAGGATAGTGCACAATTTTGAACATAAAAAGTTATGAATAAACATATTAGGCACACTTGGGCAGTCTTGATACAACATTTTGAACAGAATACAATGGTTCATTGGATCAGTCTAAACCTTTGCACGTACACTGATGCCATCTCGTAGCCAAAATGGGCTGGGCTGGAAAAATATATTATGGCCTTCCTCTTACATTTCAAAGATGATGGTACAAAAAATAGAAAAGAGCGCTTGTTTTTTCTTTGTATTATCTTTTACCAGATCTATTGTGTTATATTCTACTACATTCCTTTCACATTTCTATAAAATTCTAATTGTTTCCTTTCAAATGGTACCAAGAATATATGCATATCCTGCATATCCATAGCCTACTCCTCAGTCCCAGTTGCTAATATATGCATATTATTATTAGTATTGGATAGAAAACACTCTGAAGTTTCTAAAACTGTTTGAATGATGTCTATGAGTATAACATAACTCATATGGTAGGCGAAAACCTGAGAAGAAATCCAAACAGGAAGTGGGAAATCTGAGGTTGGTCGATTTTCAACCCAGCCCCTATTGAAAAGACTCCTCTCTTTGGCTGGAAAAATGGCTGTTTTTCTGTGGCTTGGCTTTGACCTAACATAATCGTTTGTGGTGTTTTCACTGTAAAGCCTATTTGAAACCGGACACTTTGGTGGGATTAACAACAAGATTACCTTTAAAATGGTATAAAATACATGTATGTTTGAGGAATTTTAATTATGAGTTTTCTGTTGTTTGAATTTGGCGCTCTGCACTTTCACTGGCTGTTGTCATAACGGGATTGCAGCCCTAAGAAGTTTTAAGAGGTTTTTCCCAAAAGTCAGACTCTTCCCACACACCAACTCAATTTTCTTCACTTCAGAAGCATCTCCATTCACCAAATTGTGTGTGCTTATCCTTAGATATATTCTCAAGACTTGTATGGAGGGAATTGTTGATATTTTGTCAAATTTTATTCATAATAACATTCTTTGGAAATATGAACAAAAATGTACTTTACCATACATGTCTTTAGTATTTTACGTATAGAAAGATTTTTTTTAAAGTATATATCTACAATCTGCTCTATACATGTCCGGTCCTGGAGTGTCTTAATAAAATGAAACCAAAATATTAAGTCTGACTTTATCCAGTTTCCAGAAAAATGTATTTGCGGTATATGCAAATATGCACATATTTAATGAGATATTGCTTCATTTGCATATTTTAATACAATATTTCAGAAAAGTTGTAATTAAAGAAAGTCTTATATTGGTGTTAATATTCAACTGGTAAAAGTGAATTGTGATATGATTAAGGGAAAAAAATCCCCTATTAGGTTGTGTTGCCTCTTCTTAAACACATGCGCCTTCGCACGCATGTTGATTTTTTCCACCCACACCAGATGCGATCAGGACACGCAGGTTGAAATATCAAAATGAACTCTGAACCAAATATATTCATTTGGGGACAGGTCAAAAAGCTTTAAACATTTATGTCAATTTAGCTAGCTAGCTTGCTGTTGCTAGCTAATTTGTCCTAGGATATAAACATTGGATTGTTATTTTACCTGAAATGCACAAGATCCTCTACTCCGACAATTAATCCACAGATTAAAGAGTAACCCGAGTTTGTTTCTAGTAATCTCTCCTCCATCAGAACCAAGTTCTATTTTAGCTCCTGGCTACGCAGATGCTCACGATCAGTGTGGGTGCAATGATTGAATAATATATATGTGTACATTTATTTTGCAGCACATGCGACGCTAGAGGTGTGGTCAGAATGTTACTCATATTGTCTATGCAAATTGTTTCATATTCTTTTCTGTGTTTTCAATATGAATACATTGAAAATATTTGGAACAGAAAGAGAATATTGCAAATAGGTATTTTGTTGCTCACAGTCACACATCTAGCCCTGCTGTGTCGAGGAAAGAAACATCTAAAGGAAGCAATTCAGAGCTAATAAAGTTGTAACTCGTTCAAACATAGAAGCGATTATCCAAACATTGCAAACAAACATTCCAAAATCTCTTTCCCGGAACTACAGAACCCCCGTGTGTTCCATGTTCAGTGCTAGGCTGTTGGACACAACCTGTGAGGAGGTAGCAGCCTGAATGAAAGTGATGGAGGGGAGCGAGGGGGAGAGGAGGCCATGACAAGACTAGACTGTAGTGTGTCGGACCCCCGTCTCTCCCCCCTTCTCTAGGGCCCCTCTCTGTTATTGTTTTGACTAAGAGGCTACGGTCAAGTGGACACCGCTGTATTATGTCTGGGTGTCTTGGAATTTAGGTCACACTAGAAATCTCTCCCTCCTTCCCTCTTCACTCTCTCCCTTCCCCTGCCCGCTCTCTTCTCTTTTTTGAGCTGGCTCTCACTGAGACCTCTCCCTCCTCTCTCTCCTTTCAGCTTCTCTGTCTCATTCTCTTCTCTTGCTCTCTTTTTCTCCTCTCTCTCTCCCTTTCTCTACCTTCTCCCACCCCTCTCTTTTCTTCTTCTAACAAACTCTGCTCTTTAATCCTGTGTCCTTGCTGCGTTAGCTAGCTGTCTGGATCAATGTGTGTCTCTGGTAGCGTCCCAAATGGTGCCCTATTCCCTATGGGTCCTGGTCAAAAGTTGTGCACTATAAATGGAATTGGGTGCCAGTTGGGACTAAACCTTGGCTGTGTTTGAATACTCATACTAACCGCACTAATCGTACTATTTGTGACGTGAATTGAGTATATAGTATGCTTATTGGTCATAGTGTGGATATAGTTAGTATGCCAAAAGTTCCCGGATGTCATACTAAATTCGCCAAAATGTGAAGTATACATGCAGAGGACACTATTTCTGTACTTTAGGTCCTATAATGTAATTCTTCAGGAAATGGGCGTGGCTTCACATTGTTTCCAGATTTGAAGAAAATGGTGGAAAATAAGCAGTCAAAATACAATGAGAGCGGATACAAATTCATTGCTTTAGCTAATTATGACAAATGTTAAGAAAATGTTGAGCAATGTAATAAAGTAATGACTTTTGCAAAACCTCACACGTTATATTGGCTGACAATTTGTTAGCTACGCTGTCCTTATGAACCACATAGCGTATCAATACAGCAGTATGGACTGGTATGTTGTTAGCTAGCTACCTAACGTTAGTTGGCTACTTATACATCAAACTTGCCAGTATATTAACTATACTTAAGTTCCTCGGCTTACACATCACGGACAAACTGAAATGGTCCACCCACACAGACAGCGTGGTGAAGAAGGCGCAACAGCGCCTCTTCAACCTCAGGAGGCTGAAGAAATTTGGCTTGTCATCTAAAACACTCACAAACTTTTACAGATGTAAAATCGAGAGCATACTGTCAGGTTGTATCACCGCCTGGTACGGCAATTGCACCACCCTCAACCGCAAGGCTCTCCAGAGAGCTACCTGCCCTCCAAACTACCTGCCCTCCAGGACACCTACAGCACCCAATGTCACAGGAAGGCCAAAAAGATCAACAAGGACAACAACCACCCGAGCCACTGCCTGTTTACCCCGCTATCATCCAGAAGGCGAGGTCAGTACAGGTGCATCAAATCTGGGACTGAGAGACTGAAAAACAGCTTCTATCTCAAGGCCATCAGACTGTTAAACAGCCATCACTAACATAGAGAGGCTGCTGCCAACATACAGACTCAAATCTCTGGCCACTTAAATAAATGGACTTAATAAAGGTATCACTAGTCACTTTAAATAACACCACTTAAATAATGTTTACATATCCTACATTACTCATCTCATATGTACATACTGTATTCTACACCATCTGCTGCATCTTGCCTATGCCGCACGCCATCGCTCATCCATATATTTATATGTACATTTTCATATTCATCCCATTACATGTGTGTATTTGTGTGTATAAGGTGTGTATAGTTGTTGTGAATTTGTTAGATTACTTGTTAGATATTACTGCATAGTTGGGAACTAGAAGCTCAAGCACTTCGCTACACTCGCATTAACATCTGCTAACCATGTGTATGTGACCAGTATGTTAGCTGGTTATCCCCAGTTAGATAATGTGTTTTCACTTATGCATACTTGTTGAGTTCTCCCTGGTGCACTCATTTGTTTGTGACAGGAGCTGGCTGCTCATTCTAAATCGTATAATCTAATCTGTTTATAACATTGGCAGCATGTGCAGCAGTGGTCATTCCATTTTTGCAAAAGTTAAATAAGTGTATTTATGCTGTTGTTCAAATGCACAGATCGCTTTATATATCTTCTCAAAGAATCTACTGGTAGTTCAGAAACTTGCCATCATATCTCTGTCATGCTACTTTGTTGACAACTCCAGCCACCTCGGGCCTTGGGTATTCAGCCAGTCAGCAGCTACCACTGCCACAAACAACTGAGGTACTTAGTGAACAATAGAGCAGAGGAATAATTCCGTTTTGAGTCGTCAGGCAAGTTCGCCACCCCCTCCAAAATGTAGAATATATGCATTATTTTTTTTTATTGTGTTTTACTCAAACCACTCTTGGGTCGTATGTTTGATACCTCTGGGTTAAAATGACACTCATATATCATGGAGACTAGCGCAGCCAAAACACACTGTACTGTTGCTGCAGGGCTGGAAACACAGACACACTCACGTGTACACACACACACACACACACACACACACACACACACACACACACACACACACACACACACACACACACACATACACACACACAGTCAATTAGTAGAGCAGAGGCACCCAGCTGAGGGTCACATCCCAGAGAGCACCTAGACAGACACACATGACACATAGCTACAGTGCCTCTCACAGCGCACACACAGCTCAAACACAACTCCATCCCACAGCTACAGCACATCAGGGTGAGTTCACACACACTCATTACTCCTCTCCTGAGGAATGGAGCCTCTCATATGTTTGTCCTGTCTATACTGGTGGCCAGCACTGATGTGCTTGTGCGTGTTTGTCTGGACACACACACACACACACACACACACACACACACACACACACACACACACACACACACACACACACACACACACACACACACACGCACACACGCACACACGCACACGCGCGCGCGAGCAATTACTCCTCTCCACAGTGTAACAACACAGAGGCAGGATGTCACTGTGAGCTGGGTTTGTAGGAATTAGAAGAGGATTGTGTACAGTACATTGTTAACATTGTGTTAGAGATTGTAGGGATAGGGTTGAATTGCTCACAAGACCTGGTTAGGAAATAGGGTGTTGAGTAGAACAGCCTAGGGTGGGGTCATTAGGTTTGCTTGTCCCAGTCATATTGCTGTTGTATGTTGAATCACTCACACAGACATATTTTATTACAGAATGATTTGGCTACACCAACACTGATGCCGAATTCCTTATTGTTAAGAATGGATAAAAACATGGATTGTGTACTGATCGTGATTGCAATCATGGACATTCATTGTATTGTAAATATAATGGAGTGGTATACAATGGCTGATGTCAATCGGTTAATGACGATTAAAAAGTAGAGTGTTGGGGTTGGAATGGGAGGTGGAATGGGAATGATTGACAGAACAGTGTCAGATGGGAGGCTGAGGAGCAGGGGGGAGGCTGGGGAAGTGGGTTATGGCACTTCAGAGGTTTGGGGGTATGGTGAAGAGATAGGGCGGGGGCATGAGATAGGAGGGGGGCTTATGTACCACCACCACCACCCCAGGGCACAGCGGGAAAGGGGACAAGGGGGGGATTGAGATAGGAGGGGCATCGGGTTTAGTCAGTCCACTATCAAGATCTGGCAGCTTGTCAAGAAGACTTCACACACTTGTTAATCAAACTGTCCTTCTGTGAATAAACAATTAACAATTTGCATCCACAAGCAATCAACAACAGAGAGGTGTGTGTGTGTGTGTGTGTGTGTGTGTGTGTGTGTGTGTGTGTGTGTGTGTGTGTGTGTGTGTGTGTGTGTGTGTGTGTGTGTGTGTGTGTGTGTGTGTGTGTGTGTGTGTGTGTGTGTGTGTGTGTGTGTGTGTGTGTGTGTGTGTGTGTGTGTGTGTGTGTGTGTGTGTGTGTGTGTGTGTGTGTGTGTGTGTGTGTGTGTGTGACCTCTATTCCCGGGAGGGTTCTTCGCTGTAGTGTTAGCTATAACCACAGGATTACCTCCTAAAAAATCATGGAGTTATGGAAATGACGGTTAGCTAATCACAACAGAGCTGAAGATCATCTGTGAACCAACTCCTTTGTTTTCTCTTCTTCTAGGGTACTTCCATTCTCCTTCCATTTCCTCCAAGAGAGGCTACATATCTTCTAGATCTGGTTCTTTAGTTTGTGTACATCGACTGGATATAGATCATGTACAGAATAAAAATATTCCAAAACATGCATCCTGTTTGCAATTATTCAATAGAGTAAAACTGCAAAAAATGTGGCAAAGAAATTAACTTTAAGTTCTGAATAGACAGCGTTATATTTGGGGCAAATCCAACATCACTGAGTACCACTCTTCATAATTTCAAGCATGATGGTGGATGCATCATGTTATGAGTATGCAAGGACTAGGGATTTTTTTAGGGTAAAAATAAATGGAATATAGCTAAACACAGGCAAAATCTTAAAGGATAACCTGGTTCAGTCTGTTTTCCAACACACACTGGGAGACAAATTCCCCTTTCAGCAGGATGCTTACCAAGATGACATTGAATGTTCCGGAGTGGGATTTTTTATTATTTATTTTTATTTATTAAAACAAATTCTTATTTTCAATGACGGCCTAGGAACAGTGGGTTAACTGCCTGTTCAGGGGCAGAACGACAGATTTGTACCTTGTCAGCTCGGGGGTTTGAACTTGCAACCTTCCGGTTACTAGTCCAACGCTCTAACCACTAGGCTACCCTGCCGCCCCAGTAACAGTTATGACTTAAATCTGATATTTTTAGTACCTAATGTTAAATTAAAAGATGAATGTGTTGATATATGCACATGATAGCATACTACATGTCATAAGCATTAATGACTACTTCTAGCAAATTGAAAATATGGGTTTTCATGCAGTCGTACCACATGTCACAGTCAATACAGTAGCAACATAACCTGGTGAACCAGAACAATATAATTTGTATTTGTATTTGCATTTATTATGGATCCCCATTAGGTGCTGCAAAGGCAGTTATACATTTTTAAAAACATTACATTCACAACAGATTCCACAACAGATTTCACAACACATTAAGTGTGTGCCCTCAGGCCACTACTCTACACCACAACATCCATGTGTGTGTATGTGTATATAGTGCGTATGTCATTGTGTGTGTGTGTGTGTGTATGCATGTGTCTGTGTTTGTGTTTGTGTCTCTTCACAGTCCCCGATGTTCCATAAGGTGTATTTTTTATGTGTTTTTTTTTACCGAATTTTACCACTTTCATGAGTTACTTGATGTAGAATAGAGTTCCATGTAGTCATGTCTCTATGTAGTACTGTGTGCCTCCCATAGTCTGTTCTGGACTTGGGGACTGTGAAGAGACCTCTGGTGGCATGCATCTAATAGATCTAAAGCACTCACAGCTTAATGTCTTTAATGTATTTTGTCTTATTGTACTGGTAAATTAACCTTGCATTGTTATACAGTGCCTCCGGAAAGTATTCAGACCCCTTGACTTTTCCACATTTTGTTAAGTTACAGCCTTATTCTAAAATGCATTAAATAAATTGTCATGGTCATCATATGGAGGAGACCAAGGCGCAGAGTGGTAAGCGTACATACTTCTTTAATGAAAGAACGAACACTGAACAATCCATACAAAAACAACAAACGAACCGTGAAGCTAATATGGTTAGTGCAGACAGAAACTAAACATGGAAAATCATATACTTTCTACTGCATACATTTTCCCTGACACCCAAAAGTACTAGTTACATTTTGAATGCTTAGCAGGACAGGAAAACGGTCCAATTCACACACATCAAGAGAATATCCCTGGTCACCCCAACTGCCTCTTATCTGGCAGACTCACTAAGCACAAATGCTTCATTTGTAAATTATATCTGAGTGTTGGAGTGTGCCCATGGCTATTTAAAAAACAAGAAAATTGTGCCGTCTGGTTTGTTTAATATAAGGAATGTGAAATTATTTATACTTTTCCTTTTGATACATAAGTATATTTTAGCAATTACATTTACTTTTCAGTATATTTAAAACAAAATACTTTTACTCAAGTAGGATTTTACTGGGTGACTTTCACTTGAGTAATTGTCTATTAAGGTATATTTACTTTTACTCAAGTATGACAATAGGGGACTTTTTCCACCACTGCTTGTAAGGATCGAGGCAAAGATGAATGGAGCAAAGTACCGAGAGATCCTTGATGAAAACCTGCTCCAGAGCATTCAGGACCTCAGACTGGGGTGAATGTTCACCTTCCAACAGGACAACGACCCTAAGTACACAGCCAAGAAAACGCAGGAGTGGCTTCGGGACAAGTCTCTGAATGTCCTTGAGTGGCCCAGCCAGAGCCCGGACTTGAACCCGATCAAACATCTCTGGAGAGACCTGAAAGTAGCTGTGCAGCGACACTCCCCATCCAACCTAACAGAGCTTGAGAGGATCTGCAGAGAAGAATGGGAGAAACTAATACAGTTGTGCCAAGCTTGTAGCATCATACCCAAGAAGACTCGATGCTGTAATCACTGCCAAAGGTAGTTATGTAAATGTGATATTTAAATTTGAATGAATTAGCAAACATTTCCAAAAACCTGTTTTTGCTTCATCATTATGGGGTATTGTGTGTAAATTGATGAGGCGAAAAAACAGGTCTGTAACGTAACAAAATGTGGAAAAAGTCAAGTGGTCTGAATATTGCATTTTTTGTAAATTTTACATGTATCTCTGGTGGGCTTATGGCATTGATATTCAAATTTGGGAGTGAGGTCGCCAAAATATCAGATCATTCTTTTAATTAAGATTCCGATATTCCATACAAACATTTTGGAAAAAGATCATTTGAAAAAAAAATATTGAATAAATGTATTTATTGGATTCTTATAAGCAAAATGTCTTAAAATCATTCCCATATACTATGTTCTTACAAAAAATATTTTTAATTCTCTAGTACAGCCACTATTGAAGGCTTTAAAATGCTTCTCAAAGATGCCCTCTGGTGGTCAAACTAGCACTAACTAGCTTTAATGGTTACAATGGCTGACACTTAAATAACGTGCTATAGAATTCTGCTGCACCATGCAAGCTGTGCTGCAGAATGCTGAAACTGACATTCTGTCACACCCTGATCTGTTTCACCTGTCTTGTGCTTGTCTCCACCCCCCACCAGGTGTCTCCCAGTTTCCAATTTCCCTGTGTATTTATACCGGTGTCTTCTGTCTGTCTGTTGCCAGTTCGTCTTGTCAAGTCAACCAGCATGTTTTTCTGTGCTCTTGTTTTTCCTAGTCTCTGTTTTTTAGTCCTCCCGGTTCAGACCCTTTGCCTGCCCTGACACTGTACCCACCTGCCTGACCATTCAGCCTGCCCTGACCTCGAGCATGCCTGCCACCCTGTACCTTCTGGACTCTGACCTTGTTTATGAACTTCTGCCTGTCCTCGACCTGCCTCTTGCCTGCCCCTTGTTTTTCAATAAACATTAGAGACTCTAACCATCAGTCTCCAGTGTCTGCATCTGGGTCTCGCCCTGTGTCGTTGTAGTACAAACTGGCCGTGACTGACCCAGCAGACACGGACCGGTTCCATTTACGGTGTCTCCTTGCAGGGAGCCACAATTAAAAAACATGAGGAGCTACTTCAGAACCTAATGGAAGAGCTCCATTCATGGTGGAATGCCATGACCAGGGTTTCAAGATGTTACAGGAGCAATTCCGTGGACTATCTTACAGGCAGCATGCCTCAACAGAGACCTCCCAGCCACTCAGTAATTCCCCTACCAGTGGTGGGTTTGTACAGCCTACCTTGGCTTCCCGGAACCCCGCTTACCTCATCTGGAGCGTTATGCTGGGGATCCTGGAACCTGCTAGGCGTTTCTTTCCCAGTGCTCCCACATTTTTGAGCTGCAGCCATCTTTGTTCCCTTCAGATTGGTTGAAGATAGCGTATCTGATTACTCTAATGTCTGGAAGGCCACTCTCCTGGGCTACGGCAGTTTGGGAGCAACAATCCGCCATTTGCGGAGGATGGAAGATTTCATGGCAGAGGTGAGGAAGGTGATCGATTCTCCGGTGTCCGGGAGAGAGGCGGCCCAAAAACGACTTGGATTACGTAAAGACTCCCATCGTGTGGCAGACTACACAGTAGACGTTGGCTGCCGAGAGTGCCTGGAATCTGGAGTCCCTGTTCGATACCTTCCTTTATGGACTTTTGGAGGAGATAAAAGACAAGCTCAGGAGTTACTGCTTGCTCATCAAGGTGCTGCTTGCTCATCTCTGAAGAGGCCTTGAAGTCCCGACGTCTGTACTTACGAGACGAGCCGAAGCCACCCGAGAATCATCGGGGACGGGCGACTCATTCATGCTGGAGCCTATGCAACTGGGCAGAGCTAGATTATCACCTAAGGAAGGTTCACATAGGCTGAGCTCCAACAGTTGTCTTGCAGAATTGCAGACTTGTTTACGTGCTGCTGTGCATTTTGTTGCTAACCTTACTTTTGCTGCCTGACAACTTTACGGTTTTTACTTTTTAATTACCGTTTATATTTTCAGTTTTTCCCTCGCTCAACTTTTATTCCTTCAACTTTTTCACTCTGGACGCTTTATCTGGACGTGGTTTGTCAGGACCTCCACCAGCCGAAGCTAAGTAGTAACATTAACATGATGCCTTCTAATTTCAGTCGCTGTACTCATAATATACAGGAGAACAATCTTATGGTGAGGATAGCTGTGCTGCAAGCCCAGCTTCAGACGCAATCGTTAGCAAGGGTATATTCAGTGTAGGAAAGGATGAAACAGCATCTGTGCCACCAGTAAGTACAGATAGTAGTATAAATCCACCCACACAGTCTCCGCAGCCGGACAACTTTCTCATGGGTTCTGGAGGGAAATGCTGTAGGAATGCTCAACCGTTGTCGCTCATTCAGCCGACAGAAACTTTCAACCGGTTCTCCGCATTAAAACCTCTTGGGGCTAGGGGGCAGAATTTTCACTTTTGGATAAATAGCGTGCCCAATTTCAACTTCCTGCTACTCATGCCAAGAATATAAGATATGCATATTATTCATAGACATAGATTTGGATAGAAAACACTCTGAAGTTTCTAAAACTGTTTGAATCATGTCTGTGAGTATAAAATAACTTATGTAGCAGGCAAAATCCTGAGGACTAACTGTTCAGATTTTTCTTTCCTCTCTCTGTTCCCTGGTTGTCATTGCCCAGGGATATTTCTTAGGAACCTGTTTTCAGTTCCTACCGCTTCCACTGGATGTCACCAGTCTTTGGAATTTGGCTGAGGTTATTCCTTTGTGCAATGAAGAATTAGGCCAACTAAAAACTGGGTACACTGTTGAGAGTTGCGCAAGACGTAAAAAGTATCGCTGGTTTGTTTTCATTCCTATATTGAACACAGAAAGACCCGTCTACAATTTGATCGATTATTAACGTTTAAAAATACCTAAAGTTGTATTACAAAAGTAGTTTGACATATTTTGTAGTGACGTTGCGTTTTTGTAAGCTGTTTCTTCTGTATCAAACGCGCTTTATAAATGGACATTTTGGATATATATGGACGGAATTAATCTAACAAAAGGACCAATTGTGATGTTTATGGGACATATTGGAGTGCCAACAAAAGAAGCTTGTCAAAGGTAAGGCATGTTTTATATTTTATTTCAGCGTTTTGTGTAGCGCCTGTAGGGTTGAAATATGCTAACCCCTTTGTTTACTGCTGGTCCTATCCTCAGATAATAGCCTTCTAATTTATAGCTTTCGCCGAAAAGCATTTTCAGTTTTAAAATCTGATTCACAATGAGTGTAGCTTTAATTGAGTACCTTACATGTGTGACTTTGTAACGGCAGATCTCCTCTTCGTCTGAAGAGGAGTAAGGATCGGACCAAGATGCAGCGTGGTAAGTGTCCATAATGTTTTTAATAAAGACAAATGAACACTCAAACAAAAACAATAAATGATAACGTGAAATCTACAAAAACTGAAACAGTAGGGTGTGGCGACAAACACACACACGGAAACAAACACCCACAAAACAACAGTGAAACCCAGGCTACCTAAGTATGATTCTCAATCAGGGACAACTAACGACACCTGCCTCTGATGGAGAACCGTACTAGGCCGAAACAGAAACAAAACATAAAAAAACAAACAGACTGCCCACCCAAATCACACCCTGACCATACTAAATAAAGACAAAAAACAAGGAAATCAAGGTCAGAACGTGACAGTACCCCCAAAAGGTGTGGACTTCGGCCACAAAACCTGAACCTATAGGAGAGGGTCGGGGTGGGCGTCTGTCCGCGGTGGCGGCTCTGGCGCGGGACGTGGACCCCACTTCACCACAGTTTTTGTCCGCCTCCTCAACCGCCCCCGTGGCCTCTTATGAGCGGTGACCCTCACCGCCGACCTCCGACTGGGGACCCTAGCCATGGGTCCCAAATGTACGGGAGATTCCGGCAGCGCCGGACGACAGACTCCGACAGCTCCGGACAGGTGGGAGACTCTGGCATCGCCTGGCTGACGGCTCTGGCAGCTCCTGGCTGGCTGGCTGGCGGCTACCGGCGTTACAGCTAATCTGAAGATGGTTCTGGCTAAAGCTAAAACTGGCGAGTTTAAAGAGTGTAGGGATATTGTTATCCACGTCGGCACCAACGATGTTAAGATGAAACAGTCAGAGGTCACATAGCATCAGCGTGTAAATAGCTAGAAAGTTGTGTCGGCATCAATTAATTGATCCTGGCCCCCTTCCATTTAGGGAGAGTGATGAGCGCTACAGCAGAATCACAACTCAATCGCTGGTTGAAAACTGTTTTCTGCCCATCCCAAAGATAGAATTTGTAATAATTGGCACTCTTTCTGGGACTCACCCACAAACAGGACCAAGCCTGGCCTGTTGAGGAGTGACGGACTCCATCGTAGCTGGAGGGGTGCTCTCATCTTATCTACCAACATAGACAGGGCTATAACTCCCCTAGCTCCACAATGAGATAGGGTGCAGGGCAGGCAGCAAGCTATTAGCCAGCCTGCCAGCTAAGTGGAGTCTGCCACTAGCACAGTCAGTGTAGTCAGCTCAGCTATCCCCATTGAGACCGTGTCTTTGCCTCGACCTAGGTTGGGCAAAACTAAACATGGCGGTGTTCGCTTTAGAAATCTCACTGGAATAAAGACCTCCTCCATTCCTGCCATTATTGAAAGAGATTGTGATACATCACATCTCAAAATAGGGCTACTTAATGTTAGAACCCTCACTTCCAAGGCAGTTATAGTCAATGAACTAATCACTGCTCATAATCTTGATGTGATTGGCCTGACTGAAACATGGCTTAAGCCTGAGGAATTTACTCCTGATAAATGAGGCCTCACCTCCTGGTTACAATAGTGACCATATCCCCCGTGCATCCCGCAAAGGCGGAGGTGTTTCTAGCAAATTTCAATTTACAAAAATAAACTATGTTTCGTCTTTTGAGCTTCTAGTCATGAAATCTATGCAGCCTACTCAATCACTTTTTATTGTTACTGTTTACAGGCCTCCTGGGCCATACACAGCATTCCTCACTGAGTTCCCTGAATTCCTATCGGACCTTGTAGTAATGGCAGATAATATTAAAATGTTTGGTGACTTTGATATTCACATGGAAAAGTCCACAGACCCACTCCAAAAGGGGGATGGTCAGGGCGTCCACAGACCCACTCCAAAAGGGGGATGGTCAGGGCGTGAGTTGGGGTGGGTCCCAATCATCGACATCACCAACATGTCGCCAGACCTAATCACCGCCACTGTCATACTCTGGACTTAGTTTTGTCCCATGGAATAAATGTGGATCTCAATGTTTTTCCTCATAATCCTGGACTATCAGACCACCATTTTATTACATTTGAAAGCGCAACAATTAATCTGCTCAGACCCCAACCAAGGATCATCAAAAGTCGTGCTATAAATTCTCGGACAACCCAAAGATTCCTAGATGCCCTTCCAGACTCCCTCCGCCTACCCAAGGACAACAGAGTACAAAAATCAGTTAACCACCTAACTGAGGAACTCAATTTAACCTTGCGCAATACCCTAGATGCAGTCGCACCTGTAAAAACTAAAAATATTAGTCATAAGAAACTAGCTCCCTGGTATACAGAAAATACCCGAGCTCTGAAGCAAGCTTCCAGAAAATTGGAACGGAAATGGTGCCACAACAAACTGGAAGTCTTCCGACTAGCTGGGAAAGACAGTACCGTGTAGTATCGAAGAGCCCTCACTGCTGCCCAGTCATCCTATTTTTCCAACTTAATTAAGGAAAATAAGAACAATCCAATATTTTTTTTTGATACTGTCGCAAAGCTAACTAAAAAGCAACATTCCCCAGGAGAGGATGGCTTTCACTTCAGCAGTGACATGAACTTCTTTGAGGAAAAGATCATGATCATTAGAAAACAAATTACGGTCTCCTCTTTAAATTGGGGTATTCCTCCAATGCTCAGTTATCCTGAGTCTGCACAACTCTGCCAGGACCTAGGATCAAGGGAGAAACTCTAGTATTTTAATACTATATCTCTTGACATAATGATGAAAATAATCATGGCCTCTAAACCTTCAAACTGCATACTGGATCCTCCAACTAAACGAAAGAGGTGCTTCCTGTGCTTGGCCCTCCTATGTTGAACATAATAAACGGCTCTCTATCCACTGGATGTGTACCAAACTCACTAAAAGTGGCAGTAATAAAGCCTCTCTTGAAAAAGCCAAAGCTTGACCCAGAAATTATAAACAACTATTGGCCTGTATCGAATCTCCCATTCCCCTAAAATAAAAGGAAAATGCTGTTGCACAGCAACTCACTGTCTTCCTGAAGACAAGCAATGTATACGAAACGTTTCAGTCTGGTTTTAGACCCCATCATAGCACTGACACTGCACTTGTGAAGGTGGTAAATTACCTTTTAATGCCATCAGACCGAGGTTCGGCATCTGTCCTCGTGGTCCTAGACCTTAGTGCTGACTTTGATACCATCGATCACCACATTCTTTTGGACAGATTGGAAACCCAAATTGGTCTACACGGACAAGTTCTGGCCTGGTTTAGATATTATCTGTCAGAAAGATATCAGTTTGTCTCTGTGCATGGTTTTTCCTCCAAATCAACTGTAAATTTCGGTGTTCCTCAAGGTTCTGTTTTGGGACCACTATTGTTTTCACTGTATATTTTAACTCTTGGTCATGTCATTCGGAAACATAATGCTAACTTTCACTGCTATGCGGATGACACACAGCTGTACATATCGATTAAACATGGTGAAGCCCCAAAATTGCCCTCGCTGGAAGCCTGTGTTTCAGACATAAGAAAGTGGATGGCTGCAAACTTTCTACTTTTAAACTCAGACAAAACAGAGATGCTTGTTCTAGCTCCCAAGAAACAAAGAGATCTTCTGTTGAATCTGACAATTAATCTTGATGGTTGTACAGTCGTCTAAAATAAAACTGTGAAGGTACTCGCCGTTACTCTGGACCCTGATCTCTCTTTTGACGAGCATATCAAGACTGTTTCAAGGACAGCTTTTTTCCATCTACGTAACATTGCAAAAATCAGAAACTTTCTGTCCAAAAATTATGCAGAAATATTAATCCATGTTTTCGTCACTTCTAGGTTAGACTACTGCAATGCTCTACTTTCCGGCTGCCCGGATAAAGCACAAAATAAACTTCAGTTAGTGCTAAACACGGCTGCTAGAATCTTGACTAGAACCAAAAATGTGATAATATTACTCCAGTGCTAGCCTCTCTACACTGGCTTCCTGTTAAGGCAAGGGCTGATATCAAGGTTTTACTACTAACCAACAGAGCATTACATGGGCTTGCTCCCACCTATCCTTAAGATTTGGTCCTGCTGTACATATCTACATTTACACTATGGTCACAAGACACAATTGTCAGTCTAGTGACTAGTTATTGGTTAGACATGATGGAAGAGAATCTGAGGGAGTACATTCCATGGTTGTCAAGGGAGACCATCCGTGCTACAATGCCACAATGTTTTAAGGACTACTACCAAAGAACAACCTGCATTATTGACTGCTCAGAAATTGCTTTACAGAAGTGCAAGAGTCTGGATTCAAGGGGGGAGTCATTAAGCCATAACTACACCCAGGACACTATCAAGTACCTGGTGGCCATTGCACCTTGTGGTTTAGTGATGTCCATCTCTTCGGCATATGGAGGTACAGTTGGAGTCGGAAGTTTACATACAGCTTAGCCAAATATATTTAAACTACATTTTTCACAATTCCTGACATTTAATCCAACTAAGAAATCAGTCAGTTAGGATCACCATTTTCTTTTAAGAATGTGAAATGCGAGAATAATATTAGTGACTGCCACGATCGTCGTATGAAGCAGACAACAGCGTAGCGTGGTATGAATGCATTCCTTTTATTGAATGATGAAAAATTGAATTCAGATTTGTAGCCTCCTTGCTCGCACACAGTTTTTGAGTTCTGCCCACACATTTTCTGTAGGATTGAGGTCAGGGCTTTGTGGTGGCCACTTCAAGACCTTGACTTTGTTGTCCTTAAGCCATTTTGCAACAACTTTGGAAGTATGTATGGGTTCAATGTCAATTTGGAAGACCCATTTGCTGCAACCAAGCTTCAACTTCCTGACTGATGTCTTGAGATGTTGCTTCAATATACACATACATTTCCTAACTCGTGATATCATCTAGTTTGTGAAGTGCACCAGTCCCTCCTGCAGCAAAGCACTCTCACAACATGATGCTGCCACCCCCGTGCTTCACAGTTGGGATGGTATTCTTCGGCCCTTTTTCCTCCAAACATAACGATGGTCATTATGACCAAGCAGTTCTATTTTTGTTTCATCAGACCAGAGGACATTTCTCCAAAAAGTATGATCTTTGTCCCCATGGGCAGTTGCAAACCGTACTCTGGCTTTTTTATGGCGGTTTTGGAGCAGTGGCTTCTTCCTTGCAGAGCGGCCTTTCAGGTTATGTCAATATAGGACTCGTTTTACTGTGGATATAGATACTTTTGTACTTGTTTCCTCCAGCATCTTTTGCTGCTGTTCTGGGATTGATTTACACTTTTCGCACCAAAGCATGTTCATCTCTAGTAGACAGAACGCATCTCCTTCCTGAGCGGTATGATGGCTGCGTGGTCCCATGGTGTTTATACTTGTGTAATATTGTTTGTACAGATGAACGTGCTACCTTCAGGCATTTGGAATTTGCTCCCAAGGATGAACCAGACTTGTGGAGGTCTACAATTTTTTTCTAAGATCTTGGCTGTTTTCTTTTGATTTTCCCATGATGTCAAGCAAAGAGGCACTGAGTTTGAAGGTAGGCCTTGAAATACGTCCACAGGTACACCTCCAATTGATTCAAATTATGTCAATTAGCCCATCAGAAGCTTCTAAAGCCATGACATCATTTTCTGGAATTTTCCAAGCTATTTAAAGGCTCAGTCAACTTAGTGTATGTAAACTTCTGACCCACTGGAATCGTGATACAGTGAATTATAAGTGAAATAATCTGTCTGTAAACAATTGTTAGAAAAATTACTTGCACCATGCACATATAGATGTCCTAACTGACTTACCAAAACTGTAGTTTGTTAACAAGAAATTAAATTTGTGGAGTGGTTGAAAATTTTGTTACAATGACTCCAACCAAAGTGTATGTAAACATCTGACTTCAACTGTAGATGTAGCGACAAATATATAACAGTCCAGGTGATGAGGTCATGGCTGACCCGGGCTTCACAGTCTGTGATCTGCTACACAAGAGGAAGGTCAAATTAACAATTCCAGCCTTCACAAAAGGAGGCACACAGCTGTCATAGGAGGACACCACATGAACAAGACGGATAGCTAACGTGAGGGTACTTGTGGAACGCATAATTCAAAGGCTCAAACAGTTTAGAATCATCTCGCAAACAGTGCCAATCAACATCTCATCTAAAATGGACAAAATACTTTGAATCTGCGCTGCCCTGTTTAACCTGCGTGATGATATCAATCATGAAGATGCTGAATGAACTGACTAGTCAAATTCCATTTGCAAGGTCGATTTCAAGTTACGGTAAATACATGTCAATTCATTCTATAACAAATCAGGTTCAATATAGCATACCACTGACCACCACTGCTGGCTTGCTTCTGAAGCTAAGCAGGGTTGGTCCTGGTCAGTTCGAGCAGCATCTGGTCTCCCATCCAGGAAGTGGTGTTGGAGGGCCAGTAGGAGGCACTCTTTCCTCTGGTCTAAAACAATATCCCAGGGCAGAGATTGGGGACACTGCCCTGTGTAGGGTGCCGTCTTTCGGATGGGACGTTAAACGGGTGTCCTGACTCTCTGAGGTCATTAAAGATCCCATGGCACTTTTCGTAAGAGTAGGGGTGTTAACCCCGGTGTCCTGGCTAAATTCCCAATCTGGCCCTCAAACCATCACGGTCACCTAATAATCCCCAGTTTACAATTGGCTCATTCATCCCCCTCCTCTCCCCTGTAACTATTCCCCAGGTCGTTGCTGCAAATGAGAACGTGTTCTCAGTCAACTTACCTGGTAAAATAACGGAAAAATATTTTTATTTTTATTTCACCATTATTTAACCAGGTAGGCTAGTTGAGAACAAGTTCTCATTTGCAACTGCGACCTGGCCAAGATAAAGCATAGCAGTGTGAACAGAAAACAGAGTTACACATGGAGTAAACAATTAACAAGTCAATAACACAGTAGAAAAAAAGGGGAGTCTATATACATTGTGCGCAAAAGGCATGAGGAGGTAGGCGAATAATTACAATTTTGCAGATTAACACTGGAGTGATAAATGATCAGATGGTCATGTACAGGTAGAGATATTGGTGTGCAAAAGAGCAGAAAAGTACATAAATAAAAACAGTATGGGGATGAGGTAGGTAAAAATGGGTGGGCTATTTACCGATAGACTACGTACAGCTGCAGCGATCGGTTAGCTGCTCAGATAGCAGATGTTTGAAGTTGGTGAGGGAGATAAAAGTCTCCAACTTCAGCGATTTTTGCAATTCGTTCCAGTCACAGGCAGCAGAGAACTGGAACGAAAGGCGGCCAAATGAGGTGTTGGCTTTAGGGATGATCAGTGAGATACACCTGCTGGAGCACGTGCTACGGATGGGTGTTGCCATCGTGACCAGTGAACTGAGATAAGGCGGGGCTTTACCTAGCATGGACTTGTAGATGACCTGGAGCCAGTGGGTCTGGCGACGAATATGTAGCGAGGGCCAGCCGACTAGAGCATACAGGTCGCAGTGGTGGGTGGTATAAGGTGCTTTAGTGACAAAACGGATGGCACTGTGATAAACTGCATCCAGTTTGCTGAGTAGAGTGTTGGAAGCAATTTTGTAGATGACTTCGCCGAAGTCGAGGATCAGTAGGATAGTCAGTTTTACTAGGGTAAGTTTGGCGGCGTGAGTGAAGGAGGCTTTGTTGCGGAATAGAAAGCCGACTCTAGATTTGATTTTCGATTGGAGATGTTTGATATGAGTCTGGAAGGAGAGTTTACAGTCTAGCCAGACACCTAGGTACTTATAGATGTCCACATATTCAAGGTCGGAACCATCCAGGGTGGTGATGCTGGTCAGGCGTGCGGGTGCCGGCAGCGAACGGTTGAAAAGCATGCATTTGGTTTTACTAGCGTTTAAGAGTAGTTGGAGGCCACGGAAGGAGTGTTGTATGGCATTGAAGCTCGTTTGGAGGTTAGATAGCACAGTGTCCAAGGACGGGCCGGATGTATATAGAATGGTGTCGTCTGCGTAGAGGTGGATCAGGGAATCGCCCGCAGCAAGAGCAACATCATTGATATATACAGAGAAAAGAGTCGGCCCGAGGCTTGAACCCTGTGGCACCCCCATAGAGACTGCCAGAGGACCGGAAAGCATGCCCTCCGATTTGACACACTGTACTCTGTCTGCAAAGTAGTTGGTGAACCAGGCAAGGCAGTCATCCAAAAAACCGAGGCTACTGAGTCTGCCGATAAGAATATGGTGATTGACAGAGTCGAAAGCCTTGGCAAGGTCGATGAAGACGGCTGCACAGTACTGTCTTTTATCGATTGCGGTTATGATATCGTTTAGTACCTTGAGCGTGGCTGAGGTGCACCCGTGACCGGCTCGGAAACCAGATTGCACAGCGGAGAAGGTACGGTGGGATTCGAGATGGTCAGTGACCTGTTTGTTGACTTGGCTTTCGAAGACCTTGGATAGGCAGGGCAGGATGGATATAGGTCTGTAACAGTTTGGGTCCAGGGTGCCTCCCCCTTTGAAGAGGGGGATGACTGCGGCAGCTTTCCAATCCTTGGGGATCTCAGACGATATGAAAGAGAGGTTGAACAGGCTGGTAATAGGGGTTGCGACAATGGCGGCGGATAGTTTCAGAAATAGAGGGTCCAGATTGTCAAGCCCAGCTGATTTGTACGGGTCCAGGTTTTGCAACTCTTTCAGAACATCAGCTATCTGGATTTGGGTAAAGGAGAACCTGGAGAGGCTTGGGCGAGTAGCTGCGGGGGGGGCGGAGCTGTTGGCCGAGGTTGGAATAGCCAGGTTGAAGTTTTCGATAATCATGGATGTATCGGTGGTGACCGTGTTACCTAGCCTCAGTGCAGTGGGCAGCTGGGAGGAGGTGCTCTTGTTCTACATGGACTTCACAGTGTCCCAGAACTTTTTGGAGTTGGAGCTACAGGATGCAAATTTCTGCCTGAAGAAGCTGGCCTTAGCTTTCCTGACTGACTGCGTGTATTGGTTCCTGCCTTCCCTGAACAGTTGCATATCGCGGGGACAGTCTATTCGATGCTATTGCAGTCCGCCACAGGATGTTTTTGTGCTGGTCGATGGCAGTCAGGTCTGGAGTGAACCAAGGGCTATATCTGTTCTTAGTTCTGCATTTTTCGAACGGAGCATGCTTATCTAAAATGGTGAGGAAGTTACTTTTAAAGAATGACCAGGCATCCTCAACTGACGGGATGAGGTCAATGTCCTTCCAGGATACCCGGGCCAGGTCGATTAGAAAGGCCTGCTCACAGAAGTGTTTTAAGGGGGCATTTGACAGTGATGAGGGGTGGTCGTTTGACTGCGGCTCCGTAGCGGATACAGGCAATGAGGCAGTGATCGCTGAGATCCTGGTTGAAGACAGCGGAGGTGTATTTGGAGGGCCAGTTGGTCAGGATGACGTCTATGAGGGTGCCCTTGTTTACAGATTTAGGGTTGTACCTGGTGGGTTCCTTGATGATTTGTGTGAGGTTGAGGGCATCTAGCTTAGATTGTAGGACTGCCGGGGTGTTAAGCATATCCCAGTTTAGGTCACCTAACAGAACAAACTCTGAAGCTAGATGGGGGGCGATCAATTCACAAATGGTGTCCAGGGCACAGCTAGGAGCTGAGGGGGGTCGGTAGCAGGCGGCAACAGTGAGAGACTTATTTCTGGAGAGAGTAATTTTCAAAATTAGTAGTTCGAACACTTTGGGTATGGACCTGGAAAGTATGACATTACTTTGCAGGCTATCTCTGCAGTAGACTGCAACTCTTCCCCCTTTGGCAGTTCTATCTTGACGGAAAATGTTATAGTTGGGTATGGAAATCTCAGAATTTTTGGTGGCCTTCCTGAGTCAGGATTCAGACACGGCAAGGACATCAGGGAAAAATAAATAAAAGACATTTGTTTTACATACTCATTAATATTAATAAAAACAAAGCCATAAAAACTATTTACACTATACTGAAACTGCTGATGCATTAAATCAGGCTTTTTAATTGAAAAACAATATCTTAATAGTAACAGCAAACAGGAGAGACATCTGACTACATACTTCTACAGAGCTGCATATATTTGTCACTCAGTAAAAATCTGCCTGCCGGATACTTCTCAACAATAAATGGCAGCATGTGTGTTGAGTAGAATGCCTTCAACCTCAGGACAGCCTCTGCACAGAACTGTGCATCATAGGGATCAGGGATGACAATTTGTCAGATGAGCACCTTACTTTCTCTCAGTCCTGTACAAAACATACCAATTTGCACTTGCATGTAGTTGCCAGGTGGCTAATGTGGTTGCAATTGGGGTGTACCCTCCACCACCTTCACATCACAGGCTTTCCCATTGAAGACATCATCCAGAGAATCACAGCCCTTCCCCATGACAGGACACTTGATCTCCAACTGCTCCTTGGAGTTCAGCACTATGTCAGGACTTGCTGATAGCCATGGCTCTTCAACACTGACAACAGAGCCTCTGTGGTCCACAGAGTATCCACAGTCTTCCAGCCACTTGGAGGCCATCAGCTCATTATCTTCAAATACATTAGAATGGTACAGCCAAAAATAAATATTCCATTCAGTCCTATTTTACATGGGATGGTACTGGCTGTGATATTATTGTCAGTTCAGAATTAACACACGTAAAGAGCAGACTCCCCGCAGGCAGATTCAATTATGTGAGTGGAATGCAGGAGTGGGAGGCAGGGGTGGACATTCTGGATGCTTTTCTGCATATTGGTCACTGGCCTTATGGTGTGTGAAGTCAATGCTGTTTAATAAAAAGTTAACCGCTTTGGCTCAAGGTTCCTCCGAGTCCCTGCATTACATTGTCGCTGCTCATCTGTGCAGGCTATGCCAGTTAGGTCACTGGACACTGCATTCTGCACCTGTGAAAGACATTCAGAGAAAATCCCATTATTAATACTTGTATGACAGAGTACTATGTGATCAACTTAATCAAGATCTTCTTAAGGGATAGGTGTCCCGCTAGCGGGACAACATCCGGTGGAATTGGAGGGCGTGCAACTCAAATAAATAATGGTAATATTAAACATTCATGAACATACAAGTATTTTATATAATTTAGAATCTTAAATTCTTGTTAATCTGCATTGTCCGATTTACAATCGGCTTTACAGCAAAAGCATACCATCCGATTGTTTGAGGACAGCGCCCCACGTCAACATATTTTTCAACCAGCACAGGCGTCATAAAATCACAAATTGCAATTAAATAAATCACTTACTCTTGAAAATCTTCCTCTGTTTGCAATCCCAAGGGTCCCAGCTACAACATGAATGGTCATTATGTTAGATAAAATCCTTCTTTATATCCCAAAAAGTCCATTTAGTTGGCACAATCGATTTGAGTAATCCACTCGTTCAACGTGCAGACAAAGAAAGGAGTCCAAAAAGCTACCGCTAAACTTCGTCCAAAAAAGTCAAACAACGTTTCTATTTAATCCTCAGGTATCCTAAAATATAACTAAATGCGCCGAAAGACTGATATTGTTCCGGTGTTCTCTTCACCAAAACTCAAAATTCTGGCTTGTTTAAAAAAAAACAGTATACTTACAGATTCCCCACACTAATACAGATGTTCTGTTGATCCACAAATACATGTTAACATAACCAATAAATAATGACATTCTCAATTCAGCTTTCATCCAACAAAATGTTTGGTCTAACTGCTATGTTAAGCCTGACTATTGTATTATTCTGTCTCTAGATAAGGCAGTATTGTGCCCTTTCATCTATAAAAAGGAACAACAAAAAAATAGATACTATCTATGATCAATCTCCACATTACTTGGTCTTGTAATTGATGTTCATAGCCTATTTTCGTCATTCCTTTTTATAGGTGAAAGTGCACAATACTGCCTTATCTAGACACAAAATAATAAAATAGTCAGGCTTAACATAGCAGTTAGACCAAACGTTTTGTATAGTTATCATTCCCTTCTCCCAGCTGCGTGCTCCAAAGCACCTCTCACTCACATGGCTCTCTCACATAGCTCAATTCCTATTAGCCAAAGTCCCTCACATGATCGGGTCTTTCTCACAGGCTACAAGTTGCATATTGAAGACATTCGAAGAATATCCACATTTACTTTTCGTTAGCCAACAAGATGAATAGGTCTAATGAACCACAAAAGCACTAGCCTATCGACTTTTGGACTATGGGGGATAGCAGTGGTGGGAAAAGTACCCAATTGTCATACTTGAGTAGAAGTAAAGATAGGTTTAACAGAAAATGACTCAAGTAAAAGTCACCCAGTAAAATACTACTTGAGTAATATACTTGAGTATCAAATGTAAATGTAATTGCTAAAATATACTTACGAATTAAAAGTAAAAGTATAAATTGTTTCAAATTCTTTATATTAAGCAAACCAGACAACATTTTCTTTTTTCTTTATGGATAGCCGGGGGCACATTCCAACACTCGGACATCATTTACAAATAAAGCATCTTAAAGGGTTTTAATATTAAAGAAGAGAAGACCTTGAGATCTGATACCCTACAGTAGCTTAAGGTATTTATTTTTACCTTTATTTCAACCAGGAAGTCCAAATGAGGTTAAAATAACTATTTTTCAAAGGGAAACAATAAAGAAGCTCTGAAAGTATAAATGCATACAGCACAAGGACAGAGCATATAGGAAACAGACAAATATAAGTGCATATAAACAGCTGTATACAGAATTAAATATCATAGAATAGCTATTCTGTTGGACAGGTCTAGTCTATAGACCAGAGGGAGATATCTTCTAGAGCAGACAGGTGGTTCCCAGTGTAGAATGTTGGAAGAAAGTAGAGGAGATGAGAGGAGGAAAGGAGAGCGGATCTCTTGCTGGAGTGTTGCTGAAGCAAAACACTGTTGTGGCGACGGAGACAGAGGGAGCAGCAGTTTCCATGGTGATCCCATGGAAAAGAGCCAATCAGAATGCTTGGTTTTTAGCTCACACAAGCAGCGCCAAAACTCTGACATGAACGAGGGTACCTTCTCGAACATGTGCCTTCTCAAAAATCATAACAAACTTGTATGCCATCTGTATATACAAATACAATTGTTAAATTACGAGCCTTGTTGGTTAAGCCACAGAAAATGACTGCACCCTTCCCACTAGCCATGATTGGCTGAGATAATGAGTGGGCTGGACATGCCAAGAGAGGAGTTCGGATTGGTCTGCCATATAGCAGGCTTCTGTCTATTTGAGATCATCAGCCTGTGTTGGTAATCCTGTCGAACGTGACTTTAAAAAAAAATATTGTGTTGTGGAGCTGGATAACTGCATTGCTCTCCACTTTCTGGAGCATCAAGTTTGATATGATAGCTAAAGAGATGGAGAAATCACCTGTCTCCAGATTACATCTTCAAACTAAGGGCAAATGTGGTATGGCATTCCTGACAGGGAGAAGTGTCCATCATGCATGATGTATACAGATAAGATAGCTAGCTACATTTTCAGTTATTACACATTTCTAATTTTGACAAAGTTATTTCATTTCAAATTAAAGTGTACTGTTAGCTAGCTAGCTAACCTTAGCTGGCTGGCTCCCTTGCTGAAGTTATTATTTGTTTCCCAGAGCCGTTTGCTTTTCTAGTTAGAGCCTAATGTTAGCTAGCTAACATTGAACCTGGTTGGTTAGCTCCCAGCACTGTGGTACTGTTGGCACTGTTCATTGTTGTTTAACTAGCTAATGTTAGCTGGCTGGCTCGTTAGCTAACGTTAAGTGACCTTAAATTTGTTTACTTAGCTAGGTTCATTGTTTATTTAGCTACATGTCTTAACCCTTTCACACGTACCATCACATGGGTGTGATCATTCTACAGTGGTCCCTGAAGTGTACGATCACAACCGTGTGATCCGAACACTCATTTAGAACGGCCAGTTTCAAATGGCGCAACAATCAGTATTTGAGCGGCCACACTTTTTTCAGAAACTATTTACACAAACACAGTGCTTACTAAGTTATGTCCAGAATGTGAGCAGTTTATTTTTGGATGCAATGTTCAGATATTCACAGAAGTATCTATAGCATAACACAATCATCCTAACCGGACAAATGTAGGCTACATTTGTCCTAGCACTAACTGAGGCAAGATTGACGCAACACAAGCGGTCAAAAGGTTTAACTCTCAGCTGACATAAACTACAATATGAATTAGCTAATAGCAATTACTATGTATAATTAATCACATCACGGGTGAGCTCACAATTGATCCAAATAATTGAGTAAAACACTTTCTAGAAATCGAAAGTAATCCAACCATTCGTTTCAGCGCGCAGGCATGCTTTTTTTCCTGACAGAAACCAAAGATAATAAGAGAAGACAAGTTGAGTTTGGCCTGTTTATAGTATGCATGTTGACGGGGTGTGTTGTCTACCATCGTTCAAGTCCCACCATTCTCTTCCTGAAGTTTTGTTATCTTCATATGGCTGCAGGGGCAGTATTGAGTAGCTTGGATGAAAAGGTGCTCATTGTAAATGGCCCTACTTTCAAACGGCTCTCCTGTGAAGTAGTGACCCGCGACTTTTGCCTAGTTTCCTTAAATGGGTCACATATACAGAAACTACTATGATAGTATAATAAGGCACTTACTTTGATAGGAATGCACACATGTCCAAAGTTAGGTAGTTTAGTGGTTAAGGGTGTTAGGTCAGTAACCGAAAGGTCGCTGGTTTGAATCCCTGAGCCAACTAGGTAAAAAATCTGTTGATGTGCCCTTGAGCAAGGCACTTAACCCTAATTTCTCTGGATAACAGTGTCTACTAACTAAATGACTAAACTGTAAAATTATTAGTAAGGAAACAATAATGAAGGCAATGTGGTTCCAACTGGGGGGGAAAGTTTGTACAGGTCCTGTTCTGACTGGTAATGAGCAAATGTCTGTTTACTTGAGCTGGAGAAGTACATTGGCTCTTGGTGCTTTCAAGACAATTTGGAACTCTGAAAAATAAAAGGTTAAATCATAATGTCAATGATCTTTAGGTCAGAAAGTGGGAGCTCTAGAGAGAGGCCAGATTTTAGGAGTTGGATGACCATTAAAAACTATTTTTCCCAGTCAGACCTCGTTTTTTTCAGAGTTCAGTTGTCTTGAACACTCTGAAGTTGGAGATTTCCGAGTTTAGGGTTTCCAGTTGTTTTGAACATGGTATCTAATCGAAGAGAGAAGTTTGTCCAGCAAATCTTATTGACTCAAATATAAATTGTCTGCCATAGTGGAATGGACTACTTCTATGTGAATTACTGAGGAGACTAACAAACCTCAATTCAAACTGTTGTTAAATAAATATTGTTGGAAAATAATTTAAACAAAGCCTATTAATAATTAGCAGGCAGCGTGCCATGGTTTGAGGGCAGCGCGGGTTAACTGTCCGGTTGTGTAACAATCACATTTTGGAACAGTAAGTGCATTATGGTGTCACATGCATAAAAAAACTCATGCTGGGGGGACCGTTAGAGATATTTGGAACTAGTGTGTGAAAAGGTTAACCTATGCTTGTGTAATAGGGTTATTTTTCAGGAGGCGTGGCCAGGTGGGGGTGTGATTTTCAGCTACTTCTTTTTGGCCAACCGTTAAAAGTAAATGTTTGTTAGAAATGTCAATTTTTCATTTTCATTCAATATTTTTGCATTATTACATATTTTAATATAAAAGTAATAACATTATTATTTAAATATTACAACAAAGTGGTAACCATACCAACATTGGGAGATGAGTAGGCTGTTGAGGAACTCATACCCTTGTGTAAACTTTATAAAAGCTACAAAAGTGTTCATGCTCAACTTTGACGTGGTCTTGTGGAGTTTATCTGCGGGTTGGCATCCAACGTGTTGCATTATCGCCCCCCAAGTGCACTATAGAACAAAGCCTTTATACTTTGTGATAAAAATGGCAAATAGGAAAAGTTCAATACGTTTTAAATTACCCTACCAACTAACCCTACACTCATTAAAACCCACCACCTTATTCCACTACCAACCCTATCTGATAACTTTGACATCTCACGGGTGGCCAAAAAGACCTATTTCACAGCCACGTACCTACTAAGCCACACCTACAGTCTTCACCTACAGTCTTCTGGTCTGACCCAAAATAAAAGCCTAAAACTAGATCCCCTGTATACTGGTCTTGACAAGAGGAAAATAGGGGAGGTTCTCTTCTGCATTGTTCAACCAATCCAGTAAATGTGGAGGAGTTTTCCCTGAGAACTGGAACATCCCGGTGCTGTGGACTCGGCAGAGGTTGATTAACCCCAAAACCCAACTAAGTGACCCAACTGGCTTGGTCAAAATAACCTAACATGTGTTCGTTCCAATATGTACCCAAATTGGGTTGTTTTTAACCCAGCATTTTGTTTGTGTACGCTAGGCAAGGCAACTATGCTAGGAAAGTCTGCATCCCAACTGGCATGCTATTCCCTATATAGTCCACAACTTTTTTACCCGAGCCCTATGGGCCTTGTTCAAAAGTAGTGCACTAAATTGGGGATCGTGTGCCATTTGGGATGCACACGAAGTCACCTGTTAGTGTCCTGTTGTTAGGGCATGTAGACAGTATCTACTTACACAAAGAGGTGTTATTAGCTGTCAGCAGTCACCTGGCAAAAACAAGAAGTGAGCTAGGCTAGGAATGCACTGTGAGAAGAACATGACCTTTGGGAAGGTAGGCTTTGTCGTGAGGGTTCCCTCTCTCGCTTCTGTGTTCGTCGAGAGAAAGAAAATGGTGGGGGGAAAGCAGAGGATGTGAACCAGAATTAAACTGTTCTGCCAATGCTTTGCAAAACAATCCCTTTTAATTTGACTACATTTTCCCTATTTATGTAGATTCAATGTTTATAATCCACTCTGTCAAATAATCCTCTTACAAGAATAGATAACACACACACATGATATGCATGCAGGCTTTTCTCTCTCTGAGAATAATACAGTCCATATTGCAAGTAAAAGTAAAGAAGCTTGGCTGACCCGGTGTGTCACTAACTAATCCTGTAATACTGAGGGTTTAAACCAGGGTCGACCGTTACCAACCAGTATCCCCGGGATAGGGTATGTGTGTCTCACCATGTCGGTGAATAACAGCTTGTATCACTGGGAGTGTGTCCACGGTCACTCACAGTTCCCCGCCCTCAGCCCCAGTGACAAAACTGACTGGACACTGTCGTGTCTTTACTATCATTAACTGAAGACTAAGTTTTTATTAAAGATTCTCTGTAATTAGTATTACGCAATCAACTGATTAATCATGTAATTAACTAGGAATTCAGGGAACCAAGGAAAAATATTCAGCAACCTTTAGCCATCTCGTAATTGAGGTAAGCTCGGTCTGCTGATCGAAAACCCGAGTGGGGGTTTTATTCGGAAGGGTTGAAAAGGGCTGTCCCAGGATGTCTGAACCTAACTGGGCCCAGGGGCGGTCCTCTGATTTAGTTCAAATCAAAAGGGAATTGTATTTTTCTTCATTAAACAGTCTAAAATCATATTACACAATTATACAAACAGTATCATACTCACTCATTCATATTATACAACAATTAGATGTAAACCTCATATCTGAGGCTATTATATAAACAGCGTTATGGTAATGTGGCCACACTGTCTCCCATGAGTCCCAAGGATTCTTCACCGATCTTTTATACTTTCTCTGGAACATGAAATTTGTTCGTACCTCAAGTTCTGTGAGGTGGAAGGAATTCCTTTGAAAATGAAAATCTACTCTCTCTATACTGTGTGTCCATGAGGAGATCCTCAAGAATTTACGACATCTCTCTGACCACAACAACCTAGTTGAAGGAGGCAAGGGGAGGGGGCAGGGAGAAGGGGATGAGACTTGCTATACCCAAAGAGGCCAACGTCATGGCAACACCGATATGCTTTTGGTCACCAATACATATTAAGATGCATTATTAGGTTTGTTTTAGATTCCAGGCATCACAGACCTGAATCATTCTTACTAGACTTACACTAGAATAAATGTTTGTCTGTCTGGGTGGGTGGATTTGAACATTTGTTCATCTGGAGCTATTCCAGGAGATGGGAGGAGAGAGGCAGGATGGTGCAGTCAGTGAGGTCTGGGTGTCATGTTTTCTACAGTCCTTAGTTCCAGCTGCAACTTCTACCTCTACCACACCCTAAACTCCAACCTAGTCATTACTCTAACGCCTATTCCCCCACCCTAGTCCTACAACGCTAACCCCAACCCCCACCTTAATTAAACTTAACCCCTACCCATTGTCTAAACCCTAAAACCCACAGGACATAACTATGCCTTTTGACCTCTGTGTGTGTGATACATGACTGACCTAGCTTGCCATCTGCTGTATCTAGATACTCCAGTGGTGGGATGGGGCTGAGGTAGAGAGGCTGGTATTCCCCCTTCCACCAGCAGGGGGCATCTTCAGTCCTCTGAGCTGAGCTGTGCAATATTGTGTATTTTGCAGATTTTAATTCAGGGTGTTTCTTGATGTGAGTGTTCCTTTATATCAGGAAACGCCCTTTGATGTCTGCCATTGGTCAGTTCCGGTGCTATGCTACTAATGGTTTCTCAACACAGATTTGTTTGCCAAGCAGGTTAGGATTACTAACATTTCAGGTTTGGATAATTAACGTGGCAGGTTAGGAGAATGTGGTTAAGGTTATGAAAAGGATTAGGGATAGGCTTAGCTACAATGCTACATGTTGTCCCCGACGCAAAAGAAACGACCACAGACCAATGTTAATTACACCCTTCTCAAGGAGCATTTGGAAGGGGCGCGGCTCCTTACTGAATCAGGTCAATGAGTTCCTTGTCGTGATGAACAGAGCAGTTAATCTCTTCCAGAGGAAAAGGGACACACACAGAGACACGGACCGTGCACACAGATGCAGGGAGAAACACAGGGAGAAACACATGCATGTGCAAGAATGCACACGCACAGATGCAGGCACACACACACACACAAATGCACGTATGCCTACACGTCCATGCACGCAAACACACTTCTCTCATTATTAACATCCCCTGCATTTACAGAGCAGACCACTCACAGTTCCCAATAGAATCAACATGGCTCTGAATGTGTGTAGTCAGAGGGGGTTAGGATAATCATGCTACCATTAGGGATTACTTTACAGACAGCGAAGTGATCTCTAAGCCTACTGTGTGTTTTAATGCAGGCACACACACACACACACACACACACACACACACACACACACATGCTTGAACGCAGATATGCACGCACGCAAAGACACACATATACACACACACACAAAGACACACAGTGATTTGAAGAGAACAAGCAATGCTGCATTGGTGGAAAAACGGCACATCCTCCACATGAGTAATGGTGGCTCAGTGTAGCAGAGTGGGTTGGGAGGTCCCTAGCCCCCCTGATTCGCTACAGTTATGGGGAGTGAAAGGGGTACGTACTCTCTCACCCTTGACTCCATGTGTTTGATTAAAAAGTGTTGAGGTGGCTCTGTCTGCGCCCCCTTGGCCCCCTACAGACTCCCTCAGGCACAGATTCCAAGTGTGTATGTGAGTGTGTGTGCATGCCGGTGCGTATGTGCATGCTTGCCTGTGTGTGCGCCTCCATGCCTGTGTGAGTCTGTGTGGGGTGCAGACATTTGATCCAGGGTGCTGCCTCCCCTCAGCCACGACAACATGATTGTGTTACATGATTAAAGCACTGCTGCTCTGCTCTGGCTACTAGCTGAGGCTGCAGAATGGAGCAGGGTGAAACGGGCCGTGCTGGCCCAGAGTCTGCTAAACTATGCTAGCTAATGCTACCACTCGGCTCTACTCTGTGAGGCTCAGTGCAGCAGCAGCCCTGTACTGTACTACAGACTGGCTGAGGCAGCTCTGAATAGTACACTAGGCTGTATTACGCAATGAGTACATTTTATAGTTCACAGTCATGGCCAAAGGTTTTGAGAATGACATTAATTTTCACAAAGTTAGCTGCCTTAGTGTCTTTAGATATTTTTGTCAGATGTTACTATGTAATAACTGAAGGATAATTAC
Organism: Oncorhynchus nerka; assembly: GCF_034236695.1. Lineage (NCBI taxonomy): Eukaryota > Metazoa > Chordata > Actinopteri > Salmoniformes > Salmonidae > Oncorhynchus > Oncorhynchus nerka. The sequence goes on from NC_088403.1 coordinate 38,266,369, forward strand.
AAGCATTTCATAAGTGTCGAAGGCTTTTATTGACAATTACATGAAGTTGATGCAAAGACTCAATATTTGCAGTGTTGACCCTTCTTTTTCAAGACCTCTGCAATCCGCCCTGGCATGCTGTCAATTAACTTCTGGGACACTGATGGCAGCCCATTCTTGCATAATCAATGTTTGGAGTTTGTCAGAATTTGTGAGTTTTTATTTGTCCACCTGCCTCTTGAGGATTGACCACAAGTTCTCAGTGGGATTAAGGTCTGGGGAGTTTCCTGGCCATGGACCCAAAATATCGATGTTTTGTTCCCCGAGCCTCTTAGTTATCACTTTTGCCTTATATCAAGGTGCTCCATCATGCTGGAAAGGGCATTGTTCATCACCAAACTGTTCCTGGATGGTTGGGAGAAGTTGCTCCCGGAGGATGTGTTGGTAGCATTCTTTATTCATGGCTGTGTTCTTAGGCAACATTGTGAGTGAGCCCACTCCCTTGGCTGAGAAGCAACCCCACACATGAATGGTCTCAGGATGCTTTACTGTTGGCATGACACAGGACTGATGGTAGCGCTCACCTTGTCTTTCCCGGACAAGCTTTTTTCCAGATGCCCCAAACAATCGGAAAGGGGATTCATCAGAGAAAATTACTTTACCCCAGTCCTCAGCAGTCCAATCCCTGTACCTTTTCAAGTACATCAGTCTGTCCCTAATTTTTTTCCTGGAGAGAGGTGGCTTCTTTGCTGCCCTTCTTGACACCAGGCCATCCTCCAAAAGTCTTCGCCTCACTGTGCGTGCAGATGCACTCACACCTGCCTGCTGCCATTCCTGAGCAAGCTCTGTATTGGTGGTGCCCCGATCCCGCAACTGAATCAACTTTAGGAGATGGTCCTGGCGCTTGCTGGGCTTTCTTGGGCCCCCTGAAGCCTTCTTCACAACAATTGAACCGCTCTCCTTTAAGTTCTTGATGTAATCTTACTGGCAGCAATATCCTTGCCTGTGAAGCCCTTTTTGTGCAAAGCAATGATGACGGCACGTGTAATGATGACGGCACGTGTTTCCTTGTAGTTAACCACGATTGACAGAGGAAGAACAATGATTCCAAGCACCACCCTCCTTTTGAAGCTTCCAGTCTGTTATTCAAACTCAATCAGCACGACAGAGTGATCTCCAGCCTTGTCCTCGTCAACACTCACACCAGTGTTAGCGAGCGAATGAATCACTGACATGATGTCAGCTGGTCCTTTTGTGGCAGGGCCGAAATGCAGTGGAAATGTTTTTTGGGGATTCAGTTCATTTGCATGGCAAAGAGGTACTTTGCAATTTGTAATTGCAATTCATCTGATCACTCTTCATAACATTTTGGAGTATATGCAAATTGCCATCATACAAACTGGGGCAGCAGACTTTGTGAAAATGTATATTTGTGAAATTCTCAACTTTTGGCGACGACTGTACACATGGTGATGGATGACTTACACATGGACATGGATGACGTGCACAAATACAGACGAAAATGGGTATGCCAATGGGCGTGCACAAATGCAGACATACACACACACGTACAGTAAATGCACAAACATTATGAACGCATGCAAGCACACAGATTGTGTCCACACATGCACACGCATTACTGATCCCCATTCCACTACAGTCTGCCAGCACATGCCTTAGAGTAGTAATCCAGTAAACATCAGCAAACATATCAACAAGCTCGCAAAATCTCACTGCAGAATTCATCCACGTTCTCCAAACGTCATCCATGTTCTCCAAATGTCATTTACGTTCTACAAACGTCAAATTTGTAAGTGTTTTTATTGCTCCTGCTGCTCTGTATTATTCCAGGTTTAGGCACTCATTAAGCTAAGAGTTAGGGTTTGGGATAGGGTTAAAACCAAAAATTAAAAACTAATGATCACAACTGGGATTAAAAACACAACTTTCAGAGCCAGAGTCATGAGATTACACCTATCCACCACCTCTGTCCACAACACTAACAAAACCCAAACCCCAGTTATGCATTAGGGGCATTTAAATTTTTTGGATGAAAAACGTTCCCGTTTTAAACAAGAAATTTTGTCACGAAAAGATGCTCGAATATGCATGTAATTGACAGCGTTGGAAAGACGACACTCTGATGTTTCCAAAACTGCAAAGATATTGTCTGTGAGTGCCACAGAACTGATGTTACAGGCGAAACCCAGATAAAAATCAAAAGGCATTTCCATTGAAGAATGGCTGTAAGGGACCATATATGTGGTCACATGGTGTCTCCCGCAGAAAATCTCACGTAAAATACTGAGGTAGCCATTTTTCCAATCGCTTCTTCCAATTGCCTCGACTGATATATTATTGAATATATATGTTAAAAACACCTTGAGGATGGATCCTAAACAACGTTTGCCGTGTTTCTGTCGATATTATGGAGCAAATTTTGAAAAGAGTTTGGCGTTATAGTTGTAGCATTTTACGGTCGATTCCTCAGCCAAGCATGATGAAGAAACCGGAGCTAATTTCGCCTACAAAAATTATCTTTTTGGAAAAAAGGAACATTTGCTATCTAACTGGGAGTCTCCTGAGTGAAAGCATCCAAAGTTCTTCAAAGGTAAATTATTTAATTTGGTTGCTTTTCTTATTTTCGTGAAAATGTTGCCTGCTGCCAGCAGAGCTAGCATAGCATTATGCCATGATAAACTTACACAAATGCTTGTCTAGCGTTGGCTGTAACGCATATTTTGAAAATCTGAGATGACAGTGTTGTTAACAAAAGACTAAGCTTGTGTTTGAATATATTTATTTCATTTAATTTGCGATTTTCATGAAAAAGAAAAGTTTCTAGGGGTATTTATGTCCGCTGCGTTATGCTAATGCTTTGAGGCTATGATTACGCTCCCGGATCCGGGATTGCTCGTCGCAAGAGGTTATTAATAGTAATAGTGTTCACTTTTGCCTCTAGTGGACGGTTTTCCTTCAGACATGGATAGACATCCAATTTCGACTTTAATCTTGAACGACCTGGCTGAAGATATTGGCCCCACCTAGGCCTCCGACATAGGCCTCCCCCAATGTCTCTATGAAATACGATCTATAATTACTAACAATGTGAGTGAAATTGTTTTCCTTCCAAAATGGTAATTAAGGGTTCTGTTTTGGAATGCCGTGGGTTTACCCCAACAACAGAATGGTATGGGTGTATACCAGTCATTGAAAATATTCATGTGAGTAGACTGCTGATTGGCCAGCTCATCTTCTTCTAGACCGCTGATTGGCCAGCTCAATCTTGCATTTGTTGTTTTATTATAAAGTCATTCTCAAAGTGACTTGGATTTGAAAGTAATAGCATCGAGACTATTGCAAAACATATGAGGTGGCTTGCATACAGCAATTGGTTGAAATTATCCCATGTTTACACCAATCCAATGATTTCTAACTTTAGTAGTACATGTAAGAAGAATCAAGTTAGCGAGCTTTTACATGTTAGCCAGTGAGAGCTAGTGATAGTGATAGACGAACTAGGCCTTTTTGAAAATCGCCATCTCCTGACAACATTTACCAGTTAGATTCAGTAGCATGTAGCTTGAAAACCAAATTAGATTTTTTCCCAGAAAACTAAACATAATTCGTGATAGACTTTATTTTATTTTAGTTAGTTTTGACTTTGTCAAAGATTATATTTCAATATAGTCTTACAAACGGGTCAATTAATTATGATTTTCAGTTAATAATTTTATAACTAAATCATCTTTTCATGATTCGTTTTCATTTTACATTTACTACAAAAACCTTGACACACACACACGTGCTGTTTAATATTAATTCCATGGTTTTCTCTGTGTGCGTGGAGGAGGGCTCTATATTTACAGTAACTGGGCAAATAAACCAAGATTAGTAGACATAGTTGTGTTGTTATAGACTGAAAAGCAGTTGATGTCAGTGATATGCCAAGAGAGAGCAAGAGAGAGTGCGAGCGAGAGTGAGAGAAAGAGAGATCACTTATGTATGGATTACGGAAGTCACCTGCCCTCACCTCCCTTTCAGCAGAAAGACAACAGTGAAGTCCATTGTTAAGAATAGCATGCTCATGTTACGCTATGTTTGCCTGTGATGCCTGTGATAACTCATCTAAACCTGCCCACTAGAACTCAAAGATGCCACAAATCATTCTTTGGCGTAACAGTTTTGCTGTTTGTGGCATAGAAGTCCCATCAGCCTCTCTTTGATCATAAAGTTATACTTTATGAATAGAATCTAACTGGAGATGGTGCACAGCAAATTGGCCAGTGTTACCTAGTGTTGATTTTTCAGTGTAACATTTCTAGTGTAGATTCAGGTGCTGAATGAAATCTGTAAGTGTTAAACAAACCAGTTGTGACTCTAGGGGCAGTATTTTCATTTTTGGAGAAAAAAAAACGTTCCCGTTTTAAACGGGATATTTTGTCAGGACAAGATGCTAGAATATGCATATAATTGACAGCTTTGGATAGAAAACTCTCTAACGTTTCCAAAACTGTAAAGATATTGTCTGTGAGTATAACACTGCTAAATGACTTAAATGTAAAATGTAAAATAACAGAACTGATGTTGCAGGCGAAAGCCTGAGAAAAATCCAATCCGGAAGTGCCCCAGGTTTTGAAAGTGCTGCGTTCCAATGAATCCCTATTGAGCTGTGAATATGCCATCAACGAGCTTACGCTTTCTACGTATTCCCCAAGGTGTCTACAGCATTGTGACGTAGTTTTACGCATTTATGTTGAAGAATAGCCGTAGGCGGCCACATTGCGTAAGTGGTGGTCACATGGTGGCTCCAGAGAGATTCTCGCGTAAAATACAGAGGTAGCCATTACTCCAATCGGTCCTCCTGAAAAACTAATTGTGCCAACGGATATATTATCGAATAGATATTAGAAAAACACCTTGAGGATTGATTATAAACAACGTTTGCCATGTTTCTGTCGATATTATGGAGCTAATTTGGAATATTTTTCAGCGTTGTGGTGACCGCAATTTCCGGGCGATTTCTCAGCCAAACATGAACAACCGGAGCTATTTCGCCTACAAAAATAATATTTTGGGAAAAAATGAACTTTGGCTGTCTACCTGGGAGTCTCGTGAGTGAAAACATTAATCAAAGGTAAACGATGTAATTTGATTGCTTTTCTGATTTCCGTGACAAGGTTGCCTGCTGCTAGCAAGGCATAATGCTATGCTAGGCTATCGATAAACTTACACAAATGCTTTTCTAGCGTTGGCTGTAAAGCATATTTTGAAAATCTGAGATGACAGGGTGATTAACAAAAGGCTAAGCTGTGTTCCAATATATTTCAGTTGTGATTTTCATGAATAGGAAGATTTTCTAGGAAGATTTATGTCCGTTGCGTTATGCTAATTAGTGTCAGGCGATGATTACGCTCCCGGATCCGGGTTTGAGAGTCACAAGAAGTTTTAAGGAGAGGTATATCTATAATTCCATGTATTATCATCTACATTTATTATGAGTATTTCTGTTGAATGATGTGGCTACGCAAAATCACTTGATGTTTTTGGAATCTAACGCGCCAATGTAAACTCCGATTTTAAAAAATATAAATATGAACTTTATCAAACAAAACATGCATGTATTGTGTAACATGAAGTCTTATGAGTGTCGTCTGATGAAGATAATTCAAGGTTAGTGATTAATTTTATTTTTATTTCTGTTTTTTGTGAAGGCTATATTTTGCTGGAAAATGGCTTATTGTGGTTTGGTGGAGAACTAACATAATCGTTTGTAGTGCTTTCGCTGAAAGCCTATTTGAAATCGGACACTTGTGGGACCTCTTATGGCTCCTGCGAATTTTCGCAGCTTTTTGTTAAAAATCGCGCAACATTTCAGCGCCCTGCTACTCATGCCAGGAATATAGTATATGCATATGATTAGTATGTGTGGATAGAAAACACTCAGACGTTTCTAAAACTGGTTAAATCACGGCTGTGACTATAACAGAACGTGCGTTTCATCGAAAAGTGCAGGAAAATCTGATCACTGAAAATGGGAAAATATATCCATGCGCGACTTCAACCAATTGTTAAAAGTGAACCAGATTAAATGGGGCCGAGGTTGCAATACCTACAGCTTCCACACGATGTCAACAGTCTTGTCATTTGTCTCAGATTTGTTTCTTGGTCAAACCGAAACAAGGCAGCCGATTTCTTCCGGTCTCCGACAGGATGTTTTGGTTGAGAAATATCCGGACATGATTTCAAGACGTGGAGCTATAGAATATACATCGCCCCGTGATCATTTTGATAGATTATTAACGTTTACTAATACCTAAAGTTGCATTACAAAAGTATTTCGAAGTGTTTTGTGGAAGTTTTCGTCGACTTTTTTAATTTTTAAAAATGACGTTGCGTTATCAAACGTTATCAAAAACAAAGTCTTTTCCTTGATTACACAGTCTTCATAGATCGATATCTAGGCTATATATGGACCGATTTAATCAAAAAAATACCCAAATAAATGTTTATGGGACATCTAGGAGTGCCAAGAAAGAAGCTCGTCAAAGGTAATGAATGTTTTATATTTTATTTCTGCGTTTTGGGTAGCCCCGGCTACCGCAAAATCTGTCGTGTTAGGTGACGTTGCAGTATTTTGGGGGTACATGCTATCAGATAATAGCTTCTCATGCTTTCGCCGAAAAGCATTTTACAAATCTGACTTGGTGGATAGATTCACAACGAGTGTAGCTTTAATTCACTACCTTGAATGTGTATTTTAATGAAAGTTTAATGACAGTTTGAGTTTTATCAAAGACTATAGGTGGCGCTCTGAAACTCCGCTGAGTGATGTTCCTGCCAGGGAACTGAATTCTGCTACATCCTTAAGAAGTTTTAACAACGAAAATAGATTTAAAATAATATAAGACCCGTTTGTTTTAGGAATTGTAATTATGAGATTTCTGTGGTTTGAATTTTGGCGCCCTCTATTTTCACTGGTAGTTCTCATATCGATCCCGGTATCGGGATTGCAGCCATAACAGGATTATGAAACTCATGGTGTACAAGCAACATCAAGCCTGCAAATCACATAATGCTGGCTTGTGAAGTGATGTGTAATTCCTATTGGATTCCAACCAGAGTCGGGATATCTATCATTTGGAATTTTTACTCACCCGAAACCTGCATTCAGAATGACCGCTGGGTTGAGAAGACAAAGAAATTACTCTATCTAAAGCAGGGGTGTCAAACTTGTTCCATGGAGGGCCTAGTGTCTGCTGGTTTTGTTTTTATCCTTTCAATTAAGACCAGGTGAGGTGAGTTCCTTACTAATCAGTGACCTTAATTCAGCATTTCCCAAACTCTGTCCTCGGGACCCCAAGGAGTGCACATTTTGGTTCTTGCCCTAACACTACACAGCTGATTTAAATGATCAGAGCTTGATGATTAGTTTATTATTTGAATCAGCTGTGTAGTGCTAGGGAAAAAACTAAACTTGTACCCCTTGGGTGCCGAGGACAGAGTTTGGGAAACCCTGCCTTAATTTATCAATCAAGTACCAGGGAGGCTTGAAAACCCTTAGACACTCGGCCCTCCACAGAATGAGTTTGAAACGGGATCTAAAGCATCTAAATGGAACAACCATTTTAGCACGGGTGCAATATATCCAAGTAACAGATTAGATTAGTTCAGATATTTTTTTGTTATTTATAATCTTTATTTGAGTAGGCCTAGCATAAGATTAATTAATCAATAAACGTATATGCAGAAATATAGATATTTTTTTGTTATTGACATTCAATAAAGCATGCAGTGGTTTTGTTAAACCCTGGTTCACTAGGGTTCTTTTACACCAATGAGTGTTAATTTCAAACTTAGAGTTAATGTAACACCTGAATCAACACTAGAATTGTTACACTGAAAAATTAACATTAGGTAACACTGGCCAATTTTCTGTGTGAGACAGAATTACTGCTTGTTCCTTGTTCTGCTATAGCTATACATCCAGGCTCCAGTGTGGCGGTTTTTACGTCTCGCTGTGTACAAAAGGCTGCTCTTTTAAAGGGAAAAAGGCAGTCTGAAAGTAATGAAAGGAAAAAAAGAGTGTGTGAAAAATCTCTCTCTCTCTTTCTCTCCCTCCGCAGAAAAAGGAAGCTCTGTTCCGCTGACAAAGGAAGCTCTGTTCCGCTGACAAAGGAAGCTCTTTATGAAGGAAGAATGCTGAGTTTCCAGTGTGAACTGCCTTGTAGTGTTGGAGGGGAGAGGAGAGGAAGGGCAGACGGCTGGGCTTGAATACGAGATGCACTGAGGGGGGGGGGGGGTCGAAGAGTGTGTATGTCTATGTCTATGCATGCGTGCCTGTGTGCAGGGGGCCGTCCATGGTGTACAGTTAAAGGGGGCACAGAGATTGTCTCAGCCTGGCAGGAACCAGCCAGCACCGTGAGTGAGTGAGTGAGATATTGTTTTCCCACTAGATGAATAAGGCCTCATGTTGAGGGCCTAGTTTTGCCCTGATGCAATGGTCTTAAACCAATAGTTTACATGCCACATCAGGCCTACAAATCACATTAAGCGTTTTGTAAAGTGATATGTAATTCCTGTTGGAATCCAGCCAGAGTGGAGATATCAAACATTCAGAATAACTGCCAGGGTTGGGAGGACTAAGATATGAGTCTACCTAAACCATCTAAACTGGAAAAAACCATTTCAGTAACGGCTGCAATTAGTCCAACTAACATATTGGATTAGTTGAAAAAAATGTATACTATTTATATTTGAGTAACAATCAATCAATGTGCATGCAAAACACTGTTTATTAACACCAACACTGGGTTTATTTTACACCAATGAGTTTTAATTTAACACTTACAAAGTGAATTTAACTCCTGAATCAACAATAGAAATGTTACTATGAAAAATCAACACTAGGTAACAGTGACCAATTTGTTGTGTAGGAATCTTAATACCGGTACAAGTCAATGTGAAAACAACATCTCCAGGACATGCTGTAAGGACGTCTTAATACTGTAATAGTTGTTGGCAAACAGACATAAAGGTCATTGCCATTACAGCTCAAGCACGTCACTTTATTAATCACATGAATCAATAACGTTGGTACATTTGCTTTATTTGATCCAAAACAATGTACTTTTATCAAAGGTGCATGATAATTAATGGTGGCTGTGTGTGTGTCTGGTTGTTTGTGTTCATGTGCATCCCCCTGTGTTTGTATGTGTGTGTTCATGCCCATGTGTGTGTCAGTGGTGTACTGTACTGTGTGAGAGACAAACAAAACTGTGGGTGGGTGAGGGTTAGACTGTTGAGTACAGGACAGTATGTTGTTAAACTGAGCAGCCATCCAGTCAGGGTATGACTTACATCAGTGTGTTACACTCAGTGGCTTAGCGTTAACAGGGAGGCAGCAGTGTGTTTCTGTGTGTGTGTGTGTGTGCTTACGTGTAGGGCAGGACACAGTGGTCCCTGTGGTGTGTTGCTGATTACCTGAGGCCCAGGAGACAGTCACAGGAGCACTGTTCTGCTAACCAGGACAGACTGTACTGCACTGTACACACAGTCCTGTCACAAATAGCCATCATGATGAGAGATTTAGGGACAGATTGAGCCTTGGCATGTGTGTGTTTGTGTCTGTGATGGGGCGGGGGCTGACATTTAGGGACAGACTTAGCCTAGGTGAGTGTGTTTGTGTCAGCCCCTAATGAGATAGGCTACTAAAGTACATACTGTATAACATGTACAGCAAAGAGTAATACACGCTGTACCTCTCCTAACTAGTAACACCTCGATTATTGAGGTTATATTAGGCCACAACTATACTACAGGTTACACTAGGCCAGGGCTTTCCATCACTGTTCCTTGAGAGTTTACCGTCCTGTAGGTTTTCGCTCAAACCCTAATCTAGCACACCTGATTCTAATGATTAGCTGGTTGCTAAAATGAATCAAGTTAGTTACAACTGAAGTTGGAGCGAACATGGTTGGAGAGCCCTACTCTCGACTACATTCACTACATTACTCTCACGATCCATTGAATATGCATAGCTAAGAGTAATCCAATGCGTTAGGCACATGCAGCACATTACCTCTACTAGCTGGTTACACTCCATGCACCACCTCTATCACAATAGTTACATTCGGCCACAGCTACTGTATATTGAGTAATCCAGGACAGCTCACAATTGGCCCTATCGTCATCCGGGTTAGGGTTTGGCAGGGGTAGACTGTCATTGTAAATAACAATTTGTTAAATAAATGTTAAAGAGCCCTCAAACTCAACTCTGGACCCCTAAGTCAGTTCCAGTCCTTTTTTTCAATGTTCCCCTCTAATCAATGACTGATTTAGTCCTGGGACTACAGGTGGGTGCAATTAATGATCAGGTAGAACAGAACACCAGCAGGCTCTGGACCTCGTAGGGTAAGAGTTGAATACCCCTGGTATAAAGGTTACTGTAGGGCTAGGGTAAGTTCCTTAGTAATTAGTGACCTTTAATGCATCAATCAAGTACAAGGGTGGAGCTGCTGCTCTCTGCTATTATCAATGCATAGCCACTTTAATAACCCTACCTACATGTACATACTTACCTCAATTACCTCAACACCGGTACCCCCGCACATTGACACACTGACTCTGTACCGGTGCCACCTGTATATAGCCACTCTATTGTTATTCACTGCTGCTCTTTAATTATTTGTTTTTTTTTCATCTCTTAATTTTTGTGTATTTTCTTAAATCTGCATTGTTGGTTAAGGGCTTGTAAGTAAGCATTTCACTGTAAGGTCTACACCTGTTGTATTCGGTGCATGTGACAAATACAATTTGATTTGAAACTAAGCATATAAGAAGACCAGTTTCTTTGTTAACCGCTAAACACAGAATAGCCTCGTGTGAACACTCCCTCAAATCATTTGGAGAACATATCCTTTCTATTTTATTCAGCTATGTTCAATTGTATTCTTCATACTGTAAAATAATATAAAAATAATGTCACGCAATTCTCAGCAAATCTTTGTCTGCTAAATTAACTAGTGTAGCCTACAGCCATATTACATAGCCAGATCAGGGCCTAACCCAAGGACAACTGTATGCTCTTCTGTTCTTCTGAAACAGACTACATTTTCTTCATATCATGTTTCTTTAGACCGGTCTAAAATATATAATGGATTTATTGTGATGGTGTAAGCTATATTATATGGACTTATTAGACTTTTTGTAGATGCTCCAAAGGTCTGCATCAGTAGCTTGTGGCTAAATGGCTAAATGTGTTTATGTTAATTAATGTTAAATTACTGTGAGACTGGCAGTTATTTTCTTGACAATCACCCGCTGACAAAATTGAATGACCGCCACAGCCCTAGTCCCAACAAGTTTGGTCAGAAACAATCAAAATCAGCTCAAACCTGATCGAACAACCACGGTAACATTGGTTGATAGCTTCCCACATGCTGTCTCACTCCTCTGCTCTTTCCTCCTCCAGGAAAAGCAAAAGGATGGATACATAATCTTTGAAATGCCACAATCATATTCTTAGAAATGTTGTGATAATGAAGGTTGTTGCCATTTACCAGATATCATGGTACTGCCCCCTCCCATCCTTTCTCTACCATAGTTTCACCTCCCGTGCCTGTGTGCGTGCGTGCCTGCTTGCCTGCGTAGCTGCCTGCCTGCGTAGCTGTCTGCCTGCGTCAATACTCTGTCTGGCTCTGATGCCGCACAGTGAATAGCTGCTTAGGATTGTGGTTGCATCAGGGTTGAAAAAGGATGGATTCCAGAACTTGTAGAAGGACAGAGAATGCAGGAGAGAAGAAGCGAAGGATCCATGGAAAGGAGGTGTGGGGGTGGGGTGTACGTGAGGAGACACCACACCCCCAGAAGTGCCCTGCAGAAACACCCGGTGAATACTAAGCAGGAGGGGACTCCTACAACACACACACACATACACACCAGTAAAACTAAACTAAGAATCAAATATTAAAGACAGAAAAATAGGAAAGAGAGGAAGGAAGAAATGAAAGACAGACCTTTGAAAAAGAGAGGATGAAAAAAGTTCTGGAGGTGCAGGAATTGTGAGCATCAGTACGGATGGGGGCAGTGGTGCAGAGAGCAGAGTAGCGGTGGAGAGGGGGGAAAAACCTGCAGTGCAACACTGAATAATTAATGGATGTCTGAGTATGGAGCCTCAGACACACAGAGAGAGAGAGCTGCAGCAATCAGACAGAGAGAGATGGAAGGAGGTGAAAACAGAGTGAGACACTGCAGCAGCAGACAGAGAGAGAGAGAGAGAAAGAGAGCTAGAGGGAGAGCTTAGAGAGTGAGACAGTACTAGTCTGCAGCAGTCTGAACTCTTTGTGCCCGACTCTCATCACGTTCACACTGTCTACTTTCCTCTACCGTCTCCCCCTAGAGCATGGCGGGAGACTCTCACCTCACACACATACAGATAGATATGCCTGAGTCATCACTCCAGACAACGCGTTTTCACTGCTCCAGAGTCCAATGGCAGGGAGCTTTGCACCACTCCAGCTGACACTTGGCATTGCGCATGGTGATCTTAGGCTTGTGTGCGGCTGCTTGGCCATGGAAACCCATTTCATGAAGCTCCCTTCGAACAGTTCTTATGCTGATATGGCTTCCAGAGGCAGTTTGGAACTTGCATGTGAATGTTGTTCAGTGAACTTGTGTGGCCTACCTCTTCGCGGCTGAAATGCTGTTGCTCTTAGACGTTTCCACTTCACAATAACAGCACTGACAGTTGACCGGGGCAGCGCTAGCAGGGCAGAAATTTGACGAACTGACTTGTTGGAAAGATGGCATCCTATGATTGTGCCATGTTGAAAGTCACTGAGTTCTTCAGTAAGGCCATTCTACTGTCAATGTTTTCCTATGGAGATTGCATGGCTATGTGCCTCTATATTATACACCTGTCAACAAAGGGTGTGTCTGAAATAGCTGAATCCACTAATTTGAAGGTGTGTCCACATACTTTTGTATTTATAGTATGCACGAGAAAGAGGGAGAATAGTGCTATTATCCAGGCCAGGAACCCTCCTCTGCACTCCTCTATGCTCTGTGACATTGTATCCAGTATGACTCACGAGCATGAAAGTTGTCTTGCTCCATCCCCATTCGGCCTGGCGGTCTCACACACTGACACTGCCTGGTGGTGACAGACTGGCTCTGGTGACAGCTGGTGTATAGGTCACGTACCCATCCCTCATAGCCAAGAATGGACATGTTCCTTTTCCTCTCCTCTCACCCTCCCTTCCCCTCATCTTGGAATGGAAACGGGAACTGAATGAAGTGCCACAGCTGTGGATGACCAAATATGGCGCTGCCCACATGAAAACATACTATAGTATTAATATAATTGTCACGCCCTGACCTTAGAGAGCCTTTTAATGTCTCTATTTGGTTTGGCCAGGGTGTGCTTTGGGGTGGGCATTCTATGTTTTGTTATCTATGATTTTGTATTTCTATGTTTTGTCCGGGTATGGTTCTCAATCAGGGACAGCTGTCTATCATTGTCTCTGATTGAGAACCATACATAGGTAGCCATATTCCCAGCTGTCTTTATAAGAGGTTGACTTTGTTTAGGGCACATAGCATTTAGCGTAATGGTTTGTTTGTGTAGTGTTTATTGTTTTGTTCAGCGTCATTTTCCAAATAAAGAGAATGTACGCTCACCAATAATATAATAATATAGTATTCACTGTAGTGTTTTGCTAACTTTAAAGTAGTATTCACTGCAGTGACTACTCTAGTATTAACTCTAGTATACTGTAGTATTTACAGTTAACTATAGTATACATACTGTAGTAAAATAAAACTGTAGTACATAGTATAGTAACTAATGTAGTGTTTTTGCGGATTGTAGTATACTTTAGTATTTACTGCAGTGTTTTTGCGGACTGAAGTATATTGCAGTATTTACTGTAGTTTTCTTGCAGACTCTAGTATACTGTAGTATTTACTGTAGGGTTTTTGCTGACATTACTGCAGTGTTTACTATAATCATTTATTATTGTTGACATAGAAGTAGACATTTTCTCATTGAGGAAACCTACTGGAGAAATATTAAAGAGCAAATTTTCCATAACCTGTAGGTTGGTAGGACTGGGGTCTGAACGGATAGTTTAGCACTTCTGCTCTTTCTATTACCTGTAGTGGCACGACAAACTTTGGGACTGGTAGGGACATCTCAGGGCTTTATGTCCTCTTCTATCCCTCTTCTCCATGTATCTGAATGTCAGGTTTGGCAAGTTACAACGGTGGGGAGGGGGGGGGAGTTCTCCTTTTTCTTCCAAAGCTTGATTTGATTAAAACAAACTATGATGGATTCAAAATGTAAAGAATTTAAGTTGAAAGAAAAACAATTAGTGGAGGAGGGGTTGGGAAGGTGATAAGAACTCAGGTACACCAGCAGCTAGTCAGCTACACCAGCAGCTCGCAGCTAAGAAGTAACCGGTTTGGATTTTGAATGTAAATGTTATTTCAGAGACGTGCTGTCTGAGATTTAAAGCATGTAATGTTTGGTTGCCTGGTCCCAAATCTGTCGTCATGCCAACTCCTATGGTCATTGTTATGTCAAACATGTTTGACAATGATCAAATGACTTGGCAAGACAGCACAAACAGATATGGGAATAGGCTATGTATCTATTGCTATTATGTTTCTCAAGGTGACTGTGTTGAGGTCATTATAAGAATGCGAAGCATAGTGTGTATGCTGTCTGTGTGTGTGCTTCATTCATAAACCCCTCATTATGTCCCCTCTGTGTCTATGTGCCTCAGCCTTCCAGGCCATGCAGTACCTGCCTCACCAGCAGCAGGGCTACACTGTACACTGCCACAGGAACTCTCAGCCAGGTACCTTACACTTGTGTGCCTGTGTCTACTAATGTCTATGTTGTAGGCCTCACAGTTGTGATTGTGGCATCTAACGTATAAGAAGGTGTATGTATAATGGTGCTGGGATGACTTGGTGAACTGACTGTACTACTCACTTACTATTCTCTAGCTCCCCCTGGCAGACAGGGACAGAGAGAGGGACAGGGACAGAGAGAGGGACAGGGACAGAGAGCGGGACAGGGACTCAGGAGGGTGGTATGGTGCCGGTGGGATCGTCTCTAGAAGGTAATCTTGCCAGGAGGTGAACTCTTCCTCCAAGTATTCCCACCCTTCACACCACTCAGAGCGAGGGAGAGGGGCTACAAATTGGATAGCGTGGGCTACAGAGACCACAGCAGACAACGTAACCACCACTCACACAACCACCGCAGCAGCAGTCGGAGGCGGAGCAGCAGCCACAATCGGGACATCAGCGACAGGGAGAGACAGACAGCAACTGCTCCAACAGCTCTGACCCTAGATTCAACTCCAACTCCCACCATTCCTCCTACAGCCTGTCCCCACCTCTGTCCTCCTCCTACCCCTCCTAGTCTTCCTTTTCCTCTAAAGACCTACCCCTCACCATGACCCCTCCGTCTCCTCTTGCCTAGAGCCTTACTCCATGTACCATGCCCAGACCAGTTGGGCTGGTTCTGGGGTGAGGAGCTCTGGGTCTAATAACAAGGACTCCCTCCACCTTGCCTCCCCGTGTCCCTACTACAGACGACCAGACTAGTCTCCATGGAACATGCCAACCTGGGCCTAATGATCCAAGGACCAGACAGGGGGCACACACACACCTGGACAGAATCAGGTAAGAACATCTCACCCTGTTCTTGGAAATATTGTAGGAATCTGATTGTACTGAAACATTGGTGTATTGTTAGCAGGGATTGTGCATTGATACAAAGGTGTGTGAAAATCATGAATTCTCTCCTTTCCATCCTGCAGTCATCCCTTCATTCCTCTGTGGAAAACATTGAGATCTCAGACGAGGATGAGGGACACACCATTACCATCACCATTACACCATTACATACACTCACACACACACATTCACGCTACACACACCATGACTGCTGCTATTGGACTTATATTGTTACTGCACAACTATTGCACAATTCAACACTTTAAGCTCTCCATAACCCCCTGGCACGTGTAAATACCCTACTGTACATGTGTTTGATTAAAGTTGAATCAGGTTAGTTATAACTGGGGTTGGGATTGAAAACTTACAGGAGAGTAGCTCTCCTGGAACAGTGTTGGAGAGCCCTGGACGATATTGCCTAAATATAATATCCCTGTATTTTATATCACTGTTCTGAATATGCTTTATGGGTAGTGCATTGCCCTATAACGAACTATTGATTTCATATGCATGGTGCAGCAACGTAACCAGACCAGTAACATAATTAAATTATATTAGTCTTATAATATTTCTTAGGACCTGCCTAAACAAACCAATAATGGATTTCTTTGTGATGGTATCTATCAATGGATTTATTTAAATAGATGCCGCCCATATCGGTGCATCCTCTTCACCGGTGCCAGCATTCACAAGGAAGGTATAAAAAGCTTATGCCGGCAAGAATGTGGTAAAAATGGGCCTTTCTTTAAAAGGGGTCATATAAACATTGCCCCACTTCTTCTTTTTTTTTTACAGGCAACATACTGTAAATTCTATGTTAAAAGTGTATTATGTTCCCTGATGTCTTGGAGAACCATGTGTATTAGTTAATAATGACAGAAAAGGTCATTTGTGACCCGATTCAGGAAACTATGGGTATGTCGCAAGTGACGACTTCACAGGAGAGTTGATAAAACATTTTTTTAAATATTTAATCAAAATGCGTTTTTTGGGCAGAAATGCCTTCTGTGACATGTGAATTCATGTGCCTTTATAACAAACTTGTATGCCATCTGTAAATACGAATAAAATTGTTAAATTACGAGCCTTGTTGGTTAAGCCACAGAAAAGGACAGCAATCTTCCCACTAGCCATGATTGGCTGAGATAATGATTGGGCTTGACATGCTGAGAGATGAGTTCCGATTGGCCTACCATATAGAATGCTTCTGTCTATTTGAGCTCATCAGTATGCGTTAGTAATCCTGTCGAAAGCTTATTTTATTGATGTATTGTGTGGTGGAGCTGCATAAGTGTTGCTCTCCACTTTCTGGAGGATCATGTTTTGAAGTCAGTGGAATTAGATTATGACAGCTAAAGAGATGGAGAAAACCGTGGTATGACATTCTTGACAGGGAGACGCATCCATCATGCATGATGATGTATACAGGTAAGATAGTCTAGCGTTAGCTAGCTACATTTTCAGATATTACAGAAAGTGGATTCATTTCAAGCTAAAGTGTACTGTTAGCTAGCTAGCTAACGTTAGCTGGCTGGCTCCCTAGCTGACGTTATTATTCGTATCCCAGAGCCGTATTCATGCAGGGTATTAACGACATGATTTGGCACCGTGTTCATTGTTGTTTAATTAGCTAACGTTAACTGGCTGGCTCGTTTTCTAACATTACGTGACGTGTGTGAATTAACACTTTGTTTACTTAACTAGGTTCATTGTTTACCTAGCTACATGTCTTAAGCTAAAGTGTACTGTTATTTAGCTGCTGGCTCCCTAGCTGACATTATTATTCGTATCCCAGAGCTGTTTGCTTTTTTAGTTAGAGCCTGGTTGGTTAGCTCCCAGCATTTTGGCATTGTTGGCACTGTTCATTGTTGTTTAACTAGCTAACGTTAGCTAGCTGGCTCATTAGCTAACGTTACGTGACGTGTGTACAACATCTGTTGAATATGGCCAGTGTCAGTAAACGTCTGCAAAAAGGCATAACGAAATTGTTGCCAGCAGAGCTGGTTAGGCTGTTTTCATGTTAGCCATAGGTAACCAAATCATCGGCCAGAGCGTCAAGTGTGCACAAAGTAGACAAAGAAGAGCGCTTCACTAAATAGCAAAACGTTCAAAGGCCATTTTCTCAAATGTGAGTTTACAAGTTGATCAATTTTCAAAGCAGAATTACTTTCCCATTGTTCCTCAGGGGTGGCAGGTAGCCTGAACAGAAAACATACCACAAGTAATCCAGAGTGTCAACTACCATAGCCATTAAGCAGACTACAGCACTTGTGTTAAGAAACCATCTAGCTAGCTCACTGATTGTGGTATACTCCCGAAGTCTAGGGCTCCTAGGTCTAGCTAAATGGTCTGTAACCTGATGTAATGTGTGCATTTATGTGAGAAGTCCGATTATGGGGGCCATGTTGTGTGCATGTGCCCCCAGGAGACAGCAACCTCACTGTACCTGGGTTCAGGGCCAGCTCTGTCTTGAAAAAGAAAAGGAGAGCAGCAGACTCTAGGAACTCAGATGCAATAATTGAATAACCAACGTTTGTTTCGACAGCCAAGCTGTCTTCATCAGGGTATAAGACAGCTCTGTCTTGACCTCCTGGTCGATTAGCTCAAACTGAATATTTATGTTCAGTTTGTGACGAACATAAAAATGACAGAAAGGAAAAAGTACAAAAAGGCATGCCCAAACTAGATAACAAAAACTTGCCTTATTGCCAAAATCTGTATCAAGGCTTCATAAAACTTCCTGGCAGAGCACCTGTCCCGGTTGCTGCTGCCCCCTGGGGATAGAGTGTGTAAGTGCTAGTTTAATGTCTAATTATGTTCCTAAAACCTGAACGACCTAACCTATTCCATAACATGTGTTAGATTAGTCCTTAACAGTGTACATGTATTGTGTAATCTGGTATGTCTTTTCATATCAAACAAGAATATTGACCCTTTTACATTGACATTTTAGTAATTTAGCAGACGCTTTTATCAACAGCGACTTGCAGTTAGTGCATTAATCTTAAAATAGCTAGGTGGGACAACCACATATCTCAGTCATAGAGGGTCAAGTGTGAGTTTTAGTTAATGAAAGGCAACCTTTTTTTCTAGAGAGGCCTACTTTGAGTACATAGCGTTGGTGTGAGGCGGATAGTATAATAGTCATTTAGAGTGGTAGACTTAGGTTGTTGTGTTAGCCTATGTGGGCCTATATGTGTGTTTCCATCTTCAGGGGCCTGCTATGGACGCTGTGTTGTGTGTGATGATCGATGGAAATATGTAATAGCTATGTACACATTAGTGTTCATTTTAGGCTGCTGTGTTAATATTTGCCTGGTGTATACGGACCTCCTGGTGTATATTTCTTCCAGGACATAAAGATCTGAGGCACCCTGAGGGCAGCAGTCCCCTAACATGTAATTGTTCCATATACAGTTGAAGTCGGAAGTTTACACACACCTTAGCCAAATTAATTTAAACTCAGTTTTTCACCATTCCTGACTTTTAATTCTAGTAAAAGTTAGGATCACCACTTTATTTTAAGAATGTTAAATGTCCGAATAATATCAGAGAATTATTTATTTCAGCTTTTATTTCTTTCATCAAATTCCCAGTGGGTCAGAAGTTTACATACACTCAATTAGTATTTGGTAGCATTGTCTTTAAATTGTTTAACTTGGGTAAAACGTTTCTGGTAGCCTTCCACAAGCTTCCCACAATAAGTTGGGTGAATTTTGGCCCATTCCTCCTGACAGGGCTGGTGTAACTGAATCAGGTTTGTAGGCTTCCTTGCTCGTATACGCTTTTTCAGTCCTTGCTACAAATGTTCTATAGGATTGAGGTCAGGGCTTTGTGATGGCCACTCTAATACCTTGACTTTGTTGTCCTTAAGCCATTTTGCCACAACTTTGGAAATATGCTTGGGGTCATTGTCCATTTGGAAGACCCATTTGCAACCAAGCTTTAACTTCCTGCCTGACTGATGTCTTGAGATGTAGCTTCACTATATCCACATAATTTTCCTACCTCATGATGCCATCTATTTCTTGATGTGCACCAGTCCCTCCTGCAGCAAAGCATGCACACAACATGATGCTGCCACCCCCGTGCTTCACAGTTGGGAAGTTTTTCTTCGGCTTGCAAACCTCCCCCTTTTCCCGCCACTCATAACAATAGTCATTATGACCAAACGGTTCTATTTTTGTTTCATCAAACCAGAGGACATTTCTCCAAAAAGTACGATCTTTGTCCCCATGTGCAGTTGCAAACCGTAGTCTGGCATTTTTATGCCGTTTTTGGAGCAGTGGCTCCTTCCTTGCAGAGCGGCCTTTCAGGTTATGTCAATATAGGACTAATTTTAATGTGGATATAGATACTTTTGTACCTGATTCCTCCAGCATCTTCACAAGATCCTTTGCTGTTGTTCTGGGATTGATTTGCACTTTTCGCACCAAATTACGTTCATCTCTCGGAGACAGAACGCGTCTCCTTCATGAGCGGTATGATGACTGCGTGCTCCCATGGTGTTTATACTTGCATACAGTTGTTTGTACAGATGAACATGGCACCTTCAGGCATTTGGAAATTGCTCCCAATGATGAACAAGACTTGTGGAGTTCTACAAAAAAATTCTGGGGTTTTGGTTAAAATGTATTTAGATTTTCCCATGATGTCAAGCAAAGAAGCACTGAGTTTGAAGGTAGGCCTTGAAATACAGTGGGGCAAAAAAGTATTTAGTCAGCGACCAATTGTGCAAGTTCTCCCACTTAAAAAGATGAGAGAGGCCTGTAATTTTCATCATAGGTACACTTCAACTATGACAGACAAAATGAGAAAGAAAAATCCAGAAAATCACATTGTAGGATCTTTAATGAATTTATTTTCAAACTTATTTTTCTCATTTTGTCTGTCATAGTTGAAGTGTACCTATGATGAAGATTACAGGCCTCTCATCTTTTTAAGTAGGAGAACTTGCACAATTGGTGGCTGACTAAATACTTTTTTGCCCCACTGTACATTCACAGGTACACCTCCTATTGACTCAAATAATTACAATTAGCCTATCAGAAGCTTCTAAAGTCATGACATAATTTTCTGGAATTTTCCAAGCTGTTGAAAGGCACAGTCAACTTAGTGTATGTAAACTTCTGACCCACTGGAATTGTGATTAAGTGAAATAATCTGTCTGTAAACAATTGTTGGAAAAATTACTTTTGTCATGCACAAAGTAGATGTCCTAGCCGACTTGCCAAAGCTATAGTTTGTAAACAAGAAATGTGTGGAGTGGTTGAAAACAAGTTTTAATGACTCCAACCTAAGTCTATGTAAACTTCCGACTTCAACTGTAACTATTAGGCTGATAAAGATACACATACGGTACATTCTGTACAGTATAAAAAGTTAACTCACTACTATAAATTGCTCTGGATAAAAGCATCTGCTAAATTACTTAAATGTAGTTGTGGTTGTGGCCTCATGAATGTGTTGATTGGGGAGTGTAAACATGTATACATGGTTAGGTTCACTAAGTGTATGAGCTTGCTTTTATCCAGAGCAATTTATAGTAGTGAGTTAACTTTTTATACTGGTTCCCTGTGGGAATCAAACCAACAACCATGGTATTGCAAGTGCCATGCTCTACCAATTGAGCCACACACAGGACGATAGGTTGTATATGGCAATGAAGGCTGACATTCATGGTCCTGATAGAACCTATTGCCTTAGGTTAACCTGAGGGGAGAGGAAGGAGAATAAAGGATTTACTTGTCCTTTAGTCTCAGCCATGACACCACCTGTTGAATGTAAACATCTCTTTAAAACATCCATGTGCTGTAAAAAAAATTGTGTATGGATCAATCTCCTCTGCAAACCAACCACCCATCTGTCTATACATACAGTGCATTCAGAAAGTATTAATCTTTCGCTCGATCCTGACAAGTCTTCCATTCCTTGCCACTGAAAAACATCCCCACAGCATGATGCTGCCACCAACATGCTTCAACTTAGGGATGGTGCCCGGTTTTCCTCCAGACGTGATGATTGGCATTCATGCCAAAGAGTTCAATCTTGGTTTCATCAGACCAGAGAATCTTGTTTCTCATGGTCTGAGAGTCCTTAGGTGCCTTTTGGCAAACTCCATGCGGGCTGTCATGTGCCTTTTTACCGAGGAGTGGCTTCTGTCTGGCCACTCTACCATGTTGGCCTGATTGGGGAGGGCTGCAGAGATGGTTGTCCTTCTGGAAGGTTCTCCCATCTCCACAGAGGAACTCTGGAGCTCTGTCAGAGTGACCATTGGGATCAGAGTGACCTAAGATGGCGTAGCAGTGCAGACGTGTTTTGTTCGTGCAATCGGGGATTTTTGTATTTTTTTTGTATATATTTCAATTTTATTTTCAATCTCTTCTCTATTTTAGTTCAATTATACCTTCCAGTAACCTGCTTCACCCGATGTGATACGGAATCGCTATTATTTTACATTTTTAGAACTTTATAGCAAGAACCACCTAGCCCTCAGAAGCTAACCAGCTAATTAGCTACAAGCTATTTAGTCATTGTTAGCCACTGCTAGCGGCCTTTACCTTCTGCACAGATACCAGTCCTTTTTTTTTGCCAGGATAATACTCGCCAGCCTACCAGTAACCAGGACTGTCTCTCCACTACAATGCCGGATTCCTGCTGTAATCTCTGGACCATTACTCCAGATCTTCGCTGCTAGCTAGCACCCAACGAGTTACCCAATACCGAAGCTATCCCTGAGGCCCACCTCCTGGCCTACTCAGTTGTTCACCCGGAATCCATCCAAACACGGCTAGAACACACTACTCCACCGGATCCTTGCCGTAAGCTCTGGACCTTGGCACTGGAACAACACTGTTACCGAGTGGCTATAGTGGCTAACGCCCCTGCCCCGGAGCTAGCACCAGTTAGCCGTGAGCCAGGCGCCTCTCCCGGCTAGAAAACTAAATTACTACAATACCTCTTTCGCAATCTGGTTTGGATCCTTAGTCGACACGGCGTCCCGCCGCACCACCACGACTGGTCTGCCGACGAATACTCCATCTGTTGTGCCTTCAACCGACCTCCGTTGGACGTCGGAGCAGATGCTTCTACTAGCCCCGGGCTACTTACTTTAAACGCCATGTCGCCTGCGTTCCTTCTATTGCTGCCCCCTGGACCCTATGATCACTTGACTACATAGCTGATGCCTGCTGGACTGTCCATTAATCACGGAACTCCATTCTGTTTATTTTTTGTTTGTCTGTCGGAACAGCCACGAACTCAGGCTCTGTGTGTAGTTCAGCGACCCTCTCTGCCCAGTCATCGCCGTTTTAGCTGATTAGCTGTTGTCTCACCTGTTGTTGTCTTAGCTAGCTCTCCCAATCAACACACTTTATGCCTCGCTGTATGTCTCTCTCATATGTCAATATGACTTGTATACTGTTGTTTAAGTTAGTTATCATTGTTTAGTTTACAATGGAGCCCCTAGTTCCACTCATCATACCTCTGATACCTCCTTTGTCTCACCTCCCACACATGCGGTGACCTCACCCATTATAAGCAGCTTATCCAGAGATACAACCTCTCTTATCACTCAGTGCCTGGGCTTACCCGCACCCTACCATACCCGTCTGCACATTATGCCCTGAATCTATTCTACACGCCCAGAAATCTGCTCCTATTATACTTTATCCCCAATGCTCTAGGCGACCAGTTTTGATAGCTTTTAGCAGTACCCTCATCCTACTCTATTCCTCGGGTGATGTGGAGGTAAACCCAGGCTCTGCGTGTCCCCAGGCACCCTCATTTGTTGACTTCTGTTATCGAAAAAGCCTTGGTTTCATGCATGTCAACATCAGAAGCCTCCTCCCCAAGTTTGTTTTACTCACTGCTTTAGCACACTCCACCAACCCTGATGTACTTGCCGTGTCTGAATCCTGGCTTAGGAAGGCCACCAAAAATTCTGAGATTTCCATAACTACAACATTTTCCATCAAGATAGAACTGCCATAGGGGGAAGAGTTGCAATCTACTACAGAGAGAGCCTGCAAAGTTCTTTCATACTTTCCAGGTCTATAGCCAAACAGTTCTAACTTCTAATTAAAAAAATGAACCTATCCAGAAATAAGTCTCTCACTGTTGCCGCCTGCTATCGACCCCCCTCCACTCCCAGCTGTGCCCTGGACACTATTTGTGAATTGATCACACCCCCATCTAGCTTCAGAGTTCGTTCTGTTAGGGGACCTAAACTGGGATATGCTTAACACCCCGGCAGTCCTACAATCTAAGCTAGATGCCCTCAATCTCACACAAATCATCAAGGAACCCATCAGGTACAACACTAAATCCGTAAACATGGGCACCTTCATAGACATTATCCTGACCAACTTGCCCTCCAAATACACCTCCGCTGATCTCAGCGATCACTGCCTCATTGCCTGTATCCACTATGGGTCCATGGTCATACGACCACCCCTCATCACTGTCAATCGCTCCCTAAAACACTTCTGCGAGCAGGCAGAAAACGTTTGACCTCTGTCATTGCCAACAAAGGGTATATAACAAAGTATTGAGAAACTATTGTTATTAACCAAATACTTATTTTCCACCATAATTTGCAAATAAATTCATTAACAATCCTACAATGTGATTTTCTGGATTATTTTTCCTCATTTTGTCTGTCATAGTTGAAGTGTACCTATGATGAAAATTACAGGCCTCTCTCATGTTTTTAAGTGGGAGAACTTGCACAATTGGTGGCTGACTAAATACTGTTTTGCCCCACTGTATATCCCTTGGTTCACTCCAGACCTGACTGCCCTTGACCAGCACAAAAACATCCTGTGGCGGACTGCAATAGCATCGAATAGTCCCCGCGATATGCAACTGTTCAGGGAAGTCAGGAACCAATACATGCAGTCAGTCAGGAAAGCAAAAAGGCTAGCTTTTTCAAGCAGAAATTTGCATCCTGTAGCTCTAACTCCAAAACGTTTTGGGACACTGTAAATCCATGGAGAACAAGAGCACCTCCTCTCAGCTGCCCACTGCACTGAGGCTAGGTAACACGGTAACCACTGATAAATCCATGATAATCGAAAATTTCATTAAGCATTTCTCAATGGCTGGCCATGCATTCCTCCCCCCCTCCCCCGCAGCTACTCGCCCAAGCCTCCCCAGCCTCTCCTTCACCCAAATCCAGACAGCAGATGTTCTGAAAGAGCTGCAAATCCTGGACCCGTACAAATCAGCTGTGCTAGACAATCTTGACCCTCTCTTTCTAAAACTATCTGCCGCCATTGTTGCAACCCTTGTTCAACCTCTCTTTCGTATCATCCGAGATCCCTAAAGATTGGAAAGCTGCCACGGCATCTTCAAAGGGGTGACACCCTAGACCCAACTGTTACAGACCTATATCCATTCTGTCCTGCCTATCTAAAGTCTTCAAAAGCCAAGTTAATAAACAGATCATTGACCATTCTGAATCCCACCATACCTTCTCCCCTGTGCAATCCGGTTTCCGAGCCGGTCACAGGTGCCCCTCAGCCACACTCAAGGTACTAAACGATATCATAACCGCCAGCGATAAAAGACAGTACTGTGCAGCCATCTTCATCGACCTGGCCAAGGCTTTCAACTCTGTCAATCACCGTATTCTTATCGGCAGACTCAATAGCCTTGGTTTTTCTAATGAATGCTTCTCCTGGTTCACCAACTACTTCTTTGATAGAGTTCAGTGTGTCAAATCGGAGGGCATGTTGTCCGGTCCTCTGGCAGTCTCTATGGGGGTGCCACAGGGTTCAATTCTTGGACCGACTCTTTTTTCTGTATATATCAATGATGTCGCTCTTGCTGAGGGCGATTCCCTGATCCACCTCTACGCAGACAACACCATTCTGTTTACTTCTGGCCCATCCTTGGACACTGTGCTAACTAACCTCCAAACGAGCTTCAATGCCATACAACACTCCTTCTGTGGCCTCAAACTCCTCTTAAACGCTAGTAAAACCAAATGCATGCTTTTCAACCGTTCGCTGCCCGCCAGACTAGCATCACCACCCTGGACGGTTCCGACCTAGAATATGTGGACAACTATAAATACCTAGGTGTCTGGTTAGACTGTAAACTCTCCTTCCAGACTCATATTAAACATCTCCAATCCAAAATCAAATCTAGAATTGGCTTTCTATTTCTCAACAAAGCCTCCTTCACTCACGCCGCCAAACTTATCCTCGTAAAACTGACTATCCTACCGATCCTCATTTACAAAATAGCTTGCAATACTCTACTCAGCAAACTGGATGCAGTCTATCACAGTGCCATCCATTTTGTTACCAAATCACCTTATACCACCCACCACTGCGACCTGTATGCTCCAGTCGGCTCGCCCTCGCTACATATTCGTCGCCAGACCCACTGACTCCTAGTCATCTGTAAGTCTATGCTAGGTAAAGCTCTGCCTTATCTCAGTTCACTGGTCATGATAACAACACCCACCCGTAGTACACGTTCCAGCAGGTATATCTCACTGATCATCCCCAAAGCCAACACCTCATTTGGCCACCTTTCCTTCCAGTTCTCTGCTGCCAGCGACTGGAACGAATTGCAAAAATCGCTGAAGTTGGAGACTTTTATTTCCCTCACGAACTTTAAACATCAACTATCTGAGCAGCTAACCGATCGCTGCAGCTGTACATAGTCCATCTGTAAATAGCCCACCCAATCTACCTACCTCATCCCCATACTGTTTTTATTTGATTTACTTTTCTGCTCTTTTGCACACCAGTATCTCTACTTGCACATCATCTGCTCATTTATCACTCCAGTGTTAATCTGCTAAATTGTAATTATTCGCTCCTATGGCCTATTTATTGCCTACCTCCTCATGCCTTTTGCATACACTGTATATAGACTTTCTTTTTTCGTCTGTGTCATTGACTTGTTTATTGTGTTATTGGCTTGTTTATTGTTTACTCCATGTGTAACTCTCTGTTGTTGTCTGTGTCACACTGCTTTGCTTTATCTTGGCCAGATCGCAGTTGTAAATGAGAACTTGTTCTACCTGGTTAAATAAAGGTGAAATAAAAAAATAAACCTTTGTCACCTCCCAGACCAAGACCCTTCTCCCCCAATTGCTCAGTTTGGCTGGATTGCCAGCTCTACGAAGAGTCTTGGTGGTTCCAAACTTCTTCCATTTAGGAATGATGGAGGCCACTGGGGACCTTCAATGCTGGAGAAATGTTTTGGTACCCATCCCCAGATCTGTTTTTGTTTTTTGCTCTGACATGCACTGTTTTCTGTGGGACCTAATGTAGACAGGTGTGAGCCTTTAAAAATCATGTCCAATCTTTTGAATTTACCACAAGTGGTCTCCAGTCAAGTTGTATTAACATCTCAAGGATGATCAATGGAAACAGGATGCACCTGAGCTCAATTTCGAGTCTCATAGCAAAGGGTCTGAATGCTTAAATAAGGTATTCATGTTTATTATTTGTAATACATTTTCAAAAATGTCTAAACCTGTTTTCACTTTGTCATTATGAGGTATTTTGTGTAGATTGAGGGAAAAAGTGTATTTAATCCATTTTAGAATTAGGCTGTAATGTAACAAAATGTGGAACAAGTCAGGGGGTCTGAATAATTTCTGAATGCACTGTATACATCTCTATGGGCTTGTGTTTACATATGGACCTTTGGGAAGGTTTGAGCCTTGAATGTAAGATAAAACCTAAGCTACAGAGAGGTGGTGGGGGGGAGGGACATAAAGTGAAAGACAACATTCTTACACAAACTTGATGCATTATTTACTTCCATCCCACTCAGCTTTCTTTATGCTTTGTCGCCTGAGCTTTCAGTAGGCACCTCACACTATAAACACACCCACTCACTCACTCACTCACCAGGCCCTCTCAATGTTGTTCTCTGCTAAGATGTGAAAATGTTTTCCACTTATGGCTGCATCATGTGAGAGAACTAGTACGCTGGCTCCTGTAACTACTACTATGGTAAATACACTACATGACCAAAAGTATGTGGAAACCTGCTCGTCGAACATCTCATTCCAAAATCATGAGCATTAATATGGATTTGGTCCCCCCTTTGCTGCTATAACAGCCTCCACTCTTTTGGGAAGCCTTTTCACTAGATGTTGGAACATTGCTGCAGGGACTTGCTTCCATTCAGCGATTAAGCCTGGCTCGCAGTCGGCGTTCCAATTCATCCCAGGTGTTCGATGGGGTTGAGGTCAGGGCTCTGTGCAGGCCAGTCAAGTTCTTCCACACTGATCTCAACAAACCATTTCTGTATGGCCCTCGATTTGTACACCGGGGCATTGCCATGCTGAAACAGGAAAGGGCCATCCTCAAAATGTTGCCAAATAGTTGGGAAGCACAGAATAATCTAGAATGTAATTGTATACTGTACCGTTAAGATTTCACTTCAGTGGAACTAAGGGGCCCAGCCCGAACCATGAAAAACAGCCCCAGACCATTGTTCCTCTTCCACCAAACTTTACAGTTGGCACTAGGCATTCGGACAGGAAGCGTCCTCGTGGAATCCCCCAAAC
This sequence comes from Oncorhynchus nerka, assembly GCF_034236695.1. Taxonomy (NCBI): domain Eukaryota; kingdom Metazoa; phylum Chordata; class Actinopteri; order Salmoniformes; family Salmonidae; genus Oncorhynchus; species Oncorhynchus nerka. The sequence goes on from NC_088403.1 coordinate 38,294,639, forward strand.
CCCGATTCGCCAGTCAGACAGACAGATGGTGAAGTGTGATTCATCACTCCAGACAACGCATTTCCACTGCTCCAGAGTCCAATGGCGGTGTGCTTTGCACCACTCTAGCCGACGCTTGTTATTGCGCATGGTGATCTTAGGCTTGTGTGCGGCTGCTCGGCCTTGGAAAACCATTTCATGAAACTCCCGACCAACATTTCTTGCGCTGATGTGACGCACATCATTTATTTCCAACTAAATATTCTGTTTAAGAACATATGTCCTCCAGATGTTACATTGGAAGTAATTTATACAAAGTGTCACCACAAGGGGGAGATTGACATTTGGGAGTTCTGGTTGGTGATGTACTTTGACCTTGGCGCTACTTCCTCACTCTGAGCGAAGCTGTCCACCAACCAGACACCTTATTTCCAGTCTCATAATTTCTCCTGTTTTACAGGTTGATATTATGTATAAACCTATGTGCTTTATCATTACTTGTAAGAAAAATGAACTACAAATGGGCAGTTAATGGTTTTGTTAGGGTGTAAGAGTTTTGTGCAAGAGAAAAAAATGAGTAATTTACTGACATTCTGGTGGCCATTTTGTAGCTCCTGTCACTTATTTCATATCTATATTGCTCATTTTCATCATGTATATATGTAATAATTTTGGGGGTATTGTTTGAATGTTAGAAACATTTTATTTTCTAGCATTGGTTTTTATAAGGTCAATAGCCTTGTGGTGCTGGCGGCGGTTCTTTTGAAGTGGGAGGTTAAGTGAATGCATTGCACTTTGTTTCTAGCTTTGTGTTCTAGTTAAATTAATAGTTTTAGCTGTAAATAGGCCAGTGTGCATGTGTGTGTCAATGGTCTTGAACTGGGTAGTGAAGGCGCAAGAGTGTGAATGTGTTAGATAGGATTTAGGTACAGTTGTATTTCCACGTGTATTTGTGATGGATGATGTACAGTATATGTGAGTGGATATTTTTGTATGAAATTATTATTTTTGATACAAAAATACTTTGAAATGTTCAATAAATTCTGAGCGAAGCTGTCCACAAAATAGACACCTTATTTCCAGTCTCCTAATTTCTCCTATTTTACAGGGTACTAATGAACTTTTGACGTGGTCCAAAGCTGGGACCTGTTACACTGCTTTCAGAGGCAGTTTGGAACTCGGTAGTGAGTGTTGCAACCGAGCACAGACTATTTTTACAGGCTACGCACTTCAGCACTCGGTGGTCCCGTTCTGTGAGCTTGTGTGGCCTACCATTTTGCGGCTGAGCCGTTGTTGCTCCTAGATGTTTCCACGTCACAATAACAGCACTTACAGTTGACCGGGGCACCTCTAGCACGGCAGAAATTTGACGAACTCACTTGTTGGAAAGGTGGCATCCTATGAAAGTGCCACGTTGAAGGTCACTGAGCAGCAAGGCCATTCTACTGCCAATGTTTGTCTATGACGATTGCATGGCTGTGTGCTCGATTTCACACACCTGTCAGCAACAGGTGTGGCTGAAATAGCCGAATCCACTAATTTGAAGGGGTGTCAACATACTTTTGCCAAATGGCACCCTATTACCTACATAGTACACTACTTTTGACTATATGGGCCCGGGTCAACAGTAGTGCACCATATAGTGAGTAGGTTGCCATTTGAGAAAGATACTACTGGTAAATATTCTCTAGGGGGAAATCAGATCATTATAGTAATAGCAGGCCAGGCCACCATCAGCCAAGGGATTTGTTATTAATTAAGTTATTATGTTCTCCACTTCTCCCATTTCCCCCCATTCTTAGGAACAGCACAGCTAAGAGAATGAGGGCACCATGTGACTACACACACACACGCACATACGCTCGCGCACACACACACACAATAAGATTTCATGGAAACACTTGACACATGAAAAGCCATGTGACAGGAGGGTTGGAGAATGATAACAATAACAATATTTCTTGATGACTGAGCACCAGCAGGCTTTCAGCAGGGTTTCCTCTAGTTATTCAGTTTAACAACCTCCTTTAACAATCTCCATCCCCACACTTCCATCCTCCACCGTCTCAATCCCTCTACCTCCCTATACCTCTACCATCCACACCTCCTCTCCACCCATCCACTTCTCCTCTCTTCCATGCTCCATCCCTCCTGCCCTCCATCCCCCCACACCATAACATTTGTGCCACCTAGCTAAGGGTTTATCGAAATGTTTTAAAAATATACAATAGCTGCTAGCTGCCCTAACAGAACAATGTGGAGAAATAATTACGCCTGGTAATGGAATGCTGTCTGAACGGCAAAGCAATGCTGTATGACTCACGCACACAAACACATACATACACACATACAGTCAGTGGGTTGGAGAGGCTAAGCTCCCAGCTAAGACAAAGGCTACAAATATCTCCTTTTGCCTTTTGTTGGAGTTTGAGTTGGAGAGTTGAAGTGCACGAGCATACGCAACCCAGCCCCACAAAAAAATGTTTATCCCTCCAACAAAACACTCACACATGCACATGCGCACACACATACCAACCCTTGTCACACACCAAATTATGCCCACCCCCTCCCCCTTTACCTCACTTCCCCTACACACTACATCAGTGGTTCTCAAATTGGGTGTTGCAGTAGATTTACTCAATTAAAATGACTCAATTAAAAGTGAAAGTCACCCAGTAAAATACTACTTGAGTAAAAGTCTGAAAGTATTTGGTTTTAAATGTACTTAAGTATAAAAAGTAAAAATATAAATAATTTAAAGTGTCTTATATTAAGCAAAACAGATGACACAATTTTATTTTATTTTTTAATTTACGGATAGCCAGGGGCACAGTTCAACACTCAGACACAATTTATAAACAAATCATTTGTGTTTAGTGAGTGTGCCAGATCAAAGGCAGTAGGGATGACCAGGGATGTTCTCTTGATAAGTGTGTGAATTAGACCAATAACGAGTACTTTTGGGTGCCAGGGAAAATGTAAGGAGGAAAAAGTACATTATTTTCTTTACGAATGTGGTAGAGTAAAAGTTGTAAAAATTTGAAATAGTAAAGTACAGATACCCCAAAAAACTACTTAAGTGGTACTTACTTTACTTTAGTACTTTATACCACTGACAATCACATCGCACACACACACACACACACACACACACACATCTGACCCTAGCATTCACAAACACTTTGAGAACAATCCTAATTCGAAGGAAAAGTCAAAGCTACAGTACCTTATCTAACCCATAGCACACACTGTGCACATCAAGCCCAATGGCACACACAACTGTACACTAATAATCCCTGGCTGTACAATTGTATCCTGTCAACAACAGATATATTCACCTCATCCAACCCATAACACACACTGTACGTAACACTTGGATCCTTACTTTTCTGGCTTCTATCCCATTATAGCCATAACCCAGATTGTGGGTCACCCTGGAAGACTGGAGTATCGCATCAATGAGATATGAAAGGAGAGAGACGATACAATCTCCTGCTGCTAGATGAGGAAACTGCTGGAAATGGTGTATAGTGCCAGTAGAGTTTGTAAGTCACAGAACTGAGCTGTGCTTCTCTCCTTGTTTTACCTTGCAGTCCAGATCAGACCAGACCGGTGGGAACACACACAGACACGCACACAAATGTTTACGATCACGATGCCCTAGCATCACCCCACCCCACACACACACTTCCATCAATCCTGTGGAGGAAGCTTTGCACACACACACACACACACAAACACACACCCAGGCCCTCTTTGCCAGTGTTCTGCTGCCTCGCCACATCTCCATATCCCAGCCTCATCATCCCCATCTCCAGAGCACCACTCATTTCTGGCTGCATCCTGCCACACACACACACACGCTGCTTCCTGCTAGATCCATCCAATCACATCCCTATATCTCACAGATTGATTCCCCATATTGATTGTGGCCACTCTATATGCACCCTTCCTTTCCTCTGCTGCAATGGGGCTATCAGCTACTGCTGCTCCACAGATGGATTTAAAGGGCCTGCCAGTACTTTGAGTGAAATCGGAATGGGTTGTTAGCTGTGTGGGGAAATTATATGTTTTGAAGTGAGGTGAGTGATTCAAACCTAATTGTTGATATTATAACCTATTATATTATAACCTGCTGTGGTAGTTTGGCCTTTCTTTTCTATTTGTGAAGAGAAACGGTGTCCTTTTATTTTGGTCCATATATAAGAATCTCCATGGAGGAGTTTCCCATAATGCACAGTGCATTCGGAATGTATTCAGACCCCTTGACGTTTTCCAAATTTTATTACGTTACAGCCTTATTCGAATTGATTAAATCGTTTTTCCCCTCAACATACACACAATACCCCATAATGACAAAGCAAAACAGGTTTTGATACATTTTTGCAACTTTATTAAAAATAAAACACAGAAATATAGTATTCAGACCCTTTACTCAGTACTTAGTTGAAGCACCTTTGGCAACAATTACCGCCTAGACTATTCTTTGCTATGACGCTACAGATCCTCTCAAGCTCTGTCAGGTTGGATGGGGAGTGTCGCTTCACAGCTATTTTCAGGTCTCTCCAGAGATGTTCGATCGGATTCAAGTCCGGGCTCTGGCTAGGCCATTCAAGGATATTCAGAGACTTGTCTTGAAGCCATTCCTGCGTTGTCTTGGCTGTGTGCTTAGTGTTGTTGTCCTTTTGGAAGGTGAACCTTCACCCCAGTCTGAGGTCCTTAGGGCTCTGGAGCAGATTTTCATCAAGGGTCTCTCTGTACTTTGCTCCGTTCATCTTTTCCCTCAATCCTGACTAGTAACCCAGTCCCTGCTGTTAAAAAACAGCCCAACAGCATTATGCTGCCACCACCATGTTTCAGCGTAGGGATGGTGCCAGGTTTCCTCCAGACGTGGCGCTTGACATTCAGGCCAAAGAGTTCCATCTTGGTTTCATCAGACCAGCGAATCTGGTTTCTCATGGTCTGAGAATCCTTTAGGTGCCTTTTGGCAAACTCCAAGCGGGCTGTCATGTGCCTTTTACTGAGGAGTGGCTTCCATCTGGCCACTCTACCTTAAAGGCCTGATTGGTGGAGTGCTACAGTGATGGTTTTCTTTCCGACAGGTTCTCCCATCTCCACAGAGGAACTCTGGAGCTCTGTCAGAATGACCATCAGGTTTTTGGTCACCTCCCTGAACAAGGCCCTTATCCCCCGATTGCTCAGTTTGGCTAGGTGGCCAGCCAAGAGTCTTAGTGGTTCCAGGAAGAGTCTTAGTGGTTCCAAACTTCTTCCATTTAAGAATGATGGAGGCCACTGTGTTCTTGGGGACCTTCAATACTGCAGACATTTTTTGATACCCTTTTTCTCCCCAATTTCGTGGTATCCAATTGGTAGTTAGTCTTGTCTCATCGCTGCAAGTCCAGTAAGGACTCGGGAGAGGTGATGGTCGAGAACCGTCCACAACCCAACCAAGCCGCACTGCTTCTTGACACAATGCCCACTTAACCCAGAAGCACCAATGTGTCGGAGGAAACACTGTAGACCTGGCGACCATATCAGCATGCACTGCGCCCGGCCCGCCACAGGAGTCGTTAGTGCGCGATGGGACAAGGACATCCTTGCCGGCCAAACCCTCCCCTAACACTGATGACGCTGGGTCAATTGTGCGCCGCCCCATGGGTCTCCTGCTCGTGGCTGGTCGTGGCAAAAGAGCCTGGACTCAAACCCAGAATCTCTAGTGGCACAGCTAGCACTGGATGCAGTGCCTTAGACCACTGTGCCACTCGGGAGGCACCACATCCCTTTTTAAAGGGAGCTAAGACCGAGCCTATGATTCAGAACTGTTGAATGGACAGCGCCTCAGTAGCCTACAGCAGGGTTTACCAAACTCAGTCCTGGGATGCCCCCTCGGTGTACCTTTTGGTTTTTGCCCTAGCACTACACAGCTGATTCAAATAATCAAAGATTGATGATGAGTTGGTTATTTAGAAAAATCTAAATGTGCACCTAGGGAGGCCCCAAGGACCGAGTTTGGGAAACCCTGGCCTACAGGTAGGCATAGTGGGGCTTTGTGTTGTGGTGCTGAATGGACATACAGCCGGGAAGAACTATTGGATATAAGAGCAACGTCAACTTACCAACATTACGACCAGGAATACGACTTTCCCAAAAGGGATCCTCTGTTTGGACCACCACACAGGACAATGGATCTGATCCCAGTAGCCGACCCAAAACAACGATGCCACAGAAGGGGCAGACGGAGCGGCCTTCTGGTCAGGCTCCGTAGACATGCACATCGCTCACCTCTCCCGAGTATACTACTCGCCAATGTTCAGTCTCTTAATAACAAGGTAGACAAAATTCAAGCAAGATTTTCCTACCAGAGAGACATCAGAGATTGTAACATTCTCTGTTTCACGGAAACATGGCTCTCTCAGGATATGTTGTCGGAATTGGTTCAGCCACCGGGCTTCTCCATGCATTGCGCCGACAATCATAACAACATACAGGAACTCAAGTTCTTCTGCTCACCCGACCTAGAATTCTTTACAATCAAATGCTGGCTATTTTACCTACCAAGATCATTCTCGTCAGTTAGTCACAGCTGTGTACATTCCCTCAAGGAACACCAAGACGGCCCTCAAGGAACTTCACTGGACTCTATGTAAACTATATATCCAGAGGCTGCAATTATTGTAGCTGGGGATTTTAACAAAGCAAATTTGAGAAACGAGGCTACCTAAATTCTATCAGAATATTGATTGCACAACACGCAGGGCTAATACTATACTATCACGCGGACTGAAATATGTTCCGGTCAGCCTCAGAGAACATGCGCAGACCAGCTGGCTGGTGTGTTTACAGACATATTAAATCACTCCCTATCCTAGTCTGTTGTCCCTACATGCTTCAAGATGGCTCCCATTGTTCCTGTCCCCAAGAAGGCAACAATAACTGAACTAAATGACTACCGCCCCGTAGCACTCATTTCTGTCATGAAGTGCTTTGAGAGACTAGTCAAGTATCATATCACCGCCACCAACAGCAATCACTAACTCAGAGATGCTGCTGTCTACGTTGAGGCCCAATTACTGGACACTTTAATAAATGGATCACTAGTCACTTTAAACAATGCCACTTTAAATAATGCCACTAATGTATACATCTCTTACATTACTCATATCACATGTATATACTGTATTTTATACCATCTAATGCACCTTGCCTATGCCGCTCGGCCATCGCTCATCCATATACTTATATGTACATATTCTCATTCCCCCCTTTTAGATTTGTGTGTATTAGGTATTTGCTGTAGAATTGTTAGATATTACTGCACTGTTGGGACTAGAAGCACAAGCATTTCGCTACACTCACATTAACATCTGCTAACCATGTGCATGTGACCAATAAAATTTGATTTGAAAATCATAACTTTCACGCAGATCTTTCGAAGTTGTAGGCTCAATTGTAAATTGGCACTCCACATGAAAAAAGCTGCCGACCACCTACTATAGGCTTTATGAAGCCACCCTTATGGAATGTTGCATACGATGTACTATGAGTGTCATTGTCTCCTGCTCTTCCCTCCAGCATTGCCTCCGGTACTTCACGCTAATGTTTGCATTTGCCTGTCTGCATTATTTGCCAGGGAAGGGAAATATTCTGTAAATATGGAAGCATCGTATCAACAAGGTGGCTCTGAGAACATTGAAATGTATCAACGAATGAGGCGGCATGGAGAAGATTGAAACATTTTGTATCAACAAGGCGGCTCCGAGAATTTTTATTGCAACATAGTAGCCAACAAGGGGTGGCTCGTGCATTTTTCCCTGGGCCAGCTTGTCTCTGTCGTTTATTATTGTGTTGCTTACACAGTAGTTGCACTACCAGGGTGGTGATTATATATTTTTTAAACAGCACTAGCAATATTTAATGACATTTTGACAGAAATATTGATCTGTAAGAATATGGACAAGCAAGACTGATTGAGAGGTGGACATTCATTATACCAGAGGCAGTTGGCAACAGGTTGGGATTAGGGTTGCAGACAGAGGATGGTGATGTAGGCCTACAATATTATTATTTTTGTATTAATTATATTACACATATATTTGTTTTGTAAATGTATATAAAATATATTTTAAATATATTTTCACTTATTATTTTCCCCCAACCCTAACACCCCTCCCCTAATTGAAGTAAACTAATGAACAACAAAACATAGGCTTTTACTTCCAGCTCATACATACTATATACATTTTACAGACACAGTATATTTTACAATAGTTATCTTTTGTTTGTTTTTAGTCCCATCCTTCAGCTCCACTCAACCCCTCCCATCTACCTCTGAACACCATACAGTTTTGATTTCTATTTCCCATACATTTTTCAAAAGTGCTGTGATGTTTCACAAAACGTTCAATTCTCATAGTTTCTACATATTGTAAATTAAAGAAAAAATGTTGCTAAGTGTATTATTATATTATTGATCGATTGACTGACTTTTTTAATCAACCAACAGTGCTATTTCCAGAGTTAGCTCCAGGTAAATGTGTTACATCTGCTCCTACCACGCCCTCTACATCTCATCCTGTCTCCCTAACCTTCCGCCACTCCCCCAATGCTCTCTCCCTCTTCATATGTGTGTGTGTGTGTGTGTGTGTGTGTGTGTGTGTGTGTGTGTGTGTGTGTTGATTGTGTGGGCAGAGACAGGTGTGCTAGAAACAGCAGATCCCCACCAGCTGCAATCTGTTGCATAATCAAGACCTCTACAAATATGCCGCCCTGCCACTTCCACGCTGCCAGATCGTAATCTCTGCTAAGTCTGTCTGCTTAGATCCTGCTTTTGTGTTATGCTTGTTTTCCCTTGCTTGACTCCGTTTTCCTCTCTGCTACAGGCACCTGTCTCCAGTCCCACGTCTCGTCAGTCCTGCTACTCTGTCCTGGACCCTCCACTGCATCCTTGGATTCCTCTCCGAACCTGCTTACCTAATCCCAACTCCCCTCACTCAAGACTCAGCCTCCGCACCTGGCTTCCTGCAACCCGCCCGAGCTTCCCCTGGCCTGCACCCCATCTTCCCGTGTTTCAATAAATACCTTAGTTACCTCATCCCAGTCTCCTCGTCTGAGTCTGCTCTTGGGTTCACCTGTTCCGCTCCATGTGACAACATGTTGCAATTCTTCAGCCATTCCTGGACCTGCGACCAAAAACAAGCTACGTATGGACAGTACCAAAACAAATTATCGAATGATTGTCTTTTTGCAGCAAAATCTGTCTGAATGATTTGCATTCTCATTCTGTCACTGCATGAAAATGTACATTTGTTATAGCCTACACTTCTTATTGTCATTGCATTTTATCTAGATTGGCATGATTTTAATCTACTTTTTTTTGCCTACTTTAAATTGTGGGTCTTGAGCAAGGCTATGGCAACTGCCAAACCCAAAAGATGCCCCTGGGAAGGGGAGCCCCTGTGTTACTACTGTGTCAGTCCCACATTCTGGATGGAAAATATAAACACTAACACATGCTTATGTGTTCCTAGAGAGAGAGGCCAGGCAATATGGATTAAGTTAGCCCTATTATCCTAATCATAATCTCTACATGACAGCCTGTGCTGGGGGACCGCAGAGGGGAAGGAGAGAAAGGAGGACGAGAGGAAATGAAGAGGGGGAAAATATGGTGAGGGAGAGAGAAGTAAAGCAGCAAGAGTGGTTTGCTATCAATGAACAAAGGACTTATTATCAATAATCTTTGATGCATTACAAATCTCAGTCCCCCTGAAGAAGCTACTCAGGAGGGAAAGGATCTCCCTTCTAGGAACACACCCCTCAGGGTATGCGTGTGTGCCTGCATGTCAAGTGCATGTGGCATGCATCAGTTGGGAGGTGAATATAATGAGGGGTGTGTTCCTAGAAGGGAGGCGGCAGGCCTTGGCACATGGGATCCTTTTTACTGTGAAAGAAAGAGAGGGAAAGAATGAAGTGAAGGGAAAATCCCCAATGGACCCCTCGGAGATGGCGAGGTGAGGGGGGAGGGGTTCAGGAGTCGGAACAGATGGCAGGCCAGGCAGCCTCCTCCCCCTCCTGGCAACTCAGAGATGTTGCGCAGGGGCAATTAGTGGCAGAAAGGGCAGAGGAGGGGGAGGCACACATACAGTACACACACAATGACACATTAGCAGCAGGCATTACAGTCACAGAGGGCCACTCCTCCAGGGGGATAAAGAGCAGCTCCTTCCCCCTCCCCGTTTCCACCCAGTGGTGCTCACAGCTCCATTAACCCACCAGAGACAGGTGCAAGGTGTCACCTGTCACTCAAACCTCCTCCATTTTCCTCACCCTGTAGCACTTCTTATCCTTCACTCACTGCCCTCCCTTCCCTCTAACTCACCATCACCCCCCTTCTGTCACCCTGATGATGACAAGACGCAGCCCTCCATATCCTCCTATATACTCTACTAGTGACAGGAGAGGAGTATGCAATAGTGTGAATATTGGAACAAAGTCACATAACAGCTGCAGCAGCACAGCAGCTGAAGGACAGTATTGTATATTACTATAAACCCAAAAAGAACACCCTCCTCCACTTCTTCCTCCTTCTCCACCCCATGATGGTTCAACCCCCAGTTTCCACAGCAATTACCAGTGATCCATCAGCAAGCAGGCATTAATGGTCCTGCCCCACGGCTCCATGGGAGTTGTAGGATAATTACAAAACATTTCCCCAGAGGGACTACTACTGAAATATCCAATGCACAGAGGAGTCCCAGAGGTCGTGCTCCTCGTAAAGTCCAATAGCCACGGGGCCACGACGTCCAAAAGGTGACAGGCGAATGAGGGTATGACAATCAAAAGGAGGAGGGAAAAAGGTTTTTACAATCAACCACAATCACATCTGCTTTGATGGCCAAATGATGTTCATATTTTCTTATGATACTTTTTATTAGTTGAATTACCTAGTTTAAATGTTAATCAATTAAGATAATAATAATGAAAACTTTATTTCAGTACTTTCATACATTGCGATCCTCAAAGCAATGGCATGAATATCGCACGTTTGAGAAGAAGACCCACACAAGGCAGTTGTATGCGGATATTGGAGAAAGCATTATTATGTGCAGCATCACTCCTTCATATGATTCTTGGAAGCCGGTTTTGCAACAAGGGGCCGTTGAGTTCAGCTACTATAAGATTGTGCTGCTACTGCTGTTCTGTTCTCCATCCTCAGTAAAGTATCTGCTGCCAAGCTTCCTCTTCATCCTCCTCCTCCTGCTGCTGGTATTCCTACTATCGTATGGCTGCATCCCAAACGGCACACCTTTTGACCAGGGCCCGTTTGTACTATATAGAGAATAGGGTGCCATTTGGGCCAGAACCTATAAGAAATACTACATCATAAATATCATTACGATGAAAGGAGCAAATTATGTATATAGAAAAAGGTGCTATCTAGAACCTAAAATGGTTCTTTGGCTGTCCCCGTCAAATAACCCTTTGAAGAACACTTTTTGGTTCCATGTAGAAAGAACCCTTTTGGTTTCATGTAGAACCCTTTCCACAGAGGGTTCTACATGGAACCCAAAAGGGTTCTACCTGAATAACCCTTTTGGAACCATTTTTTCTAAAAGTGTATACGGCTATAAAGAAATATCTGAGCCATGTGTGTCTCTATATACAGGAATACTTCCTCTAAGGCCACCTATTCATAATCACACCCAGCTTCCAAATGGCAATTTTTTTCAATCAACTCGTTTCTTCTCTTCTTTTTTTCTCCACTTTCTCTCTTTCCACCTCTCCCCATCTCCTTCTCCCCTCTCTTTCTCTCTCTCTCCATCAAATGTGTGTGTTGGTGCAGTAGCCTAGCAGTGTGTGCTGGCACAGAATGCCATTGTGCTGCCTGTGTTGGGAGGGCTCAAAGAGCTGTGTGAAGCTGTGCCAAGCCCAGCACCAAGGCACCAGGCAGTCATTATCACCCTGGGTCTGATGATAACCACAGGGATTATGGAGAGCTGGCACAGGGTCTGGTTTGCATCACAAATGGCACCCTCTTCCCTGTATAGTGCACTACTTTTGACCAGAGCCCAGCCCTGATGATAACTATGGGGCTTATGGAGAGTTGGCTGGCAGAGAGCTAGCTCTGGTACCCATTACATGCCCAGCTAGGCCCCAGCCGAAGACTTCTTATACCCAGCTCGTCTTATAACTCAGTGGGGGGCAACTCTGCCCGCTGTCAGCCGCCCTCAGCAGCATAATCACCTCATATTATACCGCCTCTTATCCTCTTTCTTACCAGCGGCACACACACACATGCATAGTTGCGCTCACACGCATTCAAATACTCACATTGAAACATACAGACAGACAGACACACACACACACACTATAACCTCCTCAGTCAAAGCCTATCTACCTTCTGCTAGAGAAAAGCTAACCTTTTTATGTTGGCCCAGGGTTTGGTTTTAAATTATCAGCTTATTTATCCCCTCAGTCAGCCCACTGAGTCAGTCAGTCAGTCAAATGTTCAGTTATTGTCTAATAAATGCCAGGTCACACGCATGCTGATCAATAAAAGGCCATGAGAGAACGTGGCCCTTTTCGGCAGCTGACGTCAGTGGAGCTCAGCATTGTGGCCAAAGCGACCCCTGACCTTTGTGTAACCCCGGTACATGCCACACACTCCTGACCCCTGAGCTGTGTTTGTTGTCACGTTAGCCATGTGAACGCACAATGCCAACCGGCAACCTCCGCTTCCCCTCGCTGCCCCCCTGCTACTTTCCCCACTGCCTCCCTCATGTATGTGATGAAATGGTACACGTTAGCTGTTCCCATTACATAACCTGGCACATTTAGCCCTATGCTAACCTAACCAGGTGGTAGTGATTATTTCCTGGAACTAATGGCATTACTTCAAATAGGTAAACTTGGCCACCAGAGAGATATTTTAAACCTCCAAATTCAAGGATGAATTTTTTTTTCCCTTCACTTCAAAAGGCTAGTTTTAACATGTGACAAAATCTCACATTTTTCATTTCCGTTTCACACACATCCATGTGTTTTTATAGAAAAAAGATAAATGAGATCCTTACAACATGTAAGTTTATTGTAAAAAAAAAAAAAGTCTAAGAACCTTATAAACTTGTAAAATAGTTGTTAAGTGCAGTTTTCACCATAATGCTAGATGGCAAACAACACTAAAGCATTTAACTTGAAATCGACAGGGTATATCAACCATTGTTTTTTCAGTAATTATTATTCAACTCATCCTCACCTAGTATTTGAACCTATAACCTCCTAGTTCACGGCATTCCAATCTTTCTGCTATGCCACCACATCAGTCATAATAGCTGATTTCACCTGTATTCCTACATTTTGGACTGAATATCAGCCTTGTTTAAAATAAACATTTTACTTTATTTATCATAGTGATTCAGGAACACTAAAACAGAATAAAATGCCCCACCAACATTAGGCAATTTTACAGAAACCCCCCAAATTGCTTAAATAAGTACATTAAATCAATGGTGAAAGAATAGTCAGATTAATTGATAACTAAAATAGCAGTGCAGATGGCACGCTTTTGCTAAATTCAGAGATAATATAAGTAATACATCTGTATGGGAATGTCATAGACTTTGTGGCACAGCAGGAAGAATTGTGCACCTCTAAATCTGGAGGTTGTGAGTTCAAATTCCAGGTAGGGTTATATTTTAGCTGAACAGCGTACCACTAACTTTAAAAACACCATTACTTTACTTATAATACTTTGGGATGCTTTGAGACTATCTGCGACCCCTATCACGTGACGTCCTGACAACTGATAAAAGGACAGCCGATTTATGTTAATACATGTTCCAAGTAATATGTATGAACCTGGTGGCACAGCGGAAACATTGATGCATTCAACCAAGAGGTTGCAAATTCAAATCCCCAAAAATGTTGTGTACAGTATACTCTATGTTAAGTGTACTTGAGTGCTGCTAGTTTTACGTTGATGTACCTTTGATTATGATAATTGGACAATTATTTACTTGATTCTGGGCAGCTTTTAGCAAAGTGCAGGAATGTATTCTTGCCAATATGTCTGTATCCATATCTCTTCATGCTATCCACTGAAGAGACACACACACACAAATCTGGCTGCATTGTTTACATGGGGATGACTCAGAGGTTTCCTTAGCTCTATTTGTCTGGATATACAGTATTAGGATTTACCTGTGGGCCAACTCACTCAATTTGTCTGTTGTGTTGTGGTTTATTGACTGAGTGCCTTACATGAAGTAAGACAGTAAGACGAAGCTTTCTCTGCTTGTGTGGAGCATTCCCATCCCTATCAACACCCCCCCCCCCCAACACACCTTCTCCCCCACTGCCTCATCCCTTCTCAACCCTCCCACTTCCTCCAATCCCAATAAGCTTGTCAACTATCTTCCTCCATCACCTCAACCTTTCAGCCCTCATCCCTTTCTCCTCTCTTTCTAGCCCTAACCCCTTCAGCTCCCCTACCCATTCAGCCATCCTCATCCTCTCCTCAAACCTTCACCACTACCCTAATTTCATCATCTGCTGAATTCCTGCTGTGTGACATCAATGTCTCCATGCAGCAACATGAGTGACAATCCACTATGATCTATCTCCTTGTTTGTTTGATTGTTTTTGTGTACAGCTCTCCTGTTAGCGCTAGCGTTTAGCATCAGAACAGATTCCAGAATTTCCAGTCTGGAACAACACGACAGGGGTCAGAATGCCTGGAATGCTGAAAAACACAGATTAGCCCATCCCTGTTCTGTTATCTCTGGACTGAAGTGGACTGATTCCGAACTCTATTGTGTGGTGCTCAGGGCTTAGGACATTAGTCATGGCCGAACTCAGGGCCCGGAGTGTTGGGCCACAGGCCATAAACCCTAAACACTAAACCGTAGACCAGGGGTTCTTAAACATTTTCAGCCTGGGACCCAAATGAGAAATTCTGTGTTTTCCTGAGACCCAAGATTAGGAAATATGCAACTACACATAAATATCGGTCCATTTCATTGCCGTTATGCCTAAAACAAATCACAATGAAATTAAATATCCATATAAAAATATATTATTGTTTATTTTCCACATTAAAAACACTCTTACATATCTGTCTAGGTTGGAACTGTTGCTGTTAAATTAAAATTAAAATGTTAAAAATCATTCTGAACTGGAATAATAAGATTCATCACATCACACAGATGAATAACATAACACACACACAGGCTTTTTGATAGTGCAACCCTAAGTAAACAGTACAGATGAAAAATGATCAGACCTATTGTACATCTTACTGTAGAAATTATTGTTGAAAGAAAGCCTAGGTTGGAATTGTTGCCGTTAAAATACAATACATATTTTTGATTTTGAACTGGAATAAACTTGATACAACTTGTCACATCACACAGATGTGGACCAGAAAACACACACACAGTCCTAATGAGAGCATGTCTATTCTGGGCTCTGTTTTTGACAGAGTAACACTGAGGTCATGCTCAGCCTTGAAACTGTTTCTGTTCTTGTTTTTTTTAAGTGTGTCAGGGTTGAGAACCCTGAATCGCATAGGTATGTGGTGCCAAACGACCAGAACATCTACTGCTGTCTCAGTCAGGCAGGAAACCGCTTCCTGCTGTAAATGAGCAGCCCAGAACTGTGTGTTTGCCTCAATCAGTTTCATCCAGTTAAGACTAACAATTATTATTGTATTTTAACAGCAACAGTTCCAAACTAGACTAGTTTTCAACAATAGTTTCTACAGTAAGATGTACAGTAGGCCTGATCATTTTTCATCTTCTTCTGTACTGTTACTAGGGTTGCATATCAGTAGCTAGCTTGCTTTGGCGAATGTTAGCTATTAGCTGTGGACAAGGCCAGGGGATTGTTTGAAAGATAAACTCATCTAACGTTACTACTATGAGAGTTATTTAGTCCTCCCTTATTTCTTCTTATAAAATGACAACAATGCCTTGCTACTTTTCCATTGTCGAAGCACTGTTTCCTGAAGCATTCTGCCCTGTTCTGAAAGAACTCCCTGGGTTTACCTTCATGCTGTGGATGTTTGGTCAGGATGTGTCATCTTACTGATTTGTTCGTTATGAGAGACTCATTACTAAGCACTTCCACACAAAAAACACACTGTGGGTGCTCAGAAATTCATAGATGTATATGAGTTTCATGACAATTGAGCTCAGTCAGAACTTGTGGCTAGCATGAGTCCATTTGATGACAGCTGTGAGTAATGGCATGTGGGAATGACAAGTCAGTGGCAGACAGCGCATCATCTGCTACCTGAACGACAGAGCTGCGTTGTGTGTGTCGTGGAGTGATCTTCAAGGAAACTCCTGGGGTGAAAAAATCTGGTAAACCGCGAAGCACTCAGTCATCTCCCTCTCACATTTACGTAGCTGCCAAACCAAGCAGAGAGAGCAGATGCACTTGGCCAAATCAATTCCAGTAATTAATGAAATAATTAGAACATTTACTCTGACACGTCGAGACCCATCATTACCAGGTCCCGACCCATACTTGAAGGCAGGCTGCTGTAGACCATTGACCATATCTCAAACATAGTGTTCATTTCAATATGTAGAGTTTGTTTGGGAATTAGGACGTCATGGCCAATTGAGGGCACACACCCACTAAACCCTAAATACAAAACACTAAACCCTGAACTCTGCCCACTGACCAGCCTCAATCCAAACAATATTTCAATATGTAAAGTGTGTCTTCTTGTCATCTGACTGAACCCACAAAGATGATTCAATGACTACATGTCAATAGTCTTAAATGCCTTCTTGTCGTTGATTACTTTTCCATTACATATTAGTTGTTCCAGCCTGTACGTTTCCATTTAATTAACCGTTGACATGTGCTATACAAACATAAATGGCTGGAAGAGTATTTTTTACACAAAAAAACAGAAGGCATAGCATTTGTGTACCATTTTCTCCCTGTCAAATCGTAATCAACACTGCCACCTTGTGGTAGATCTTTGCAGTTGTAAGACAATTCTAACTATTCTCATAATAGCCTATAGATGGCGCCATTATTAATAAACAGACAAAATTGTCAAAATCTCTATTACAACTTCACTCAAGTATATGCCCTATCTATCCAATGTAACCACAACTTTTTAAGGGTGTCGGGAAAATGTAAACTGTTCACAAGTTTCCTTGCTGAAACCTTTCACTACTGTGTTTCACATTTCACTGACATATGAAGCACCAGGTATCCTAGTGGTTAGAGCATTGGGCCAGTAACGGGAAAGGTTGCTGGTTTGAATCCCTGAGTTGACAAGATAAAAATATGTTGTTCTGCCCCTGAGCAAGGCAGTTTACCCACTGTTCCCCGGACGCCGTAGATGTCGATTAAGGCAGCCCCCCACACTTCTCTGATTCAGAGGGTTGGGTTAAAAGACATATTTCAGTTGGACAACTGACTAGGTATCCCCCCTTTCCCAGTATAATCTTCTAGACACTAAAGAATCTCTCTCTCCCCCTATTTTACATTTGACCCTTCATGTTCCTGAAAGTACAGGTAACAAACATAAGCTGAATATATAGTCAGCTTCCTCCTCGGCAACGAATGAATAATTATTCCTATGCTTCCACATATAGTATGCTAGGCCTACTGTCTGTCTTATCTCTGATATGTTTTAATCATCACAGAATCATTCATTCAGTAACTTACATTTAAACTCTGTTATCATTGATAAGTCACTAATATTGCAATCTGTCAAAATGTATTTCCCAATCACATGAGTAGTCATTTTTTACCATCAGACATTGAGAATCTACGGCCAATTACAGGGGGCTGTAAGGAGTGCGCTGAGAATCAGGAAGCAAGCTCAGGGAGTGAGTGTTTTAATAAATTAATAAATGTAACATAATACAACACAAGAACAACACACAGACATGAAACAAACAGAAACAATAACGCCTGGGGAAGGAACCAAAGGAAGTGACATACATATGGAAGGTAATCAGGGAAGTGATGGAGTCCAGGTGAGTCTGATAACGTGCAGGTGCGTGTAATGACGGTGCCAGGTGTGCGCCATAACAAGCAGCCTGGTGACCTAGAGGCCAGAGAGGGAGCACACGTGACAGGGGCACGTAGGTCTGTGAGTTAAAAAAAACAGGTGCATTTTCACCTTTTCACCTTTTCACTCTTCCTGGTATCCTGGTTAGGTGGACCCTAGTTTGCATGTATCACTCATTTGCCTTCGCAAATCTCAGGGAAGACGGAGAAACAGATGAGTTAACTTCCTGTTTTCAGAGAATCACAGAAGAAGGAAATCACAGGAGAAGTCAACATGTTGGATGCTGACTGGGCATCTGCTGTCACCTGTTCCTTCACTTTAATAGATGAAGGAAAGGAGATGATATGAAGTCACGTTTGACTATTGAGAAGTACTCTTGGATTTAGCAAAGTCATGTTTGTAGGTGTTGAAAGACCATTCAGAGGACTAGAATTCAATTCACCTCCTCTTTGTGTAGGTTTACCAATGTTTAAAATGTGGTGGTTGGACAGTGTTGAACGCCAAAACCTGAACTAAAGACGAAAGCTGACAGTGTTTTTATATACTTGTATTGTATTTTGGATCCTACGGCTCTGTTGGGCTAAATTGCTGTGAGCGTTGCTGTCTGTCTGGGTTGCTGTCTGACAGATTCAGCATAGGGTGAGAGACAGGAAAGCCCAGCTAGCCTAGCTGGCTCGGCGGACTCAAATGGAGGCCGCTATTGAACGTTTCTAGCGCTGCAGGAGCTGTGTTTACTTTGCTTTGTTCCAGGACAATGTGGACCGCTCTGACTTTCAATGTAGCAACTGCTTGCTTACAGAGGACTACAGGAGGAAATAGCAAACCTACACAAGCTACTGGGGAACCCACGACCGCTTACTTATTTTTCTTTCACCCCAGTAAACGGCTCTCTGATCTGGTGAAAGTTTTGCCGCCGTATCGGCTCTCCACAGCTCGGCAGGTTTCCATCCCTGAAGGGGTCTCCCCCTTCCCTAGAGAACAGAGGTGTTCTCGACCTAACCAACCAGCCATGGAGGTACATCTTTCGCTGTGGAAGTCGAAGAAAGCGTCCTCTGGCAACGGTGGTCTCATGGAGATGTTGACCCCTGATCTGACACAGACCAGAAATAGCTTTGCCGCCCTGCATCCAGAAGCTCCGTCGCCTTGTTCCCATTCGAGATTGGATCTGGAGGTACGGGCGTCTTCGTCCTCTGTTCGTTCTCCTTCTCCGTTGGCTTCTTCCTCGGGTTCAGAACCTCGGAGCTCGCACCCTCATCAGACCGTGAGGCTGCCTGAGAGACCGGCCCATTCAACATGACCAGCTCTCATCATAGACAGCTCTATGGTGAGAAACATCTCAGTTACCAAGGCAAAAACCCTGGGCTACCCAGGAGCACGAGTACAAGACATCACAAGACTGCTTCCGACTGATCTTTGACAGATGCCGGGAGCTGCCGCTGCCGTAGTCCATGTGGGGACAAACAACATCAGGAGGGCTAGCTCGGAACATTTGAAAAGGGATTTTAAAGAACTGATTTTAGCATTAAAAGACTAAAAACCAGCCAATAATTTCAGGTTCAGTACCATCGTTGGGGCGCGGGTGTGAAAGATTCAGCAGAATGCTGGCATTACACACCTGGCTAAAAGACTACTGTAGCTCTGCTGGAGTCACATTTATAGATAACTTTGACACCTTCTGGAAACAAAAGATACTCTACAGGAATGACGGAGTCCATCCAAATAATCTTGGCTCCTGGACTCTGTCCACGCATTTCAAGGCTGCGCTGAAACAATGACTGTTCAATGAGCCAAGACCAGCTCAGTTAATCCCTACCATTGTGACAGTGAGTCATCATAATGCTGCATCAAATGTACATGAGGCAGGTTCATCTGGCTCACCTAAAGCCCATTCTTGTGGGAAGCTGCTATAGACCACCAAGTGCTAACAGACAGTATCTGGATAATATGTGTGAAATGCTTGATAATGTACGTGATATAAACAGAGAACTATCTTTTTTAGGTGATTGAAATATTGACTGATTTTAAATATTGACTGGCTATCATCAAGCTGCCCACTCAAGAAAAAACGTTGAAATGTAACCAGTGCCTGCAACCTGGTTCCGGCTGTCAGTCAACCTACAAGGGTAGTGACAAACAGCACCGGAATGAAATCATCAACATGTATTAATCACATGTTTACTAATGCTGCAAAAATCGGCTTTATAGCAGTATCCAAATCCATAGGATGTAGTGATCACAATATAATAGCCATACCCAGGAAAACCTAAGTTCCAAATGCTGGTCCTAATATAGTGTATAAGAGATCATACAATTTTTACAAAGTTTTGTAGTGATTCATATGTTGATGATGTAAAGAGTATTTGCTGGTCTATGGTGTGTAATGAGGAGCAACCAGACGCTGCACTTGACACATGAAATTACTATTATTCCAGTCTGTCAACAATGACAAGCCACTGGGGTCTGACAATCTGGATGGAAAATTGAGAATAATAGGAGACGATATTGCCACTCCTATTTGCCACTTCTTCAATTTAAACCTGCTAGAAAGTGTGTGCTCTCAGGACTGGAGGGAAGCTAAAGTCATTCCGCTACCCAAGAATAGTAAAGTCCCGTTATTGGCTCAAATAGCCAACCAATCAGCCTTTCACCAACCCTTAGTAAACTTCTGGAAAAAATTGTGTTTGACCAGATACATTGCTATTTCACAGTAAACAAATTGACAACAGACTTTCAGCACGCTTATAGGGAAGGACACTCAACAAGCATAGCACTTCACAAACAACTGATGATTGGCTGAGAGAAATTTATGATACAATGATTGTGGGGGCTGTCTTATTAGACTTCAGTGCAGCTTTTGACATTATCAATCATAGGCTGCTGCTGGAAAAATGTATGTGTTATGGCTTTACATCCCCTGCTATAATGTGGATAAAAAGATACTTGACTAACAGAACACAGAGGGTGTTCTTTAACTTCATTGGGATAGGGGGCAGCATTGGGAAGTTAAGATGAAAAGCCCAGAGTAAATTGCCTGTTACTCAGGCCCAGAAGCTGGTTGATTTGGAAAGAAACCACTCTAAAGCTTCCAAAACTGTTAAAATAATGTCTGTGAGTATAACAGAACTCATATGGCAGGCAAAAACCTGAGAAAATCCAACCAGGAAGTGGGTAATATGAGGTTTGTAATTTTTAAATGGATTGCCTATCCAATATCCTGTGTCTGTGGGGTCAGATTGCACTTCCTAAGGCTTTCAGTAGATTTCAACAGTCATTCGAAGTCTTGTATTGTGAAAGGGGATCGAATAAGAGCTGTTTCCCCAAGTGGTCAAGCTGAAAGACATTAGTTTAGTCTCGCATGTGAGCGCTAAGCTCATCCTCTTTCCTTTCTAATGACAACGGAATTGTCCGGTTGGACAATTATTAAAGATTTATGATAAAGACACCCTAAAGATTGATTATATACATCATTTGACATGTTTCTACGAACTTTAATGGAACTTTTTTGACTTTTCGTCTGGGCTTTGTGCATTTGGATTACTGGACTAAATGCGCTAACAAAAAGAGGATATTTGGACATAAAGATGAATTTAATCGAACAAAACAAACATGGAGACCTGGGAGTGCCATCAGATGAAGATCATCAAAGGTAAGTGATTCATTTTAACGCTATTGTTGACCTTTCTGACACTTCTCCTTGGTTGGAAAATGTCTGTATGGTTTTCTGTGGCTAGGCCCTGACCTAACATAATAGCGTGGTGTGCTTTCGCCGTAAAGCCTTTTTGAAATCGGACACAGCGGCTGGATTAACAAGAAGTTTATCTTTAATCCTACGTATAACACTTGTATCTTTCATCAATGTTTATGATGAGTATTTCTGTAATTTGATATGACTCTGCAATTTCACTGGATGTTTGTTTGAGACAATGCATTTTCGAACATAACACGCCAATTTCAAATGAGGTTTTTGGACATAAAGATGAACTTTATCGAACAAAACACACATTTATCGTGTAACATGGAGTCCTGGAAGTGCCATCCGGTGAAGATCATCAAAGGTAAGTGATTCATTTTAACGCTATTTCTGACTTTTGTGACACCTCTCCTTCTTTGGAAAATGGCTGTATGGTTTTCTGTGGCTAGGCGCTGACCTAACAGCCTGTCGCCGTAAAGCCTTTTGAAATTGGACACTGTGGCTGGATTAAAAAGAAGTTTATCTTTAAAATGGTGTACAGTGGAGCAAAAAAGTATTTAGTCAGCCACCAATTGTGCAAGTTCTCCCACTTAAAAAAATGAGAGGCCTGTAATTTTCATCATAGGTACACTTCAACTATGACAGACAAAATGAGAAAAAAAAATCAGAAAATCACATTGTAGGATTTTTAATGAATTTATTTGCAAATTATGGTGGAAAATAAGTATTTGGTCAATAACAAACGTTTCTCAATACTTTGTTATATACCCTTTGTTGGCAATGACAGAGGTCAAACCTTTTCTGTAAGTCTTCACAAGGTTTTCACACACTGTTGCTGGAATTTTGGCTCATTCCTCCATGCAGATCTCCTCTAGAGCAGTGATGTTTTGGGGCTGTTGCTGGGCAACACGGACTTTCAACTCCCTCCAAAGATTTTCTATGGGGTTGAGATCTAGAGAC
The DNA here is from genome assembly GCF_034236695.1 of Oncorhynchus nerka. NCBI lineage: Eukaryota > Metazoa > Chordata > Actinopteri > Salmoniformes > Salmonidae > Oncorhynchus > Oncorhynchus nerka. Next base: position 38,317,306 of record NC_088403.1, read on the forward strand.
TGGCTATCCCACTCCAGGACCTTGAAATGCTTCTTACGAAGCCACTCCATTGCCCGGGCAGTGTGTTTGGGATCATTGTCATGCTGAAAGACGCAGCCACGTTTCATCTTCAATGCCCTTGCTGATGGAAGGAGGTTTTCACTCAAAATCTCACGATACATGGCCCCATTCATTCTTTCCTTTACACAGATCAGTCGTCCTGGTCCCTTTGCAGAAAAACAGCCCCCAAAGCATGATGTTTCCACCCCCATGCTTCACAGTAGGTATGGTGTTCTTTGGATGCAACTCAGCATTCTTTGTCCTCCAAACACGACGATTTGAGTTTTTACCAAAAATATAAATTTTGGTTTCATCTGACCATATGACATTCTCCCAATCTTCTTCTAGATCATCCAAACGCTCTCTAGCAAACTTCAGACGGGCCTGGACATGTACTGGCTTAAGCAGGGGGACATGTCTTGCACTGCAGGATTTGAGTCCCTGGCAGCGTAGTGTGTTACTGATGGTAGGCTTTGTTACTTTGGTCCCAGCTCTCTGCAGGTCATTCACTAGGTCCCCCCGTGTGGTTCTGGGATTTTTGCTCACCGTTCTTGTGATCATTTTGACCCCAATTATTAGGAAATGTCTTCCATTTCCTAATAATTGCTCCCACAGTTGATTTCTTCAAACCAAGCTGCTTACCTATTGCAGATTCAGTCTTCCCAGCCTGGTGCAGGTCTACAATTTTGTTTCTGGTGTCCTTTGACAGCTCTTTGGTCTTGGCCATAGTGGAGTTTGGAGTGTGACTGTTTGAGGTTGTGGATAGGTGTCTTTTATACTGATAACAAGTTCAAACAGGTGCCATTAATACAGGTAACGAGTGGAGGACAGAGAAGCCTCTTAAATAAGAAGTTACAGGTCTGTGAGAGCCAGAAATCTTGCTTGTTTGTAGGTGACCAAATGCTTATTTTCCACCATAATTTGCAAATAAATTCATAAAAAAATCCTACAATGTGATTTTCTGGATATTTTTCTCTCATTTTGTCTGTCATAGTTGAAGTGTACCTATGATGAAAATTACAGGCCTCTCTCATCTTTTCAAGTGAGAGAACTTGCACAATTGGTGGCTGACTAAATACTTTTTTGCCCCACTGTATAATACTTGTATGTTTGAGGAATTTTAATTATGAGATTTCTGTTTGAATTTGACGCCCTGCAATTTCACTGGCTGTTGGCGAAGTGGGATGCTCACATCCCGAACGATCACAGAGAGGTTAATGGAAGCCTTTCAAACATAATCCAGTTAGAATCAGGAATTCCCCAGGGTAGCTGTTTAGCCCTTGCTTTTTAATTTTTTTACTAACGACATGCCAATGACTTTGAGTAAAGCCAGAGTGTCTATGTATGTGGATGACTCAACACTATACACGTCAGCTACTACAGCGACTGAAATGACTGCAACACTCAACAAAGAGCTGCAGTTAGTTTCAGAGTGGGTGGCAAGGAATAAGTTAGCCCTACATATTTCTAAAACTAAAAGCATTGTATTTGGGACAAAACATTCACTAAATCCTAAACCTCGACTAAATATTGTAATAAATTAATGTGAAAATTGAGCAAGTTGAGATTTCTAAAATGCTTGGAGCAACCCTGGATTGTAAACTGTCATGGTCAAAACATATTGATACAATAGTTGCTAAGATGGGGAGAAGTATGTCCATAACAAAGCGCTGCTTTGCCTTCCTAACAACACTGTCAACAAGGCAGCTCCTATAGGCCCTAGTTTTGTCGCACCTTGACTACTGTTCAGTCGTGTCGTCAGGTGCCACAAAAAAGGACTTAGGAAAATTGAAATTGGCTCAGAACAGGGCAGCACAGCTGGCCCTTTGGATATACACAGAGAGCTAATATGAATAATATGCATGTCAATCTCTCCTGGCTGAAAGTGGAGGAGAGATTGACTTCATCACTACTTGTATTTATGAGAAGTATTGACACGGTTGAATGCACCGAGCTGTCTGTCTAAACTACTGGCACAGAGCTCGGACACCCATGCATACCCCAGAAAATATGTCACAAGAGGTCTCTTCACAGTCCCCAAATCCAGAACAGACTATGGGGAGGTGCACAGTACTACATAGAGCCATGACTACATGGAACTTGTTGGGGTTCGTTCCTTGTTCCTTGTTGTCGTGTCTTTGGCTATGCCGGATTAAGTGATATGACATGCTATTCTATAAAATAATTTCTCTGTAATTAATATTAACTGATTAAGCTAATCAGGTAGATCATTAACTACAAAGTCGGTGCACCACGAAAAAGATTTATAGAGCTGTTATCTTCCGAATAAGCTCTTAAAGACCTGGTAATCTTTTACATCAATAGCAGTCAATATTTAATCATCACCTCGTTTAGTCTCATCTGAAAGTTGTAAATTCCCTGGCTAACAAAAAAACCCTGGCTAACAATTTGAATCAGAAATACTAAATTTGGTTTAATTATTTATTTACTAAATACCTAAATAATCACACAGAATGGATCATACATTGATTACAAATGATGTCATAAAGAAAACGTCCCTGGTGGACGGAACAGATACAACGGCTGGTTACACAAAGAGAGGGGGTTGGGTTTGAGTGAAAGAGCGGGAAGAATGAGTAACAAAGTTAGAAGCTATGCTATCATAAATACAGAATCTTATGCATTCTAAATAACCTCCCATTTGAAAAAGGAGAATGCAATAAATATTTACTCTGAGCTGCGCTTCGGTGGATGGGAGGCTGGGTAGTCCAGCATGGATCTCTGGTCCTCTGAAGACTGTCTAGTGGTGAACTGGAGCGTGGTAGAATGGATACTCTGTCCTCTCCAAGCCCACGTTTAGAAACTGCTGCTAACTCAAGGGCTAGGAGGTATCACTTCTGGAATGAATAAGAGAACAAAGTTCATACCAAGTTGCCATACTTTTAAGCTCATGCTATATTCTGGCTAGTATAGTCGAAATTCACCTTCACATTGAAATTTGATGCTAATTTCATTAGGTTCTCTAATGTTGGCTTAGTTCTGTAGGTGGTCTTTTTCCTTTCAACGTGGGGACCTCAAGTCCACATGTTCTTGGAACAGCTTATTATCTGAGCCCTTTTAAACAAAGGACTGTAGCCGTAACGTACTCGGAACACAAAGTTACATTTTCGTCAAGGGCTTTATATAGGAGGGGATAGAAGGGCGTGTTTCATAGTTTATAACAAATGTCTGTTCACATGGGCAGGGCCACTGAGTTGAGCATTTCGTACACGTTAACCTCTTCAGTCGACCCTCTACTTTTTTGAACATTTTGTTAAAAATCGCGCAACATTTCAGCGCCCTGCTACTCATGCCAGGAATATAGTACGTTCATATGGTTAGAATGTGTGGATAGGAAACCCTCGGACGTTTTTAAAACTGGTTCAATCACGACTGTGGCTATTACATAACGTGCGTTACATCGGAAAGCGCAGGAAAACCTGATCACAGAAAATGGAAATAAATATCCTTGCGCCACTTCCAGCAATTGTTAACAGTGAGCCGAATTAGATAAGACCGAGCATTCAACTCCCACAGCATCCCCATGTTGTCTAGAGTCTTGTGAATTGAATCATCTTTGATTCTTGGTTGAACCGAAAGAGGGGCACGACTTACCTCCGGTCTCCGCCCAGATCATTCCGGAAGAGCTCTCTCCTGAAATTTTTTCCAAGACGACAGCTAATGATTTCTACATCGCCTATGGATGATTTTTATCGCTTATTAACGTTTACTAATACCTAAAGTAGCATTACAAACGTATTTCGAAGTGTTTTGTGAAAGTTTATCGTCTACTTTTTGAATTTTAAAAAAATGACGTTACGTTGTGAAATCGCTGTTTTTTTGTTTATCACACAGTCTACATATAACGATATCTTGGCTTTATATGGCCCGATTTAATCGAAATAAAGACCCAATAGTGTTTATGGGACATCTAGGAGTGCCAACAAAGAAGATGGTGAAAGGTAATGACTGTTTTCTATTTTATTGTGCGGTTTGTGTAACGCCGAAATGCTAATTATTTTGTTTACGTCCCCTGCTGTGCTTTTCTGTTGTAGTGTATTGGTGCATGCTATCAGATAATAGCTTCTCATGCTGTCGCCGAAAAGCATTTTAAAAATCTGACTTGTTGCCTGGATTCACAACGAGTGTAGCTTTAATTTGATACCCTGCATGTGTATTTTAATGAACTTTTGAGTTTTAAAAAGCGTCCCAACTAGAGGCAAGAGGTTAAAGGGTTAATCAAATTGGAAATGAGCCATCACCAGACTGGTTAATGCAATCCATGTCTGTTGAATTTGGAAAAATCCAACAGCACTCGGTCGACCCCACCTACTCAGCGAATCAGGAGCCGCTACTGCATTGCGGCATACTGCATACATTTTACTAAATGGTACATGCTGAAAAGTATGCAACGTTGAGTAAAGAGTATGCAGTTTTAGTATGTAGTACGCTAGTATGGGTATTCGGACACAGGCACTGTCTCTGTGTAATAAGTTGAAACTGAAAAATTATGCAGAAAATGCGGGTGCACTCAAGCCTGTTAAGACTTGGATCAGATGTGTATGTCTCTGTAGAGTGGTGATGCTAAACAGCCCAATCCTTCATTTTGGAGGGTGTTCTTGTCAACGTTTGGACTTCCGCAGGTAGTCCAATCGGACCAAGGTTCTATTTTGTCCGATTGAGCTACTTCCAGCGCCGACAGAGATGGCCGCCTCGCTTCGCGTTCCTAGGAAACTGTGCAGTATTTTTTTTTTTACGTGTGATATCTTACATTGGTACCCCAGGTAATCTTAGGTTTCATTACATACAGTCGGGAGGAACTACTGAATATAAGAGCAACGTCAACCCACCATCATTATGACGAGGAATATAACTTTCCCGAAGCGGATCCTGTGTTTTGCCTTCCACCCAGGACAATGGATTGGATCCCAGCCGGCGACCCAAAACAACGATGCCGTAAAAGGGGCAAACGAAGCGGTCTTCTGGTCAGGCTCCAGAGACAGGCACATCGCTCACCACTCCCTAGCATACTACTCGCCAATGTCCAGTCTCTTGACAACAAGGTAGATGAAATCCGAGCAAGGGTAGCATTCCAGAGAGACATCAGAGACTGTAATGTTCTTTGCTTCACGGAAACATGGCTCACTCGAGAGACGCTATCGGAGTCGGTGCAGCCAGCTGGTTTCTTCACGCATCGCGCCTACAGAAACAAGCCTCTTTCTGGTAAGAAGAGGGGCGGGAGGTATGCCTTATGATTAACTTCTTCGAGAAACGTTCCCGTTTTAAACAAGATATTTTGTCACGAAAAGATACTCGACTATGCATGTAATTGACAGCTTTGGAAAGAAAAAACTCTGACGTTTCCAAAACTGCAAAGATATGATCTGTGAGTGCCCCAGAACTAATGCTACAGGCGAAACCAAGATGAAATTTCATACAGGAAATGGTCCAGATTTTGAATGCCCTGTGTTCCAATGTCTGCTTATATGGCTGTGAATGCGCCAGGAATGAGCCTGCACTTTCTTTCGTTTCCCCAATGTGTCTGCAGCATTGTGACGTATTTGTAGGCATATCATTGGAAGATTGACCATAAGAGACTACATTTACCAGGTGTCCGCCCGGTGTCCTCCGTCAAAATTATTGCGTAATCTCCAGGCGCGTGCATGTTTCCATTTTGAAGAGAGGAGAAACTAAACTGCCAGGAGTGACTTATCATCGAATAGATAAGTGAAAAACACCTTGAGGATTGATTCTAAACAACGTTTGCCATGTTTCTGTCGATATTATATGGAGTTAATTTGGAAAAGAGTTCGCGTTTTAATGACTGAATTTTCGGGGGGTTTTCTCAGCCAAACGTGATGAACAAAACGGAGCGATTTCTCCTACACAAATAATATTTTTGGAAAAACTGAACATTTGCTATCTAACTGAGAGTCTCCTCATTGAAAACATCTGAAGTTCTTCAAAGGTAAATTATTTTATTTGAATGCTTTTCTTGTTTTTGTGAAAATGTTGCATGCTGAATGCTAGGCTTAATGCTATGCTAGGCTATCAATACTCTTACACAAATGCTTGTTTAGCTATGGTTCAAAAGCATATTTTGAAAATCTGAGATGACAATGTTGTTAGCAAAAGGCTAAGCTTGAGAGCTAATATATTTATTTTATTTCATTTGCGATTTTCATGAATAGTTAACGTTGCGTTATGCTAATGAGCTTGCGGCGATAATTACACTCCTGGATACAGGTTTTTTTCGTAGTCAAACGTGATGAACAAAACGGAGCGATTTGTCCTACACAAATAATATTTGGGGAAAAACTGAACATTTGCTATCTAACTGAGAGTCTCTTCATTGAAAACATCTGAAGTTCTTCAAAGGTAAATGATTTTATTTGAATGCTTTTCTTGTTTTTGTGAAAATGTTGCATGTTGAATGCTAGGCTTAATGCTATGCTAGGCTATCAATACTCTTACACAAATGCTTGTTTAGCTATGGTTCAAAAGCATATTTTGAAAATCTGAGATGACAAAAGGCTAAGCTTGAGAGCAAATATATTTATTTCATTTAATTTGCGATTTTCATGAATAGTTAACGTTGCATTATGGTAATGAGCTTGAGGCTATAAATAGGATCCCGGATACGGGATTGCTCGTCGCAACAGGTTAACGAGACGTGGTGTGATCATAACAACATACAGGAACTCAAGTCCTTCTGTTCACCTGACTTAGAATTCCTCACAATCAAATGTCGACCGCATTATCTACCAAGGGCATTCTCTTCGATTGTAATTCCCCCCCAAGCAGACACATCGATGGCCCTGAACAAACTTTATTTGACTCTAGGTAAACTGGAAACCACATATCCTGAGGCTACATTCAATGTAACTGGGGATTTTAACAACGCTAATCTGAAAACAAGACTCCCTAAATTCTATCAGCATATTGATTGCGCAACCAGGGCTGGTAAAACCCTGGATCATTGTTATTCTAACTTCAATGACGCATATAAGGCCCTTCCTCCCCCTTCTTTCGGAAAAGATGACCAGGACTCCATTTTGTTGCATCCAGCCTACAGACAGAGACTAAAACAAGAAGCTCCCGCGCTCAGGCCTGTTCAACGCTGGTCCGACCAATCTGATTCCACGCTTCGAGACTGCTTCGATCACGTGGATTGGGATATGTTCCACATTGCGTCCAACCACAACATTGACGAATACGCTGATTCGGTGAGCGAGTTCATTAGAAAGTGCATCAGCGATGTTATACTCACAGTAACGATTAAAACATTCTTAAACCAGAAACCGTGGATTGATGGCAGCATTCGCACGAACCACTGCTTTTAATCAGGGCAAGGTGACCGGAAACATGACCGAATACAAACAGTGTAGCTATTCCCTCCGCAAGGCAATCAAACAAGCTAAGCGTCAGTATAGAGACAAAGAGTCCCAATTCAACGGCTCAGACACAAGAGGTATGTGGCAGGGTCTACAGTCAATCAAGGATTACAAAAGGAAAACTGGCCCCGTCACGGACCAGGATGTCTTGCTCCCAGACAGACTAAATAACTTTTTTGCTCGCTTTGAGGACAATAGAGTGCCACTGACACGGCCCGCTAACAAAACCTGCAGACTCTCCTTCACTGCAGCCAACGTGAGTAAAACATTTAAACGTGTTAACCCTCGCAGGGCTGCAGGCCCAGGCGGCATCCCCAGACGCGTCCTCAGAGCATGCGCAGACCAGCTGGCTGGTGTGTTTACGGACATATTCAATCAATCCTTATCCCACATGCTTCAAGAGGGCCACCATTCTGTTTCCAAGAAAGCTAAGGTAACTGAGCTAAACGACTACTGCCCTGTAGCACTCACTTCCGTCATCATGAAGTGCTTTGAGAGACTAGTCAAGGACCATATGACCTCCACCCTACCTGACACCCTAGATCCACTCCAATTTGCTTACCGCCCCAATAGGTCCACAGACGACACAATCGCAACCACACTGCACACTGCCCTAACCCATCTGGAATACCTATGTGAGAATGCTGTTCATCGACTACAGCTCAGCATTTAACACCATAGTGCCCTCCAAACTCGTCATCAAGCTCGGGACCCTGGGTCTCGACCCCGCCCTGTGCAACTGGGTCCTAGAATTCCTGGCGGGCCGCCCCCAGGTGGTGAGAGTAGGTAACAACATCTCCACCCCGCTGATCCTCAACACTGGGGCCCCACAAGTGTGCGTTCTGAGCCCTCTCCTGTACTCCCTGTTCACCTACGACTGCGTGGCCATGCACGCCTCCAACTCAATCATCAAGTTTGCGGACGACACTACAGTGGTAGGCTTGATTACCAACAACGACGGCCTATAGGGAGGAGGTGAGGGCCCTCGGAGTGTGGTGTCAGGAAAATAACCTCACACTCAACGTCAACAAAACTAAGGAGATGATTGTGGACTTCAGGAAACAGCAGAGGGAACACCCCCCTATCCACATCGATGGAACAGTAGTGGAGAGGGTAGTAAGTTTTAAGTTCCTCGGCGTACACATCACAGACTAACTGAATTGGTCCACCCACACAGACAGCATCGTGAAGAAGGCGGAGCAGCGCCTCTTCAACCTCAGGAGGCTGAAGAAATTCGGCTTGTCACCAAAAGCACTCACAAACTTCTACAGATGCACAATTGAGAGCATCCTGTCGGGCTGTATCACCGCCTGGTACGGCAACTTTTCACCCACAACCGTAAGGCTCTCCAGAGGGTTGTGAGGTCTGCACAACGCATCACCCGGGGCAAACTACCTGCCCTCCAGGACACCTACACCACCCGATGTCACAGGAAGGGCATAAAGATCATCAAGGACAACAACCACCCGAGCCACTGCCTGTTCACCCCGCTATCATCCAGAAGGCGAGGTCAGTACAGGTGCATCAAAGCTGGGACCGAGAGACTGAAAAACAGCTTCTCTCAAGGCCATCAGACTGTTAAACAGCCACCACTAACATTGAGTGGCTGCTGCCAACATACTGACTCAACTCCAGCCACTTTAATAATGGAAATTGATGTAAAAAATGTATCACTAGCCACTTTAAACAATGCTACTTAATATAATGTTTACATACCCTACATTACTCATCTCATATGCATATCTATATACTGTACTCTATATCATCTACTGCATCTTGCCATCTTTATGTAATACATGTATCACTAGCCACTTTAAACTATGCACTTTATGTTTACATACCCTACATTACTCATCTCATATGTTTATACTGTACTTGATAATATCTACTGCATCTTACCTATGCCTTTCTGTACCATCACTCATTCATATATCTTTATGTACATATTCTTTATCCCTTTACACTTGTGTGTATAAGGTAGTAGTTGTGGAATTGTTATGTTATATTACTCATTGGTTATTACTGCATTGTCAGAACTAGAAGCACAAGCATTTCGCTACACCTGCATTAACATCTGCTAACCATGTGTATGTGACAAATAAAATTTGATTTGATTCATGCCAAAGGTCTTCCAGCAAGTGCTACAGCAGTTGGGTGCTACCCATTGCCCCTCTAGTGCCTACCACCTAGAGTCTCAAGGTGCTCTTGAGAGACTTCATCAGACTTTGAAGTCTATGTTGAGAGTTTACGGCTTTGAGTTTGAGAAAGACTGGGATGAAAGGGTCCCTCTAGTGCTATTTGTAGCACGGGAGGCTGTTCAAGAATCTGGGGTCACCGTTGTAAGCTCTCTTTTCAGGCCCTTACCCCTATAAAGATAAATATATATCTGGATTACCTCATCGCCACACCGGAGCTCAGGGGGAAAAAACGACTGTGTTATGTCAACATTTTGAAACCATACTTCTCCCGCTGTGATTGGGTGGAGAAGTCGGTGTTGTCTATAGTCTTTCTCGAGAGTATGAGGAAAGCCCAATACTTCCTTGAGAGCACGAGGAAAGCCCAATACGTCATTGACAGCACGAGGAAAGCCCAATACAGCCTGTGCTTTTTGGGACGGTTGAGTAACGCAGAGATTCTGGAAAACCTTGAGGGCTTTTTGGCACAATTGTCTCCGGAGGAGAAAGGCAACATTGTGGTACTGCTTTTAGAATATTAGGGTTTATTTTCAGATGTGCCAACTTAATCAAATGTACTAGAGCATGACACGTTGGGGACTCGAGTGAATCCTGAAAAGAGAGAAACTGTAGTGAGGTAAAATGTATGCTTGAGCACTGCACAACTTGGCAACAGTCTGTGGAGTACACCCTGCATATTGGTATATAAGCCGGATGGGTCTCTGCACTTTTGTTTCCGATTTTCTCAAACTCATTGTCAGACTCATACCCTTCGCCCAGGGTTGAGGACTATGTGGACCATGTTGGCACTGCTAAGTAGGTTAACAGGGGCGGCAGGGTAGCCTTGTGGTTAGAGCATTGGACTAGTAACCGAAAGGTTGCAAGTTCAAATCCCCGAGCTGACAAGGTACAAAATCTGTCGTTCTGCCCCTGAACAGGCAGTTAACCCACTGTTCCTAGGCCGTCATTGAAAATAAGAATTTGTTCTTAACTGACTTGCCTAGTAAAATAAAGATAAAAAAACAAGTTCGATCTGCTGAAGGGATATTGGCAGGTCTGTCACATGGAATGACGCTGGAGAGACGAAGCAGGTACAGAGAGTAACATTTAATAAATGACGGACATATAACGAGACAGTTTCTGTTTGCTGATGCTGTGCCTAAGACAAAAGACAACCAATGCAGCAGCAGGGAACAGAGCTGGGGAACTGACAAATATAGGGGAGGAAATAACAAGTGATAAGTAAGACCAGGTGAGTCCAATAACGCTAATGCGAGTGACGAGGGAGGGCAGGTGTGAGTGATGGATGGCAGGAGGGTGTGATGCAGGGTAATCTGGTGCCCGGCGAACCGGCAGGAGCATGAGAGCCTGACGATCCGGCTGAGGCAAGACACCTGTCGATCCCGCAGCAGAAGGGGAAGCACGATGATCCAGTGAAGTGTGATGTGGGATGGGAAGCCGCCGAGCCAGGAAAACCTCTCGAGCCAGCCAGGGCATGGAAGCCCGACGGGCTGGCTTAGGCACCCCCGGAGCCATCGGTGACGGGATCCACCCCGACGTCACCAACAAAACGAAAACTCCTGGATCAGCGGGGCGAACAAGAACTGACGATCCGGCTGAGGCCCAAAGTGGGATGAGCGCCATCCGAGGCAAGGAAACTTCTTGAGCCAGCTAGGGCGTGAAAGCCCGACGAGCTGGCTAGGGCATCCCCGGTTCCATCAGTGACGACCCAGAGCCGCTGCCACCATTCCAACCGGAACGCCAGTACTCCCCAATGCTTCGTATGTATGGCTGCTGCATTCTGTCACACGGAATTATGCTGTAGAGACGAAGCAGGTACGGGGAGTAAAACATTTAATTATAACGGACAGAGACGAGACAGGAACAGCGGCAGAACAAATTCAAAAGACAAAAACAATACATTGCAGCAGCGGGGAACAGAGCAAGGAAACAGACAAATATAGGGGAGGAAAAGTACATGTGATAAGTGAGTCCAGGTGAGTCCAATAACGCTGATGCGAGTGACGAGGGAGGGCAGGTGTGAGTGATGGATGGCAGGAGGGTGTGATGCAGGGTAATCTGGCACCCTCAAGCGCCATGGGAAGGGAAGAGCGAGAGCAGACGTGACAAGGTCCCTCTAACTGAGCTAAATAAATAATAAAATTAAACAAAAAGATAAAAGGGGTGGCTGTTTTGTTCTGTACAAATAGACCACCAATAAACGCCATGTTTATATTAGGTAGGGATTCATTTATAGAGATACTGCCCCTAAAAAACAACTAATCCCTTTGAAAACGGATTATGTGGCATCAATGTGAGTCAGAAATATGTTTTCTAGTGTCAAAATTGATTACAAAGTGTAAATCCGATAATTTTGGTCATAAAGTCAGTTGCATCTAATATTTTGAAACCTTAGCGCGTCACGAGAAAATGAAGGTTGGGTTTGGATAACAAGTATGTCAACAAATCATACCCCCTTTTGCCAAGCTCCACATGCAAATCGCCCCTCCTCACACGTCGCTTGCCTTCATTGATTGGGCTCCATTGTTTCATCGCCCCCAACACGTTCAAAGGATCACGGCCGCTTGAGACTGAAAAGCCCTATACAGATTGACCATGCAATGCATGCTTCCAGCAGGATGCACAGCCAACAACCAGAGATTGCATGCCCTGCCAATGGACCCTATCATTAGGAATAGGTTGTTGGGCCACAGTGGCGGTGAGCATACCAGTAGCTAGACCATAGACTGCTGGTTACGTATCTGGTTAAGTCTATTTTTATAATAATTTATTATAATCACTAGCATAGCTGAAATGAGCTTTTTACCTAGCAAGCTAACGTTACCTGGCTGACATTAGCCTACCCCAGTACAACTCAGATTTGGATGGGAAACACGATAACTCTTCAAAGAAGGCAAATAATTGGAGGGAAAACCTTTTGTCATGATTGTGAAGTTGCCAGATTGACTTAAAATGCAGTAGAACTTCAGCCAGCTAACTAAGACTGAGGGGACCACTGTATTTTAGCTAGCACCAGCATTGCTAGATATTTTTTGCTAGAGCTTTGCTAGTAACAGTAATGGCTGCATCTCTCTAAAATACATTTGACAACATCCAAATATGGAAGTTGTTTCTTACTAATTATTTGACTAATTTAGCAATGTCATCGTATTTCCATGCAACTCTAAGTTAGTGTAACAGACACATTAGCCTTCAAAGTGAAAGCCATGTCTAGTGTCATGACGTTGGCCTCTTTGGGTATTATTTTTACACCTTTATTTAATCTCTATTTAACTAGGCAAGTCAGTTAAGAACACATTCTTATTTTCAATGACGGCCTAGGAAGGGTGGGTTAACTGCCTCGTTCAGGGGCAGAAAGACAGATTTTCACCTTGTCAGCTCGGGGGATTCAATCTTGTAACCTTACAGTTAACTAGTCCAACGCAATAACGACCTGCCTCTCTCTCGTTGAACTCCACAAGGAGATTGCCTGTTACGCAAATGCATTAAGCCAATGTAAGTTGCAAGCTAGCATTAAACTTATCTTATAAAAACAACCAATCATAATCACTAGTTAACTACACATGGTTGATGATATTACTAGATATTATCTAGCGTGTCCTGTGTTGCATATAATCTGACTGAGCATACAAGCATACAAGTATCTAAGTATCTGACTGAGCGGTGGTAGGCAGAAGCAGGCGCGTAAACATTCATTCAAACAGCACTTTCGTGCGTTTTGCCAGCAGCTCTTCTTGTGCGTCAAGCCTTGCGCTGTTTATGACTTCAAACCTATCAACTCCCGAGATGAGGCTGGTGTGACCGAAGTGAAATGGCTGGCTAGTTAGCGCTCGCTAATAGCGTTTCAAACTTCACTCACTCTGAGCCAAGGGGTGGTTGTTTCCCTTGCTCTGCATGGGTAACCCTGCTTCGATGTGGTGGCTGTTGTCATTGTGTTGCTGGTACAAGCCCAGGCAGGAGCGAGATGGAACCTATACTGTTACACTGGCAATACTAAAGTGCCTATAAGAACATCCAATAGTCAAAGGTTATTGAAATACAAATGGTATAGAGGGAAATAGTCCTATAATAAGTACAACCTAAAACTTCTTACCTGGGAATATTGAAGACTCATGTTAAAAGGAACCACCAGCTTTCATATGGTCTCATGTTCTGAGTAAGGAACTGAAACGTTAGCTTTCTTACATAGCACATATTGCACTTTTACGTTCTTCTCCAACACTTTGTTTTTGCATTATTTAAACCAAATTGAACATGTTTCATTATCTACTTGAGGCTAAATTGATTTTATTGATGTATTATATTAAGTTAAAATAAGTGTTAATTCAGTATTGTTGTAATTGTCATTATTACAAATACATTTTTGTTTTTTTTAATTGGCCGATTAATCGGTATCGGCTTTTTTGGTCCTCCAATAATCATTATCAGTATGGGCGTTCGGTCGACCTGTAATAGAGAGTTGATTTTCATGGAGCACAAAGGAATTTCTTCCACCTCACAGAACTTGAGGTACGAACAAATTTCATGTTCAGGAGAAAGTATAAAAGGTCGGTGAAGAATCCAGCTACGAACTGGTCCATTTGTCACAACTTGGGAAGCTCATGGGAGATGGTGTGGCCACATTACCATAACGCTGTTTATATAATAGCCTCAGATATGAGGTTTTACATCTAATTGTTGTATAAGATGAATGAGTGAGTATGATACTGTTTGTATAATTGTGTAATATGATTTTGGACTGTTTAATGAAGAAAAATACAATTCCTTTTTTATTTGAACTAAATCAGAGGACCGCCCCTGAGCCTAGTTTAGGGTCAGACATCCTGGGACAGCCCTCTTCGGCCCTTCCGAATAAAAACCCCACTCGGGTTTTCGATCAGCAGACCGAGTTTACCTCAATTACGAGATGGCTAAAGGTTGCAGACCATGTTGTTCTCCATTAGGATGAGACAAAGGTTGTAGACCATTGCTGAATCTTTTAACCATACCACGTGGTTAAACTCATAGACTATCGATACCGACAGAATAAGAACAAATCTTTGATATGAATTACTAGTCTGCAGCTAGGAATTCGGTATCATTGAACGCGAAGAACGACAACCGCCGAAACATCCATCTATAACGAAACTAATGAATGTCACTTTGAACAATCCACTCTAACCACAACCCACAACAAACTTTTCACCAGCGATCAAGACACACTGAGCGTAAATATATATATTGATTGCAATTGTTCCCGAATGAGTGAGCGTTCATGTGCAAAGGATTAGCATTTCAATTGTTATAATTATCACCCTGTAGTTACTTCTTAGTCGACCCCCACTTCCCTTTTGTCTAACAAGCCGCAATGCCGGTTTAGCCCACTAGGGCACATTCGCCTATCATTTCATGTAACCACATTTACATAGTTTGTTTATGCATTTCTGTGAATTACTTAGTAATAAATAAATAATTTAGACAATTGATGTATGGATGACTCATAGTGAAGACTGGGTTCGTGCAGATAACCAACAATTTACGAGGTTTGGAATGAGACTAACGTGAGGTAAAGTAAATAATGAATTAATTCGAAGACTAATTGATCAGATAAAATATCTGAAAATATATTTTAGGAAATGATAACTTTGTAATCTGAAAATATTTCCTTGGTGCCCCGACTTCCTAGTAATTACGGTTACATGATTAATCAGTCTAATCGCATAATAACTAATTACAGAGAAACTTTGATAAAAACTATCAGTCGTCAGTTAATGATAGTAAAGACACGACACTAGGGTCGGCTGCTTAGGGTCGGCTTCTTTTGCCCATTGTGCTGTTGTCTGTTCCCAATAATGTTTTAACATGTTTTGTGCTGCTAATGTTGTGCTGTTGCCATGTGTTGCTAGCATGCTGTATTGTCATGTGTTGCTGCCATGCTATGTTATAGTTCTTCGATGAGGTTTACCGGCGGTTGGTATCCAATATGCTACATTACCAACACCTACTAGACTGGAGTACAACTCCCTTATACTTTGCCTGAAAAAATTATAATAGTAAATTAACAAATACCATAACACAACACTCATAAATTGTTTTTTAAATAAAATAACACCACCCTTCTCCATTATTTAAATAGATTTAATGCCAACAGCGTGAAAGGATGGGACATCACCACTTAACACACCCTGTAACTCTTCTGATGTCAAATACTTATTTGCAGCTGCCACCACAACCTACATTTTCTGCGGCTTTACGTTCCATCCCTGCAGTACAGTTGATAACCATTGCTATAAATCCAATCTTACTGAAACATATATCACTTGTTGGCCTTATCCCTCTGTTCTGGTGATGCACCGATATGACATTTTGGCTGATACCGATATCCAATATTTTCCTTGCCCAAAGAAAATCGATATCGATAACGATATAAAAAAAATTGCTACCTTAAGCATTCTAGTACAGTTAAATAGTTAACACACACACATGGACGCAGCGGTCTAAGGCACTGCATCTCAGTGCAAGAGGCTTCACTACAGTCCCTGGTTCGAATCCAGGCTGTATCACATCCAGCCATGATTGGGAGTCTCATAGGGCGGCGCACAACTGGCCCAGTGTCATCCGGGTGTGGCCGGGGTAGGCTGTCATTGTAAATAAGAATTTGTTCTTAACTGACTTGCCTAGTTAGATTAAGGTTAAATAAAAAAAATAAGGCACAGATAAATATTGGATGCAGCTATGGGGGTACTAGCTAACTCATGTCTGACTGCAACAGTGTATTTACTACCAGCACCAAACTTAAACCAAACATGTCACAGTTGGTTGGGTTGCATAGTGTAACGGGTCTAATCCAATCTTGAGCCAATCCGTCTACACCTGTAAAACATGATACAGCTTTTCTGTGGAGCGCCGTTTGGGTCTTTGCATGTCAAAAACGATACATGTCAAACAACACTATTTGACACGTCAAATAAGCTTTTAATTTGAGATGTCAAATAACACAATTGTATTATAGAATGTTGTGTGTGCTGAATTTGCACTTGCAAGCCATGCTCTACCACTACGATCAGTAACACTGTCAAAGCTGTACGAAATATAAGTCTGCACACAAGCACACACTGGCCGCAAACGATGTGTTTACAATACCGCGTTGGTAATAAGGCATTATTTGTTAGACCGAATGGGAAAACGTCTGTGTGAGCATTTGAAATAAGATCAGGATAAAAAATGTTAACAAATATTTTTGGTACAGATGTTATTAGCAACTTCTGCGGTAGCTAGCAAGCTTTGCCTTTAGCTTGGTACCTAGCTAGCACCAATGCAACCAGCCTGAAAACAATGACCAGTAGAAACTGCAGTCATTTTCAATATTCTTAACAATGATTTAGGAATCCATGTGAGCAAGTATTAGCTAAGTAGCCACGTGTTGTTGACTTCAGTTCATGAAAATAAATAGCTAGCTAGCTACTTAACCCTGTTGCCCAAAGCTAACATTATGAGCAGCTAGCTAGCCTCCTCCTACTAGTGAGGCTTGACGTTGTGTTGTGAAGCCAGCCACAATAGTAGAATTTGCGGTTGGCCTTCAAAATAAAATACCCTTTTTGAAAGTGACGAAGGTTACTTTTGGTGCAATCATGCCATATTTAGACCAGATGTTATTAAACAAGGTTGGAGTGTTGTAATGTGGGGCAATGAAATGGGCTATCAGTCTACTCGGGGCCACCCACAGACCACAACTGTGAAGAGCTTACGCAAATATTAGCCGTCATAGCTCTTATAAGAGACTGACTGTGGGAAATCACCTCCCCAGTCAGCCTATTGTGCGTACTGACAATCATATTGCACTGTACAGCCTTACCCCATTTCATTGATCCCCAATCCTTGGGTATCAGTCAATTCAATACCCAAGTGTTTTTTTCCCCAATGTCCTCCTCAGAGTTATCAGACTCTATAACATCCACGTTGTATTGTTTTTCCTCTGGAATAGTGTTCAAAACACAGTAGTTTGACTGGTACAATAAATGTGGCTCAATTCAGTGGTGTCAGAGTCCCGCAATAAGAGCTACGACGCTAATGTTCTCTGTGTGTCACTGAGTAGACTGATACCCCATGTCATTGATCCACAATCCATAGGTAAAGCCGTACAGTGAAATAAGTATTCCCCCAATGCAATTCTAAAGTCTTAATACATCCAGTGTGATTTCAACAGATTTTATCAAATGAGCAAATTGTCTTTTGTTGAATTTATATAACATTCCAAACTCGTTTAGCATGATCTATTGAATTATGGCATAAATCCGCTATTTGTATTAATTTTCATCACTGGCAATGTCAGACTTTTATTGTGGCTAATCCTTATTGTGGCTAGCTTCACATAGGTAGGTCCGACCACCATTAATCAAATAAGAACGGTCTTATAAATTAGGGGTATTTGAGATGACACCTAGATATATAAAGTCAGAAATAAATGTCCCTTTTTTAGGACCCTATCGTTCAAAGATAATTCGTAAAAATCCAAATAACTTCACAGATCTTCATTGTAACGGGTTTAAACACTGTTTCCCTTTACAGGGACAGGATGGCAACAACAACTGCCCGAGTTACACCAGGAACGCCGTACTGTGAGACGCCTAAGACAGCACTACAGGGAGACAGGACGGACAGCTGATCGTCCTCGCAGTGGCAGACCACATGTAACAACCCCTGCACAGGATCAGTACATCCGAACATCACACCTGTGGGACAGGTACAGGATGGCAACAACAACTGCCCGAGTTACATCAGGAACACACCAGGAGCGCACAATCCCTCCATCAATGCTCAGACTGTCTGCAATAGGCTGAGAGAGGCTGGACTGAGGGCTTGTAGGCCTGTTGTAAGGCAGGTCCACACCAGACATCACCAGCAATAATGTCGCCTATGGGCATAAACCCACCGTCTCTGGACTAGACAGGACTGGCAAAAAGTGCTTTTCACTGACGAGTCGCGGTTTTGTCTCACCAGGGGTGTTGGTCGGATTCACGTTTATTGTCGAAGGAATAAGCATTACACCGAGGCCTGTACTCTGGATCGGGATCGATTTGGAGGTGGAGGGTCCGTCATGGTCTGGGGCGGTGTGTCACAGCATCATCGGACTGAGCTTGTGGTCATTGCAGGCAATCTAAACACTGTACGTTACAGGGAAAACATCCTCCTCCCTCATGTGGTACCGTTCCTGCAGGCTCATCCTGACATGACCCTCCAGCATGACAATGCCACCAGCCATACTGCTCGTTCTGTGCGTGATTTCCTGCAAGACAGGAATGTCAGTGTTCTGCCATTGCCAGCGAAGAGCCCGGATCTCAATCCCATTGAGCACATCTGGGACCTGTGGAATCGGAGGGTGAGGGCTAGGGCCATTTCCCCACAAATGTTCAGGAACTTGCAGGTGCCTTGGTGAAAGAGTGGGGTAACATCTCATAGCAATAACTGGCAAATCTGGTGCTGTCCATGAGGAGGAGATGCACTGCAGTACTTAATGCAGCTGATGGCCACACCAGATACTGACTGTTACTTTTGATTTTGACCCCCCTTTGTTCAGGGACACATTATTCCATTTCTGTCACGTCTGTGGAACTCGTTCAGTTATGTCTCATTTGTTGAATCTTGTTATGTTCATACAAATATTTACATATGTTAAGTTTGCTGAAAATAAAACGCAGTTGACAGTGAGAGAACTTTTTTTTTGCTGAGTTAAGTTAGCTTGCTAACTATAGCTACTGAAACAGTCGTTTTGGGGGAAGAACATTGTTTGCATCCATCAGCTAGCTAGCTTTTTGATGACCAGCACTGTCCAGAGCTTGGGGAAGTGTGTCTGTGCTGGTGCGGAAGGTGACAAAACTTTACCAGCCTCATAGCATACGTATCGGTGAATCGTAGTGACATATGAAAGATGAGTGATAGTGTAATCAATGTGTAATAACTAGGCAAAACGCGTTAAATTATTATGTGACGTGCAGTCATATTCAGGTCCTGATTTGTCAACAAGCTTATTTGACGTAACTTTTTTTTGACACACAAAGATCCAAACGGCGTTCAAGACCACAGAATAAAATTAATTTTGATTGTCAAGTGCATTAGCAAAAAGCTTAGTCCTTTCTTTTGAACAAATTCAATTGACCACATGGCAGTCCATTATATCATCCGGTCACAGGCCCTCCTAGTCAACATCACCTCATAAGATTGCCAGTCGCAATTATTTGAAAGACGTCCAGTTTGCAGCCGAACATGCAGCATAGACAAGACCAGCAAGGGAGCCCCCTCATCAGCATCATGCAGACATGCCCTCACTGTGAGCATTCATACGAATGGAACAGTAAGCCACATGTTGGCAAGTATACGGCCAGCAACTTTCACCTGTCAGCAGCAACCGCTTTCAATTGATAACCCAATTGTGAAACATAATGTATGTAAACTGACATTATTTGTTGCTTATTTTCTACTTCTTAGATGTATGTTACGTTCCCCAGTTTCTGTGTTGTGGTTTTGTTTGATTGTTTCAGGATGGCTTCCTGAAATTCCCCCAAGCAGCTGATTGGTCGGCCCCATTGATGATTGGAGCTGACCTCGCCCTCTCGTCAGAAACAGCTGTCTTCAATTACCGACTCCTTCTGAAGCTCGAAAAGGCAGTGTTTGTTGCTCAGACAGGAAGCAGATTTGGTATGTCCTATGTTGGTTGTTGCTGAGTGAGTCTAATGTCCTGAGTTAGTTTCTCAGACTTTTTTTGGTGAAGTATTTTGTGGAGGTATCTTTGTCCAAAGGTCTGTTTTGATTCTTGAAATGTTTGTATTATTCTGTTTCATTTGTTCCCAGGGGGAAGGCACCTAGGGAGCGCTTAGGCAAGAGGCCTGCGGGCATACATAACCCGTAGTATTTACTGTCTAAGCACACTAGGTAAGACCTGGGCTGACCACCCCCTGTATTTTGGTTAGCGCACCAGGTGGTGCTAAGTTACGTAAGTAGTGAGTAGGCAGGTAGGGTTGGAGAGGGGGCTTTCTTTGCTTTGGTTCCGTCCAGCCCCTTTTCCCCAAATTACCATGTGGAGGAATAAATTCCCTATAAATGGTACCAATCTCTGCCTCGGTCATCCTTACCCGCACCTACGATCCCCTACCTCTTTCACTCCACAGGGAGTTGAGTTGTGTTCCTCTTCCTAGAGGTGTATGTAACAATGTACACTGCTCAAAGAAATAAAGGGAACACTAAAATAACACATCCTAGATCTGAATGAATGAAATATTCTTATTAAATACTTTTTTCTTCACATAGTTGAATGTGCTGACAACAAAATCACAAAAATTATCAATGGAAATCAAATTTATCAACCCATGGAGGTCTGGATTTGGAGTCACACTCAAAATTAAAGTGGAAAACTACACTACAGGCTGATCCAACTTTGATGTAATGTCCTTAAAACAAGTCAAAATGAGGCTCAGTAGTGTGTGTGGCCTCCACGTGCCTGTATGACCTCCCTACAACGCCTGGGAATGCTCCTGATGAGGTGGCGGATGGTCTCCTGAGGGATCTCCTCCCAGACCTGGACTAAAGCATCCGCCAACTCCTAGACAGTCTGTGGTGCAACCCATCCACCGCGTTGGTGGATGGAGCGAGACATGATGTCCCAGATGTGCTCAATTGGATTCAGGTCTGGGGAACGGGCGGGCCAGTCCATAGCATCAATGCCTTCCTCTTGCAGGAACTGCTGACACACTCCAGCCACATGAGGTCTAGCATTGTCTTGCGTTAGGAGGAACCCAGGGCCAACCACACCAGCATATGGTCTCACAAGGGGTCTGAGGATCTCATCTCGGTACGTAATGGCAGTCAGGCTACCTCTGTTTTCGGTGACAAGCTATTGCGCCTTTTTCACCACGCTGTCTGTGTGGGTGAACCATTTCAGTTTGTCCGTGATGTGTACACCGAGAAACTTAAAACTTTCCACCTTCTCCACTACTGTTCCATCGATGTGTATAGGGGAGTGCTCCCTCTGCTGTTTCCTGAAGTCCACGATCATCTCCTCTGTTTTGTTGAGTGTGAGGTTATTTTCCTGACACCATATTCCGAGGGCCCTCACCTCCTCCCTGTAGAATGTCTTGTCATTGTTGCTAATCAAGCCTACCACTGTTTTGTTGTCTGCAAATTTGATAATTGGCCATGCACTCATGGGTGAACAGGCAGTACAGGAGAGGGCTGAGAACGCATCCATGTGGGGTCCCATTGTTGAGGATCAGCGTGGTGGAGATTTTTACTACCTTCACCATCTGGGGACGGCCCGTCAGAAAGTCCAGGTCCCAGTTGCACAGGGCTGGGTCGAGACCCAGGGTCTCAAGTTTAATGATGAGTTTGGAGGGTACTATGGTGTTGAATGCTGAGCTGTAGTCAATGAACAGCATTCTTACATAGGTATTCCTCTTGTCCAGATGGGATAGTGCAGTGTGATGGCGATTGCATCATCTGTGGACCTATTGAGGCGGTAAGCAAATTGGAGTGGGTCTAGGGTGACATGATCCTTGACTAGTCTCTCAAAGCACTTCATGGTGACAGAAGTGAGTGCTACGGGCGATAGTCATTTAGTTCAGTTACCTTAGCTTTCTTGGGAACAGAAACAATGGTGGCCCTCTTGAAGCATGTGGGGACAGCGATTGATTGAATATGTCCCTAAACACACCAGCCAGCTGGTCTGCGCATGCTCTGAGGACGCGGCTAGGGATGCTGTTTGGGCAGGCAGCCTTGCGAGGGTTAAAACGTTTAAATATTTTACTCATGTTGGCCACGGAGAAGGAGAGCCCAGTCATTGATAGCAGGCCATGTCGGTGGTGCTGTATTGTCCTCATAGCGAGCAAAGAAGTTGTTTAATTTGTCTGGGAGCAAGACGTCGATGTTTGAAGGGTCTGGTTTTCTTTTTGTCTTCCGTGATTGTCTGTAGACCCTGCCACATACGTCTTGTGTTTGAGCCGTTGAATTGCAACTGTGTCTCTATACTGACGCTTCGGTTGTTGGATTGCCTTGGAGGGAAAAACTACACTGTTTGTATTCGGTCATGTTTCCAGTCGCCTAGCCATGATTAAATGTGGTGGTTAGCGTTTTCAGTTTTGCGTGAATGCTGCCACTGTTTCTGGCTAGGGAAGATTTTAATAGTCACAGTGGGTACAACATCTCCAATGCACTTCCTAATAAAAACTCTCTCCGAGTCAGCGTATACATCAATGTTATTGTCGGAGGCTCCCCGGAACATATCCCAGTCCACATGATCAAATTAATCTTGAAGTGTGGAATCCGATAGGTCTATCCAACGCCGGTCTGACCAAAGCACAGGTGCTTCCTGTTTTAGTTTCTTCCTATAGTAGGGGAGCAACAAGATGGAGTCTTGGTCAGATTTGCCGAAGGGAGGGCGGGGGAGGACCTTGTATGCATCGCAGAAGATAGAGTAGCAGTGGTTGTGTTTTGCTCGAGTGGGTACAGCAATCAATGTGCTGGTTGAATTTAGGTAGCCTTGTTCTCAAATTAGCTTGTTAAAATCCCCAGCTACAATAAATGCAGCCTCGGGATATATGGTTTCAAGGTTACATATCCAATGAAGTTCTTTCAGGGCCGTAGAGGTATTCGTGCAATATGTTACGAACACTGTTAGCAGGGAGAATAACGTTAGCTAGGCTAGGGGTTAAGAGTTAGGTAAGGGGATGGGTAGTAGTTGTAAAGTAGCCCAAAGTAGTGAGTAGTTAGCTCAAATGCTAACGTTGTCCATGATGATGAGATTCGAACGCACAACCTTTGGATTGCTAGATGTTCATGTTTTACACCCATCCATCCACCCCGACCAACCACCCTACTTCAGTTTTGGCATGGTTACAAATCATACTATTTCGAGTGTCCCACATTTGCTATGTCTATTCTATGAGAACAGGCAATGCACTGGCAGGATTGACTCTCTGTAATCTGTAAAATAAAGTGATTTGATGTGTAGTAGGCTTAGTAGTAGTATTGCTATTTCATTAAATCTCACTCTCCGTGAATAATTAGAGCACCTGGGTGAATGAGAAATACTACACAGGCTGCCTAAATGGAGGGTAACACCATCTCCTCTCTAATGGCATTTCCTGACGGCACACAGCGTGACTCCCCTCCACATCTGTGATGTGATTATTCCCCTACTATTGGCGTGACAAAGACCTGAAGAGACACTGCATGAGAGAATCATGACTAACATGAAGAACTTGTATTATTAAAACAACTCTGGCAGTCAGATCAAATGGGTGCTTATAGGTCTAGGCTACAACTCCAGTAGGCTTAGATAAAAATGGCTCTTTTAGTCTTTATACATGATGCAATAGAGTACTATAAATGTTAAATTAACGGCAAGTTTGAATATTTTTTACTTTATTTAGAATGGAACAAAAAAAAACAAGTGCTCAAGTTGCTGATGATGACAACCACCTACACTACATGACCAAATGTATGTAGATACCTGCTCGTCAAACATCTCATTCCAAAATCATGGGCATTAATATGGAGTTGGTCCCCCCTTAGCTGCTATAACAGCCCTCCACTCTTCTGTGAAGGCTTTCCACTAGATGTTGGAACCACTGCTGCAGGGACTTGCTTCCATTTAGCCACAAGAGCATTAGTGAGGCACTGAATTTGGTGCGATTAGGCCTGGCTCGCAGTCGGCGTTCCAATTTATCCCAAAGGTATTCGATGGGGTTCTTCCACACCGATCTTGACAAACCATCTCCTTACAGAAACATCTAGAATATCATTGTATGCTGAAGCGTTAAGATCTTCCTTCACTGGAATTAAGGGGGCTAGCCTGAACCATGAAAAACAGCCACAAACCATTATTCCTCCTCCCCCAAACTTGAAAGTTGGCACTATGCATTGGGGCAGGTAGTATTCTCCAGGAATCGCCCAAACTCAGATGTCTGTTGGACTGCCAGATGGTCCAGAGTCGAATGTCGGTGAGCTTTACACCACTCCATCCGACGCTTGGCATGGCGCTTGGTGATCTTAGGTTTTTGTGTGGCTGCTCGGCCATGGAAACTCATTTCATGAAGCTCCCGACGAAGAGTTCTTGTGCTGACATGGCTTCCAGAGGCAGTTTGGAACTCGGTAGTAAGTGTTGCAAACGAGGACATAATTTTTACGAGCTTCAGCACTTTGCTGTCCCGTTCTATGAGCTTGTGAACTATCACTATAGGGCTGAGCCGCTTTTGCTCCTTGACATCTCCATTTAACAATATCGGCAATTACAGTTGACCGGGGAAGCTCTAGCATGGCAGAAAGTTGACGAACTGACTTGTTGGAAAGGTGGCATCCTTTGACGGTGCCACAATGAAGGTCACTGAGCTCTTCAGTAAGGCCATTCTACTGTCAAGGTTTGTCTATGGAGATTGCATGGCTGTGTGCTACATTTTATACACCAGTCAGCTACAGGGGTGTATATACTTTTGTATATATAGTGTACCTATCTATAGGCTAACACTTCTGTCATGAAAATGCCTACAAATTACACACATAGGCCTAATTGAATGGTAATTAAGTTACAACGGCACAAGTCCAGTTACTCAGAATGCCAAAAAGTAACTTGGATTGGTTTAATCCAAACATGTTTTTGCTCCAGAAAAATAATAATCCAGGTTTCTTGATGTGCATATCACCCGCGCCAGCAAGGCAGTAGTTTGCGCAGTTATCTCCACAGCGGGCCATGTCGCAACCCGACCAACAGCACAAACTACTACCTCAGCTGGAGCACAGTGGAAAGGAACAAACCAGCTGTGTCATCCGTGTGTCTGCCTCCTGTCCAAATGGTTCAGCATGCAGAATGACCATGAGAATGAACTGTTCCATATACAGTACCTGTGCCGTTCAACACGTCCCATGCGTAAAACGCAATTGAAACCCCACCCAAGTCCCCGACCAACTCAGTCTCCTGACTTCACTGCCCTTCCCCTAAAATGACCTGGCTGTACTTTGCATCATGTCTTGGCCAAGTTCTCATTTTAGACCTAGACTACACAGCGTTTGACTGTGTATTAACAGCAGTAGTTCTTTTTTTTTATCCAAAGAGGTATATTTCATTATCAACGATTGATTTGATAGGCTACTGAACATCCCCGTACCGTTTTCAACCGCGTCAACCTACCTGGGTTCCCGAATGAAAGATACGTCAAATCACAGATCGTAGGAATTAATACAGGGAGAATAATGAATACCGTTATAGCTTATTAATATTTTACAACAAAGCTATATCACAATCCGATAATTAATTACAGTTAAATGGCATACACACAAAACAACCTTATAATTGTGATTGGTTGATCCAGCCCAGCAATGCAATATTCTCTCGTGCGTATAGTCGGTGCAAGAAGCAGCCAACCATCTCCGCTGTAAAGAAAACATAAAGGCAGAACAATTATCTGTGCGGTTGAGTTAAGAAAAATACACGCGCAATTCAGTCTGGCACAGCCACGCGCACCCGCATAGTCTATCAGTATGTTCCAGCTCCTTCCCGCGATCCGTGTGGAAAATTAAGGAGTATGCGATCAACTGGGGATTAAATTCCCGGTTAACGTCAAACTGGGCGTAAAGAACCGCACACCAGCTCCATTCGTATTGGGTTGTGGGAAAGGAGGTATTTCAATTCATGCGCAAAATGCGGGCCATTGCGATTTTGGGTGAAATTCTAAAATGAGCCAGACGCATTCTGAAGTCTCTAAAAATAATCAAGTTAGACAAATGGTCATCCATGTTTGCGCTGAACTTCAACATTTAAGAATATCCGACAAAATGTTTTAGTATAGTATGAATAGACCATAATATCCAGTCATGGTCCAGCTTCAACCACAAGAGGGCCTCCATTTCCAAATTCTCTGTTGAGCCAGGAATGCTCCTGTTATACGTTAACCTCCTTAGGGCACGAATACCCAATCAGAGTCATTATCAATCAAGTTACATCTATATCTACATCTATACACAACCTTAAGGTTGGCAATTCTGAATAGTTTACAGAATAAAATGAGTACTAGGCTTTACACAACTTTATTGAAGTGTGTGTATAAATACACATGCACCTTTCAAATGTAAACCCAAGTGAACTCAAACGCAGCCAAATCTGGAAACCCTGTCATATGCAAGGATGACTGAATGTATTCACCTTTACAAAAAAAGTCAGAACAATAGCTCTTTAAAAAAGATTCAATCCCCCAGAAGAGAAGAGCACAGTCAAGAATTCTGGGTGTGTGTTCAAAATATAGAGCATGATGTATAGGGCGCCATTTCGGACACAACCCTGAACTTGTGGACTATAAAGCCAAATCCCTATTAAATTCGTCAGTCTTGCCAATGTCTTTAAATATATATATTTGTTTTATCAATGCTTACATATAAATAAATAAATATTATCAAATGTGCACTCACAGAGTGAACTCTTATGTACAGTATTATATATCCTATATGTAATCACCATATCTCACCCACTCAGGCTGATCAGTAATACTACCCTTCACCCACCCATCCCTCCCGCCCTCTACAGCGAAAGACCCTACTCCATGCTCAAACCACAATGAAGAATTATTTTCCCTTGGAAGAGTGGACACATACAGCAGTACCCAGGTATTTCTATCAAAGGTAATAAACCCTCTACTATTTCCCCCTCACATTTAACCAAAGCAAGAAAAGATGAGGCAAAAAAACAATCTGGCCTTACAAGTGGATCAGTTCAAGTCAGTCATTCAGCATACATTCGGGCTCTCGCATTTGACAAAAAAAAAAAGAAGTTTGAATTCCGGTAGCAGCGGTTGCTATTCATGTATGTTTCTGTTGGGAACAGCAAAGGTAGGGTTGAGGGTGTGAACGTAAGTGTTCCTGTGAGTGTATGAATGAGTTTCAGCTCGTATCTGTGTCCTGTTTAAGTGTGTGTGTGTGTGTGTGTGTGTGTGTTTTCGGGGCCATGCACAAACAGCGTGACGTAATAATGTGCTAAAGACTACAATCTGAGATTAAGAGTGAAGGCTGAGGTGATCCAACCAAGAAACAGAAATCTAATGTATCACCAATATTCATAATCTCAAAAAGCCTCTAGAGGGAGCAGGTAGCGGAGGAGACGCCATGTAAAGCTAGTAATGCCACATACAGCCTAAAAGTGGTGGGTCCGTCCCAGAAAAGCCCCTACCTAATATGCAAACACGTCTCCTAATCACTTATGCAGATCTGAAAGAATTGGGTGTGAGCAATATGGTAGTAGCTCCACCTTGTCATGTGATAGGTGAATTTTTCGCCCCATTTCGCATACCTATCTGATCATTTCAGATCTACAAAACTGTCTAGGGGTTGTTTCTGGAACTTGACTTCATGCTGCTAGGAGGATACTTACTGTAAGGACCAGCAGAATGAAACACTTAAATCATAAGGCTCATATTGTGTACATTAGTTGTGTCTAAAATGCAAGTTCACCACATGACTGGTTTGGCTGTTTTACATTATGAAATGTATTTTGCTCTTCCTCCTCACATACACAAAGCAGAGTAGGAGGACTGATCTAGGATCAGGTCCCTCCCTGTCCATATAACCGTATTCAGTATGATCCTAAAGGCAAAAATGATCATAGATCAGCACTCCTACTCTACACAGAGCAGTCACTATGTGTGGATGTGTGTTCTGTTGACCAGTGTTTAAAAAGGCATTCAAAGCATTTTAACTGAGAAGACCCTGGCTCAGAGTAATTTGTAAAGCAATTGCAGTACGTGACACTAATATAAGACTCTTTTTTTTTTAAATGAGGGTAGAGGTGATTGTGCAACAAAATAAAAGTATTAGGACATATTCCCAAAAAGGCTTCAGCGCATCATTAAAACTTAATAAAAATAATAATTCAGTGTTCATTAAAAAATATATATTTACAAGGCCTAGCTTAAAAAGAATGGTATGGTAATGCATTGCGCTCTCAAAAATATAAAAACGTAACAAAATTAAAGCAGGTGGGTGGGAGTATCGGTTCGAAGTGCCAAAGCAGCGACACCACTGCACTGTGACATTCTGTGCTTGATTCTATGACGAACTGAACTTCGTAATGCAGGCCTTCCTAACACTTCTAATGGATCCATTAGATTTCAGGATTATGTCATTGTTCAGAATCAGAACAGAGCTTGATTTATTTTTCCTCCAGAGTGGATGATTCATGTAGAATGGACATGGAGAAGACTCACTGCGACACGAATAAGACCGGTCAGTCAGGCCACAGACATCTATAGGCCCTGATTTCTTTAGTAATGTTGCTTGGGTGTTCCAGCACTGACAAACGTCTCAGTTTTTATTTTCCCCTGTAGCCTACTCTTTATAGGGCTGGATGGGGTCAGAGGTCAGTGCACAGCCTCAGGCCTGGCCCACTGCTCTTGTGTCTGTCGATATGGCTTAGGATGGATATTGTTGTCTCTCGCTCTGTCTCTGTTTCTCCAGCTCAGTTGGTTTTCATGGTGACATTGTCGTTTACATCTTCGTTGCTCTGGACTGAAGCAGAGGCCCCCTGGGATGAAGCGACGCTCTTCCTCTCCTCCTCCCCTTCTCTGTTCTCCTCCTCTCGGTCCAGATCGAAGTAGCCTGTTCCATTCACTGTGTCCTGGCGTTGGTAGAACAGCACGTACGCTGCTTTGGACTGAACAGACACACACATGAAGTGCACATTCAATTCACACTGGGCAGTGCTGTGTATCTGACAAGATGTTAGAGGACCATGGAACTCACCACTATCTGATCTTTGTTGGCTGGAGAGACACTGCTGTTGTCAAAGTTGTCATCATCCTTGTTCTTCGCATAAGCAGTATCTAAGGTGTCCCAAAGACAAGATGAGAAGATGAGCATTTGTCTGCTAAAAGCAAGCATGGAATTAAGACTATTGGTTCAACTTCATTGTTTGAATCAACTCGGATAAGACTGTTACATTCAAATAAAGTTGTCTGCACTTCTAGTGTTGATGACTAAATTGTCAAATAAAAATACTTCAAATCAGACTTAGTGTCCTCGTCCCATGCCTCCATAGTGGTTGGAGACCGCAATGAGATCGTAGCGACAGGGACCAGCATTAGGGTCGATCAGGAACTCTGACATTTCCATGTCACTGGAGAAAGAATCACACAAATAACCATTCATGGGGGGGGGAGCATTCCTTGTTTTCTCTTCAAGAGATATATAACATTTGTATAAGTGATTTACAACTTAAAGGGATACTTCTGGATTTTGGCAATGAGGCCCTTTAACTACTTCCCAAGAGTTAGATGAACTTGTGGATAAAAATATTATGTCTGTGTCCTGTATGAAGGATGTTAGAGGTAGTTTCGCAAGCCAATGCTAACTTGTGTCAGCACAATGACAAAGTGTATGGGCATGCATGCAACTTCCTTCAAATTGCTCGCAGAGATGTTCGATCAGGTTCAAGTCCGGGCTCTGGCTGGGCCAATCTTGGCCACCAATCAGGCCTTTATGGTAGAGTGGCCAGACGGAAGCCACTCCTCAGTAAAAGGCACATGACTGACGATTGGAGTTTGCCAAAAGGCATCTAAAGGACTCTCAGACCATGAGAAGCAAGATTCTTTGATTTAAGTCTGATTTAACCAAGATTGAACTCTTTGGCTGGAATGCCAAGCATCACGTCTGGAGGAAACCTGGCACCATCCCTACGGTGAAGCATGGTGGTAGCAGCATCATGGTGATGGGATGTTTTTCAGCAGCAGGGACTGGGAGACGAATAGGGATTGAGGGAAAGATGAACGGAGCAAAGTACAGAGAGATCCAAGATGAAAACATTCTCCAGAATGCTCAGGACCTCAGACTGGGACGAAGGTTCACCTTCCAACAGGACAATGACCCTAAGCACACAGCCAAGACAACACAGGGGTGGCTTCGGGACAAGTCTCTGAATGTCCTTGAGCAGCCCAGCCAGAGCCCGGACTTGAACCCGATCAAACATCTCTGGAGACCTGAAAAAATCTGTGCCAGCAACTCTCACCATCCAAACTGGCAGCGCTTGAGAGGATCTGCAAAGAAGAATGGGAGAAACGCCCCAAATACAGGTGTGCCAAGCTTGTAACGTCATACCCAAGAAGACTTATAAGCCTGGAATCGCTGCCAAAGGTGCTTCAACAAAGTACTGAGTAAACTGTGTGAATGTGATCGTTTTTTGTTGCAAAAAAAAAATCTAAAAACCTGTGTTTGCTTTGTCATTATGGGGTATTGTGTGTAGATTGATGAGAAAAAAATACAACTTAATAAATTTCAGAATAAGGCTGTAACGTGACAAAATTTGGAAAACGTCAAGGGGTCGGAATACTTTCCGAATGCCCTTTATGCATGTAAGAGTGTGTGTGTGACTCACCAGAGATGTACCAGCAACATGTTGTAGAGCTTGTCCTCGCTGAGTGTTCTGGGAACGGTGATGAGGAAGGGCTGGCCAAACAGAGGAGTGGAGGTGTGGTTGTACCCTGACTGCTTGTACTTTTCTCTAAGGTGGACTGGGATCACCACATGGTCTGTGTCCTCTAGCCGGTTCACTGCCACTTCAAAGCTGTACAACAAGGAGAGAATTATTTTTCCCCCCATTAATTTAACCTTTATTTACCATGGCAAGTCAGTTAATAAGAACAACCCTCTGCGGGCTCGGGAAACAACAATTGTGCATCCGGTTTTCATGGGACATGGAAAGAGCCTGTGACGCGACTACCACTTTTGGACGTTAACAAGGCGACACTCCATCTTAATTCCTCCTCCACATTTACTGGATTGGTTCAACAGTGCAGTTTTTTCCCTTTCTCGTCAGGACCAGAAAGAAAGAAACCCTGCTGACGTCTGCTACATTATGTTAGTTATTAAGAACAAATGCACTGCCACCTCAAAGCTACAGAACTATAGGGTAGGGTGAATGTGTTGCAGATGTCTGCATCTTTGGTAAATTAAGGGTTGTATTCATTCGGGCATACTGCAGCAAAACGTTTTGCAAGGGAAAACCGAGTGTTTCAAATTGGACATGTTCAGGTAGTCCCTCCGTATTCATTCCATGCCCTTATGTTTGGTTCCTAATGAATACAACCCAGGTTTCATAGATCTACCACTGGAGGGGGAGTAGATAGCGCTCACCCAACTGCCTTCATCAGAATAGTCTGACACTCACACATAGATGTCGTCCCTCTCCATGATGCTGCTGAGGTTCTCATTGGTGGCAAATATCCGATGGAACCGATGGTTGTAGATATCTATTACAATCATCTGAATTTGGAAAGAACCCCCCCCCCCATCTTAAGTACACATACAGTGCATTCAGAAATTATTCAGACCCCTTCACTTTTTCCACATTGTTACATTACAACCTTATTCTAAAACTGATCAAATTGCTTTCCCCCCCAATCTACACACAAAACCCCATAACGACAAAGCAAAAACAGAAATATTACATTCACATAAGTATTCAGATCCTTTATTCAGTACTTTGTTGAAGCACCTTTGGCAGCGATTACAGCCTTGAGTGTTATTGGGTATGATGCTACTAGCTTGGCACACCTGTATTTGTGGAGTTTCTCAAATTCTTCTCTGCAGATCCTCTAAAGCTCTGTCAGATTGGATGGGGAGCGTCACTGCACATCTATTCTCAGGTCTCCCCAGAGATGTTCGATCAAGTTAAAGTCCGGGCTCTGGCTGGGCCATTCAAGGACATTCAGAGACTTGTCCCGAAGCCACTCCTGCATTGTCTTGGCTGTGTGCTAAGGGTCATTGTCCTGTTGGAAGGTGAACCTTCACCTCAGTCTGAGGTCCTGAGCAGGTTTTCGTCAAAGATCTCTGTACTTTGCTCCGTTCATCTTTCCCTCTATCCTGACTAGTTTTCCAGTCCACTCCTTGTATCTGAAAAACATCCCCACAGCACGATTCTGCCACCACCATGCTTCACCGTAGGGATGGTGCCAGGTTTCCTCCAGACGTAACCCTTGGCATTCAGGCCAAAGTTGTTCAATCTTTGTTTCATTAGACCATGCTTCTCATGGTCTGAGAGTCCTTTAGGTGCCTTTTTGCAAACTCCATGCGGCTGTCATGTACCTTTTACTGAAGATTGGCTTCCGTCTGGCCACTCGACCATAAAGGCATGATTAGTGGAGTGCTGCAGAGATGGTTGTCCTTCTGGAAGGTTCTCCCATCTCCACAGAGAAACTCTGGAGCTCTGTCAGAGTGACCATCGGGTTCTTGGTCACCTCAACTGACCAACGCCCTTCTCTCCTGATTACTTAGTTTGGCCGGGCGGCAAGCTCTAGGTAGAGTCTTAGTGGTTCCA
This sequence comes from Oncorhynchus nerka, assembly GCF_034236695.1. NCBI lineage: Eukaryota > Metazoa > Chordata > Actinopteri > Salmoniformes > Salmonidae > Oncorhynchus > Oncorhynchus nerka. The sequence goes on from NC_088403.1 coordinate 38,350,251, forward strand.
AACTTCTTCCATTTAAGAATGATGGAGGACACTGTGTTATTGGGTACCTTCAATGCTGCAGAAATGTTTTGGTACCCTTCCCCAGATCGGTGCCCCACAATCCTGTCTCGGAGCTCTACGGACAATTCCTTCGCCCTCATGCCTTGGTTTTTGCTCTGACATGCACTGTCAACTGTGAGACCTTACATAGACAGGTGTGTTCCTTTCCAGATCATGTCCATTCAATTTAATTTACCACATTTGGACTCCAAGTTGTAGAAACATCAAGGAAGATCAATGGAATCAGGATGCAGCAGAGTTCAATTTCGAGTCTCATAGCAAAGGGTCTGTCTGAATACTTATGTACATAAGGTATGTTTTTTATTTGTAATACATTTTCAGAAATTTCCCAAAAACGTTTCACCTTGTCATTATGGGGTATTGTGTGTAGATTGATTAGGAAAACATATTTTTATCCATTTTAGAACAAGGCTGTAACGTAACAAAATCTGGAAAAGGGGAAGGGGTCTGAATACTTTCCAAATGCACTGTACACCAATTCCAGAGCATACATTTTCATTTAGCCTCTATTTAACCATGTATAAAATCCCTTGGGAGATTAAAAACCTATTTTATGAGGGAGAACTGATTTAGTTAAGAGCAGGACAGGTGTGTGTGTGTATATATCTTACTTTCTCAGCAGGAACACCAGATGGAGTAGAGAGCGAGGTACAGAGGTCTGATATGTAGCCCACCTTGGGCACAGTCAGTTTATACTGAAACACAAACACCCATTAAGCCGGGTCCTAAGATTAACTCATCACTTAGTCCACAGGAGAACAATTTCCCCAAGCCCCATGAAGAATGAATAGCTGCAGATTCATTAAATATACACAAAGCCTTCAAAAGGTATTAATAAAAAGGACCTCCCTGCAGATTCAATCTGGCCCTATTCAGAGCATAAACTGATTACAAACACTAATATCCACTTCAGAGGACATCCATTCAAAAGCAGAGAATATTGTGGGTGACCACAATATGTGAAGGATGACTCATTTCTAGGTAGGCGGTAACAGCTCAGTTACCTGTGTGGGTTTGGCCAGGGGGTCCAGACTGACTTTGGTCATATTCACGAGGTACAAATCAGAAGCAAACAGGCCAAAACAGGGAGGTGCTATCCAATAAGACACACACGTTTTCAGTGGCAAAAGCTTTTGATTACAACCCAAATACTGTAGTTACCTGTGTGGGTTTGGCCAGGGGGTCCAGCCTGACCAGGTAGACTTCCAGTGTGCGCTCCTTTTTCATGGGCAGGGTCAGGTAGCAGAAGGGATCAAAGGTGACGGAGACCTTGGCGCAGACGGGGCACACCAGAGTGGACTTGAAGAGGCCGTGGAAGATGTCCACGATGATGGAGTCGTTCCTCTTAATGTGGTTCTCCCATGCCTCCTCGGCCACACCGAGGGAGAGGGGGGGGTTAGTGAGACACAGGGTGAGATAGTACTGTACCTCCTTCAGACACTCCAGTGTTGCTATGACACCGTTTATTCCCACTACTGTTTTTTCTCTTCTACTACCTAAAGTTACACAGAAGGGAAGGGAAAGACAAACTATTTAGATACAGGGTGAAGGGAAACACCTACAGTGGTCACACAGAGGGGAGGGATATGGCTGAAAAACCATTTTGACATAAACCTAGGGAACACTATGGAGTGGTACACTGTTTCTATTTATTGTTAATACTCTAGAAACATGCCTACAGTCTTACGGAAGGGAAGCAAAGCAATGAAATCAGAAACATAGCCGAGACAGACTTTATAGGATGTAGTGATGACAATATAATAGCCATATCTAGGAAAACCAAAGTTCCATATTTGTAAACAACAGCTGGTGCACGAAATCTAAGGAAGTCTCTAGATTTTGCTCGCCTGAAGTAGAGTATATTGTGATAAACTTCAGGCTACTTGCCTAGAGAGTTCTCAGCTATACTTTTCGTGGCTGTTTATTAACCACCACAGACAGATGCTGGCACTAAGACCGCACTCAGTCAGCTGAAGAAGGAAATAAGCAAACAGGAAACCACTCACCTAGAGGCGGCACTCCTAGTGGCCGGAGATTTTAATGCAGGGAAACTTCAATCAGTTCTACCAAATATCTATCAATATGTTAAATGTGCAACTAGAGGGAAAAACATTCTAGATCACCTGTACTCCACACACAGAGACATGTACAAAGCTCTCCCTCGCCCTCCATTTGGTAAATCCGACCACAACTCTATCCTCCTGATTCCTGCTTACAAGCTAAAGTTAAAGCAGGAAGCACCAGTGACTCGCTCTATAAAAAAAATGGTTATATGAAGCAGATGCTAAACTACAGGACCGCTTTGCTATCACAGACTTGAACATGTTTCAAGATTCTTCCGATGACATTGAGGTATACACCATATCAGTCACTGGCTTTATCAATAAGTGCATTGAGGACGTCGTCCCCACAGTGACTGTACGTACACACCCCAACCAGAAGCCATGGATTACAGTCAACATTCGCACTGAGCTAAAGGGTAGAACTGCGGCTTTCAAGGTGCGGGACTCTAACCCGGAAGCTTACAAGAAATCCCGCTATGCCCTGCGATGAACCATCAAACAGGCAAAGTGTCAATACGCTCGTCGGATGTGGCAGGGCTTGCAAACTATTACAGACTACAAAGGGAGCAGAGCCGCAAGCTGCCCAGTGACACGAGCCTACCAGATGTGCTCGCTTAGAGGCAAGCAACACTGAGGCATGCATGAGAGCATCAGCTGTTCCGGACGACTGTGTGATCACGCTCTCCGTAGCCGACGTGAGTAAGACCTTTAAACAGTCAACATACACAAGGCTGCAGGGCCAGACGGATTACCAGGACGCGTGCTCCGGGCATGTGCTGACCAACTGGCAGGTGTCTTCACTGACATTTTCATCATGTCCCTGATTGAGTCTGTAATACCAACATGCATCAAGCAGACCCCCATAGTCCCTGTAGCCAAGAACACGAAGGAAACCTGCCTAAATGACTACAGACCCGTAGCACGCACGTCCGTAGCCATGAAGTGCTTTGAAACGCTGGTAATGGCTCACATCAACACCATTATCCCAGAAACCCTAGACCCACTCCAATTTGCATACCGCCCAAAAAGATCCACAGATGATGCAATCTATTGCACTCCACACTAACCTTTCCCACCTGGACAAAAGGAACACCTATGTAAGAATGCTGTTCATTGACTACAGCTCAGCGTTCAACCATAGTACCCTCAAAGCTCATCACCAAGCTAAGGATCCTGGGACTAAACACCTCCCTCTGCAACTGGATCCTGGACTTCCTGAAGGGCCGTGCCCAGGTGGTGAGGGTAGGTAGCAACACATCTGCCACGCTGATCCGCATTACTGGAGCCCCTCAGAGGTGCGTGCTCAGTCCCCTCCTGTACACCCTGTTCACCCAAGACTGCATGGCCAGGCACGACTCCAACACCATCATTAAGTTTGCTGACGACAACAGTGGTAGGCCTGATCACCGACGAGACAGCCTATAGGGAGTTCAGAGACCTGGCCGTGTGGTGCAAGGATAACAACCTCTCCCTCAACGTGATCAAGACAAAGGAGATGATTGTGGACTACAGGAAATAGAGGACCGAGCATGCCCCCATTCTCATCGACGGGGCTGTAGCGGAGCAAGTTGAGAGCTTCAAGTTCCTTTGCGTCCACATCACCAACAAACTAACATGGTCCAAGCACACCATGACAGTCGTAGACACTTTAATAAGCCTACCTACATGTACATATTACCTCAAAACCGGTGCCCCCGCACATTGACACATTGACTCCGAACCACAATTGTTATTTACTGCTGCTCCTTAATTATTGGTTTCGCTTATCTCTTGCTATTTTTTTTTACTTAAAAAAAATATGCATTGTCAGTTAAGGGCTTGTAAGTAAGCATTTCACTATAAGGTCAACACCTGTTGTATTCGGCGCATGTGACAAATAACATTTAAATGGATTTGATTTGAAAGAAATCAACGCACAACATTAACCGAATGAGTGTTGAGTGCCAGAAAGAGCGCAAAGACTACCTGCGACTACAGAGACAAATTGCTGTGTACTGTACTGTAGCTATGTAGTATTTGTTATGCATGGTCCCTGACAAATAGTAAAACGAATTAAACTAATGAAATAAAGAGTGACAGTAAGTTAGCAGTAACAGACCTTGTCAGGCCTGCCCTCAGCATCTTTAAGCAGGATGTAGGGTTTCTTCCTGATACGGTTCAGGTCCTTGTGTAGATCGTCCAACAGGAAGGCCAGCAGCTCGTGAGAGTCCTGCTGCTGGTAGCCTGAGAACTGGGGAGCAAAACAACCCACCTGGGTCTGCACGGAGGGGAGAACAGAGTCACACACACACACAACAGGTATATAGGATATTCCAAATTGACACTTCACCCCTAGGGAACTTGTGGAGATTGAATGAGTGGAAGCAAAATAGCAGATTCTACCAACCTGTAGCCTGTCAGTTAACTAAGTAGTACTATTGCCATATTTCTTATATCTGTGATACTTTCTGATCTACTCAAGAGCACTGGTGTAATCGAAGGTGAACTCACGTAAACACTGTTCACGCACCTTTTCTATTTTGCATGAACGTTGACCCACCTATTGCGGAAAACCACATTGAAAGTATAGGGAGCATTACTTTATTCACCACAAACGGAAATCAGTGTTTACCCACCCATTCTTTCTACCACATCATCACTGCTCAAGAGACTCAGTTGTTGTGGCTAGTGGATCTAAGGGTCAATTTGGGATTGGGCACATTGGTGCAGAATCAAAGCAGAAGTGAGGAAACAACTTTCAGACCATGTGAATTTCAGAAGTTAGTATGGGCACAGTACAGGGTTGGGGTCAATTCCATTTAAATTCAGAATGTAAACCAAATTCCAAATAAACATTTTCCCAATTGAAAAGCATTGAAGATAATTGGAATTTCAGTGTACCTTTGGAATTGACTGGAATGGAAATGGACTTGACCCCAACCCTGGTACAGTAAATGACCACCACGGTGTGACGTAGCTGTACTTCCCAGACCACGACTGCTTGGTGATCTCAGCGTAGGCCTTGGCGATCTCCCCTTTCATTCCCAGAGGGTTGTCCTCGTTCAACTCTTCGTTGTACTTGTCTTTCAGGAAATACTCGGTGAGAGGAGGAACATTTAAACACTGAAGAAAAACAACGAGAGAAACACATAAAATATATAAAAACGATTAAAAGTTGGGGTTCATGAGTTCATGAAGCAGGTGTTTCCCAGGTTGGAGAGACCACACAGGCAAGCCCGCTCACTCTGCCTGCCTTCGGAGCACTCATAGCTGTTATACGGGTGGTAAGGGCAGAAGGCTGTAGCTAGAGTTTTTCACACTGAAGAGGATCCATAACATCAGTCAGGAATAAATAAATAACATGGACTTAGCCTATTGCATACAGCTGGATAAGATTACTGGATGTTACCAAACTAATGCAGGAATAAATACTTAGAGTAGAGGCATAATAATGTGTACTGCTTATTTTTAAGTAATTGCCTTAATCTTGTTTGGACCCCATGAAGAGTAATGGGGATCCTTAATAAATACAAAGGCTAGTGCCCACACACAAACCTTAAACATTTTTAGGTCTTTATTACAAAAATAAATACACCCACGTAACCCCCACCCCCCCTCAGACAATCCTGCAGGTGAAGAAGGTGGAGGTCCTGGGCTGGCGTGGTTACACGTCTGCTGTTGTAATGTCAAATTCTCTAAAAGGACATTGAAGGTGGCTTATGGTACAGAAATGAACATTAAATTATCCGGCAACAGCTCTGGTGGACATTCCTGCAGTCAGCATGCCAAACGTACACTCCCTCAAAACTGCACATTTTAAAGTGGCCTTTTATTGTCCCCAGTACAAGGTGCACCTGTGTAATGAAAATGTTGTTTAATCAGCTTCTTAATATGCCATACCTGTTAGGTGGATGGATTATCTTGGCAAAGGAGAACTGATCAACAGGGATGTAAACAATTTGTGCACAAAATTTAAAGAGAAATACAATTTGTGTGTGTATGGAAGATATCTGGGGCATATTTTTTCAGCTCATGAAACATGGGACAAACACTTTACATGTTGCATTTATATTTTTGTTCAGTGAGTGAGACACACTGTCTTGTAGTGTGTGTGTACACACACACACACCCCTGCTCGTCAAACATCTCATTCCAAAATCATGTGCATTAATACAGTGTTGGTCCCCCTTTGCTGCTATAACAGCCTCCACTCTTCTGGGAAGGCTTGCCACGACATGTTGGAAAATTGCTGCGGGGACTTGCTTCCATTCAGCCACAACAGGCATTAATGAGGTTGGGGCGATTAGGCCTGGCTTCCCGTCAGCGCTCCAATTCATTCTGAAGGTGTCCAATGGGGTTGAGGTCAGGGATGTGTACAGGCCAGTCAAGTTACTCCACAGCAATCTCGACAAACCATTTTTTGATGTACCTCGCTTTGTGCACAGGGGCATTGTCATGCTGAAACAGGAAAGGGCCTTCCCCAAACTGTTGCTACAAAGTTGGAAGCACAATCGTCTAGTTTGTCATTGTATGCTGTAGCATTAAAATATCCCATACCTGGAAATAAGGGCCCTACCACGAACCGGCAAACAGCAGTCTCAACGTCAACAGTGAAGAGGCGACTCCAGGATGCTGGCCTTCTAGGCAGAGTGGCAAAGAAAAATCCATACCTCAAACTAGCCAATAAAAAGATTAAGATGGGCAAAAGACAGAGGAACTCCGCCTCGAAGGCCAGCATCCCGGAGTCGCTTCCTCACTGTTGACTTTGAGACTGGTGTTTTGCGGGTACTATTTAATGACTTGTGAGGCATCTGTTTCTCAGACTAGACACTAATCTACTTGTCCTCTTGCTCAGTTGTGCACCAGGGCCTCGCACTCCTCTTTCTATTCTGGTTAGAGACTGTTTATGCTGTTCTGTGAAGGGAGAAGTACACACCGTGGCACAAAATCTTCAGTTTCATGGCAATTTCTCACATGGAATAGCGTTCCTTTCTCAGAACAAGAATAGACTGACGAGTTTCAAAAGAAAGGTCTTTGTTTCTGGCCATTTTGAGCCTGTAATCAAACCCACAAATGCTGATGCTCCAGATACTCAACTAGTCTAAAAAGAACAGTTTTATTGCTTCTTTAATCAGACAACACTTTTCAGCTATGCTAACAAAAAGGTTTTCAAATGATCAATTAGCTAAGTTTATCATTTTAAAAGGCTAACAACGTGTCACGAATACAGGCGTGATGGTTGCTGATAATGGGTCTCTGTACACCAATTAGAATCATAAAACACGGGACGAGATGTTAAAAACTGTCCATTGTGCCAATAGATGGAATCCACTCACATGAGATTTGCCGTGATGTTGACAGAGTGTCATAGGAGGTTTATTTCTTAGACTGGGTTAAGATGTCAATTTTGGGACACATCCTCAGTAGTGTGCCTTCGAATCAATGGGTGTTTCGGCCTTTAATCACTAAACACCCTCATCAAAGGTGGCCAGCTAAAGGGTGATCAAGCCTTAGCTTGTGTCCCATGCCCAATTAAGATGTCCCACAGGACTATGCAAGGCAGGGGCGTCCTCTTCCCTGAGCCAGCCCTACAGCTGACCGCATACCTCATATGCCCTCCTCAAGTTGAAGGTATCTGAATTGGGTTCTCAGGTGGGGGTGGGGGGTCATGAAGTTATAGCCCAGCAAGGGTCCTTCCGTTTGATCCAGATCAACTGGCTGCCTCTTTCAGCTGCTTGAGAAACTGGTCTGACGGTCTGCCGCAGAGCCTGTCCATGGATTCCAAGTTCTTTCAGCAACCTGATGGTGGAAGAAGCCACAAATCCTCTGCATCCCACTTCAACTGGCCAGACTTTTGCATTCCAGCCACGCTGAGTTGCGTCTGCTGCCAACTCTGTGTAACGCAGTTTCTTACGCTCGTAGGCCTCTTCAACAGAGTTTTCCCACGGGACTGTGAGCTCTATGATGTACACAGCCTTTCGTGAAGGGGACCAGAGTACCATGTCTGGCCTAAGGTTGGTAGAAGCAATCTCAGGTGGAAAAATTAGTTGCTGGCCAATATCGACAAGCATCTTCCAGTCCCGGGCCATGGCTAGGTGTCCAGTTTCTGGCTTCGTAGGAGGATGCTTGGGACTTTTCTGTCCCTCCCGGATGAATGTTGTTGTTTTGACGGGATTGCTTGTTTTTGGAGGTAATGTATTGGTTGCACTCCTCTTGGTCTCAAGTGCTGCAGCCAGGCTCTTGAGGACCTGATTGTGCCTGCAAGTGTAACGGCCTTGTGAGAGGCTGGTCTTGCAACCTGTCATTATATGACTGAGAGTCGCTGGAGCTGGGCAGAGGGGGCAGGTTGAGTCCTCGCCATACCATTGATGTAGATTTTTTGGTGATGGAAACACATCATAAACAGATCTTATGATGAAGCTGATGTTGCTTGCCTCCATTTGCCAAAGCTCACTCCAGTTGATCTTTCTCCTCTCCAGGCCTTCCCACCGCGTCCATTGCCCTTGTTTAGCAAGAGACAGCCTTTGCACTTCTTGCAGTCTCCTCCTGTCTGCGCACCTCCTCGACCACCAGCTTCCTGCGTTCAGATGTTGTTGCCTTATGGAACGTTGGTTTGCTTGCTGCCAGGCCAAAGCCTCCTCTTCCATGCTGGATATTCCCCACAATGTCTTGGTGTCTCAGGGCTGATGTTGCTTGCTGCACAGCCTTGGATGATGTCCATTTCCGTCCAGTTTGTAGGGGAGGTGCAGCCTTGCTAATGGTCTGGTCTTTGGAGTCCTTCAATGTCATCTGAAGTCTTACTTTAGAGCACTTGTACTCCTCCGTTAGACTTGTAAGAGGTAGTTCAAGGACCCCTTTGCCATAGAGGCCGATGTTACTCAGGCATCGTGGGACACCCAGCCATTTCTTCACGTATGAGGTAATGGTTCGCTCCATCTTCTCCACTGTTGTTATTGGGACCTCATAGATGGTGAGTGGCCACATTACCCGGGGGAGAAGTCCAAACTGTAGGCACCAAAGCTTGAGCTTCCCAGGCAGTAGGGTCTTGTTGATATTCTCAAGACCGTTGGCGATGTCCTGCCTTACTTGCTGCACTTGATCTTTATCCTGGAGGCTTTCGTTGTACCATCTACCCAGGCTCTTGATGGGTTGCTCAGACACCATTGGTATCGGGTCATCTCCAATGCAGAACCTCACATCTTTAAGCTGTCCCTTGACTATGGAGATGCTTCGAGATTTGCTTGGCTTGATTTTCATCCGGGCCCACTTGATGTTATCCTGCAGCTTTGCAAGTAGCCGCCTGGTGCATGCTGCAGTGGTGGTCAGTGTAGTCATGTCATCCATGTATGCTCGGATAGGTGGGAGACGGAGCCCTTCCTTAGTTCTCTCACTGCTGACCACCCATCTCGATGCCCTGATGATGACTAGTGAAGGCCTACTTCCAAGCGCTGCCATGTTGTTGTGAAGTCAGGTGTTGTGAAACACAATTGCAGGTCTTGGAAATAGGCCTTTACCAGTGTAGTGATGGGTTCTGGTACGTGGAAAATGTTGAAGGATTCCCAGAGGAGTTCATGGGGAACTGAGCCAAAGGCATTGGCCAGGTCGAGGAAGATGACATAGAGGTCTCTCTTGTCCTTCTTAGCTGTTTGGATCTGGTGCCAAATCATACTAGTATGTTCCAGGCAACCAGAGAAACCAGGAATGCCTGCTTTCTGTACAGATGTATCAATGTACTTGTTCCTTTCCAGATAAGTGGACAGCCTCTGTGCTATTATACTGAAAAAGATCTTCCCTTCGACGTTGAGAAGGGAGATTGGTCGGAATTGACTACATCCTTCTCTTTCGGGATTAGCATACCACCAGCCCTTCGCCATGCCTTTGGTATTATTTCCTTCTGCCACACTATCCTTATGAGCCTCCAAAGAAAGTGTAGAACATCCGGGGCGTTCTTGTAGAGCTTGTATGGTACTCCATTAGGCCCAGGAGCCGAGGCCGCTCTTGCTCTTCGGACAACGTTCTCTACTTCCCTCCATTTTGGAGGGTCAGTGTCCAGATTGAATTCTGGTGGTTGAATAGGTGGGATGTCATGTGGGGTGATTATCTGCTCATGCCTTTTCATGTCCTGGTGGACCTTTTCCAGATGTTCTTCCAGTTCTGGCTTTGGAATTTTTAGGATTCTGCACTTTTCCTTTGCGAAGAGGTCTTTGACAAACTTAAAGTTTTTTTATAGAACCGTGTTCTTGAGTGTTCCTGATTCCTACAAAGTTTCCTTAAGTTTTCCGCTCTTCGCAAGGTTGCCAGCCGACATTTAATGTCTGCTTGGAGTAGCATTAGACCTTCTCTCTCTGCATCAGAGGCCTTCTTCCACTGCTTCCTCAGCTGCCTTCTCTCTCTGACAAGAATCTCGATCTCCTGCTGCCTCCTAGATTTGGCTGGCGCGGGTGGTGTCTTGCCACTTCTCCTTTCGTTTACTCCAAAGCGCTCTTCTCTGTAGTGGTAGATAATATCTCCCATCCTTTCAAGTTTTTTCTCTGCTGTTCCTACCTGTTGTTCCAAGATTTTTGTCAGGTCGTTGTTGATTGTTTCCCACTCTCTCTTTTCAACAGCTTTGGGCCACTTCACACTCGGTCTGTGCCCTTTGATCTTTTCCTCTTTTAGAGGTCTCTGTGGTTGGGTGAGTTCATCCACCGGCATTTCTGTGCTTGTGTTATCCTCCTCTGTTACAGGGGTGCTGATGCTCTGCGAACTTTGGTTTGCGTCCCGTCGCTGTGCTTCATTCGACTGATTTGACTGGCTGCTTCGTAAGAAGTACTGGTCAATGCGAGATCCCTGTCTCTGCTCTCCCAAGCACCTTTTCCTCCCTTGATGGACGTTTATAACCCCTTTGCCGATGTTACTCTCTCCCAAGCACAGCTGCACACCTGAAGTGTGTGTCCTGCTGCTGTTATGGTTGTCTCATGTGCTGTGTTCCTTATCGTAGTCGTTTCCGTTCCTGGGTCCGTAACCGTGTGATCAGTCATTGAGCCATCTTGCGCCCCAGCTCTCACAGGCTCTAGGGTATGTTCCTTTGTTGACTTTCAGTAGCACTTGGCGGGGGTTCCATTCAAATAAATTCTGCTGTTTCCAGCTACAATAGTCATTTACAACGTCTACACTTTTTCTGATCAATTTGATGTCATTTTAAAAATGAACAAAAAATACAGATTTTCCTTCAAAAACAGACATTAAGTGACCCCAAACATTTGAAAGGTAGTGTACACATACTATTTAATTTTCTTTCAAAACAAGAGAACACACATGGTTGTAGTTTCGACCCAATGATTCTTCTGACAAATAACTTTGCGTGCTGCAGGCCCAGGAATGGATCAAAGCTGGCGAGACATTCAATGACGTGATCTTCACAGACAAATCAACCGTGGCCCTTGAGCAATCTGCTCAAAATTACTACAGAAAGGTCAAGCAAGCCTAGTCCCAAACATTCCCTCAAACGCCATGTGTAGGAGGGCAATTTCTCACCAGGGACCAGGCCCATTTTTGCATTTTGATGTCAAGTTTGGCCATTTACAAAGCAAAGGGTATCTCAAATATTTTAGCCTACACCTCACGGACTGCTATGTTTTCCACAATAATTCACAGTTGGCTCCTTTTTCAGGTATCATGGCTTGAGATTGGAGGGGAAAAAATCATCAAGAGATTTGCTGGACCCTATGTCAGAGAGGTGTTTCAGGGACCACATCGTTTCTTTCAAGGTAATATTTTGTTATGTTTAGGCATATTTACATGTACATTTCTAGAATTGTACCTAATGTTGGCTGTTAGGCTAAATGTCTTTTTTTCTCCTCCAAATGCAGACAATGACCCAAAACACACTTCCGCCTGGGTTTGCATTGCAAATGAGGGCATAAACTGGGTCAAGATGCCAGCAGAGTAAGTAGACTTATGTAGTAAAATAAAGGTTAAATAAAATAACATACACCTACAGTATATCAACAAATATTTTTTGCATCTCCACATGTAGATCTCCTGATTTAGACCCGATCGAACTTGTTTGGCATCAACTGAAAACATTCATCCGTAACTCTGCCAAGCCTACAAGCTAAGTTGAACTGGTGCAACAATGCAACGATAATCTCAGCAAAGTTTACCCGTGGTCGTGGAGCTGGGTGGTAAGTGCAACTGAAATGTATGTAAATGTATGAAATAAACATCTGCATTTTTGAAAGTATTTTTTTTCCTCGTTATTTTATTAACGACAGCATAAGATGAAGATGTTGAACAGATACTGTACACTATACTTTAACCATCATTTCGCAGTTGCATGAGGTTTTGAGTTAGAAAAAACAACAACTTGAGTGCTCAAGCATCGAATACATTGCAAGTTCGGGGGGTTCACACATACAGTCGCCGGGCTATGAAGAGTGTATCGTCCTGCTTATATTGTTTGCATGATGGACTACACCTGCTACAGATAAATCGCCTGTCTTGGATCTACCCATCCCAGATCCGGGAGAATTGTCATCAACTGACACTAGTAGCATAACTCAACGGACAAAAAATCTTACTAGAAAATATTCATATTCATGAAATCAGAAGTGAAATATATTCAAACACAGCTTAGCCTTTTGTTAATCACCCTGTCATCTCAGATTTTGAAAATATCCTTTACAGCCAAAGCAAGACAAGCATTTGTGTAAGTTTATCGATAGCCTAACATAGCATTACGCCTAGCTAGCAGCAGGCAGCTCGGTCACGAAAATCAGAAAAGCAATCAAATTCAATTGTTTACCTTTGATGAGCTTCGGATGTTTTCACTCACGAGACTCCCAGGTAGATAGCAAATGTTCCTTTTTTCCAGAAAAATGATTTTTGTAGCAAAAAATAGCTCCGTTAGTTCTTCACGTTTGGCTGAGAAAATGACCAGAAATTGCAGCCACGACAACGCCGAATCCAAATTTAGCTCCATAATATCGACAGAAACATGGCAAAAGTTGTTTATAATCAATCCTCAAGGTGTTTTTCAAATATCTATTCATAATATATCAACCGGGACAGAGCATTTTTTCAGTAAGACTGGGTGGAAAAATGGCTACCTCTGTCTTTTGCGCGAGAAATACAAAGAGTCATCAGGTGGACACTGACGCAATGTTGTTGTACACGCTCATTTTTCAAAATAAAAGCCCGAAACTATGTCTTGTGATACTACACACATTAAGGAAGCCATATAAAAAGGAATCTCGTTGATACCCCATTCACTGCTCAATAGGAAAGCATAGGAAGGGACTCTTATTTAGAAACCGCTGCGTTCCTGATTGGATTTTTCTCATTCTTTTGCCTGCAATATCAGTTCTGTTATACTCACAGACAATATCTTTACAGTTTTGGAAAGTTGAGTGTTTTCTATCCTAAGCTGTCAATTTTTGCATATTCTATTTTCTGGTCCTAAAAAATTGCCCGTTTACTTTGGGAACGTTATTTAAAAAAAAATTTTTTTTTTTTTTAAATGACCCCTAGATTCAACAAGTTAAGGGGAAGTGCATCTAAAGTTCCATGCATAACACTTGAATTTTCATCAACATTTATAATGAGTATTTCTGTGAATTCACGTGGCTCTCTGCAATATCACTGCATGTTTTGGAACTACTGAACATAACATGGCAATGTAAAATAAGATTTTGGGATATAAATATTAACTTTACCGAACAAAACATACATGTATTGTGTAACATGAATTCCTATGAGTGTCATCTGATTAAGATCAATTTTATCTCTATTTGTGCTTTTTGTGACTCCTCTTTTTGGCTGGAAAAATGGCTGGGTTTTTCTGTGAGTTGGTGGTGACCTAACAATATTTTGTGGAGCTTTCGCTGTAAAGAATTATTATTATTAATAATTTTATTAAATCAGGCACTGTGGCTGGATTAACGAGAATTTTATCTTTGAAATGGTGCCTAATACTTGTATGTTTGAGAAATTTGATTAATGAGATTTCTGTTGATTTGTATTTGGCGCCCTGCAGTTTCATTGGCTGTTGGCGAGAGTCCTAGACAGGTTAACATTAGAAGCCTCATCAGTAAGTTTGTTTTATTCACTGCTTTAGCGCACTCCGCTAACCTGGATGTTCTAGCCGTGTTTGAATCCTGGCTTTAATCCTGAAATTTCCATCACTAACTATAACATTTTCCAACAAGATAAAACTGCCAAAGTGGGCGGAGTTGCAATCCAATGCAGAGACTGCCTGCAGAGTTCTGTCATACTATCCAGGTCTGTGCCCAAACAATTCGGGCTTCTACTTCTAAAAATCCACCTTTCCAGAAACAAGTTTCTCACCGTAGACCCCCCTCAGCCCACAGCTGTGCCCTGGATACCATATGTGAATGGATCGCCCCCCATCCATCTTCAGAGTTCGTACTGTTAGGTGACTTAAACTGGGACATGCTTTACACCCCGGTCATCCTACAATCTAAGCTAGATGCCCTCAATCTCACACAAATTATCAAGGAACAACAATTATCAGGCACAACCCTAAATCCGTAACCATAGGCACCATCATAGATATCATCCTGACCAACTTGACTTCTAAATACACCTCTGCTGTCTTCAACCAGGATCAACGATCACTGCCTCATTCCCTGCGTGGGCAATGGGCGAAACGACCACCCCTCATCATTGTCAAACGCTCCCTAAAACACTTCAGCGAGCAGGCCTTTCTAAATCGACCTGGTCCGGGGATCCTGACCTCATTCCATCAGTAGAGGAAGCCTGGTTGCTCATTAAAAGGGCGTTCCTCGCCATCTTAAATAAACATTCCCCATTCAAAAAATTGTAGAACTAAGAACATATAGCCCTTGGTTCACCCCAGACTTGACTGCCCTTGACCAGCACAAAAACATCCTGTGGCGTTCTGCATTAGCATCGAATAGCCACCGCGATATGCAATTATTCAGGGAAGTCAGGAACCAATATAGTCAGTTAGGAAAGCTAAGGCTAGCTTTTTCAAACAGAAATTTACTTCCTGTAGCACTAATTCCAAAACGTTTTGGGACACTGTAAAGCCCATGGAGAATAGGAGCACCTCCTCCCAGCTGCCCACTACACTGAGGACAGGAAACATTGCCAACCCGATAAATCTACAATAATTTCAATAAGTATTTTTCCATGGCTGGCCATGCTTTCCACCTGGCTACCCCAGCCAACATCTCAGCACCACCCTGCAGCCACCTGTCCAAACCCCCCCACCCGCTTCTCCTTCGCCCAAATCTAGACAGCTGATGTTCTGAAAGAACTGCAAAATCTGGACCCCTACAAATCAGCTGGGCTAGACAATATGGAAATGATCTGCCGAAATTGTTGCAACCCCTATCACTAGCATATTCATCTACTCTTTTCTATCGTCTGAGATCCCCAAATATTGGAAAGCTGCCGCGGTCATCACCCTCTTCAAAGGGGGAGACACTTTAGACCCAAACTGTTATAGACTTCTATACTTCTCAGATAGAGTTCAGTGTGTCAAATTGGAGGGCCTGTTGTCCGGACCTCTGGAAGTCCAAGGGTTCAATTCCCAGGCCGACTAATTTCTCTGTATACATCAATGATGTCGCTCTTGCTGCTGGTGATTCTCTGATCCACCTCTACCAAGACAACACCATTCTGTATACTTCTGGCCCTTATTTGGACACTGTGTTAACTAACCTCCAATAGAGCTTCATCGCCATACAACTCTCCTTCCGTGGCCTCCAACTCTTTTCAAATACTAGTAAAACTAAGTACATGCTCTTCAACCGATTGCTGCCCGCACCCTCCCGCCTGACTAGCATCACTACTCTGGACGGTTCTGACCTAGAATATGTGAACAACTACCTAGGTGTCTGGTTAGACTGTAAACTCTCCTTCCAGACTCACATTAAGCATCTCCAATCCAAAGTATAATCTAGAATCGGCTTCCTATTTCGCAACGAAGCCTCCTTCACTCATGCTGCCAAACATACCCTCGTAAAACAGACTATCCCAACGATCCTCGACTTCGGCGGTGTAATTTACAAAATAGCCCCCAACACTCTACTCAGCAAACTGGACGTAGTCTATCACAGCGTCATCCTTTTGATCACCAAAGCCCCATATACTACCCACCACTGCGACCTGTATCCTCTCGTTGGCTGGCCCTCACAACATATCCTTAGCCAAACCCACTAGCTCCAGGTCATCTATAAATCTTTGCTAGGTAAAGCCACGTCTTATCTCAGCTCACTGGTCACCATAGCACCAGCAAGTATATTGCACTGGTCATCCCCAAAGCCAACACGTGCTTTGGCCGCCTTTCCTTCCATTTCTCTGCTGCCAATGACTGGAAACGAATTGCAAAAATCTGAAGCCTTATCTCCCGCTCTAACTTTAAGCATCAGCTGTCAGAGCAGCTTACCGATCACTGTACACAGCCTATATGTAAATAACACACCCCACTACCTCATCCCCATATTACTTACCCTCTTGCACCCCAGTATCTCTACTTGCACATCACTCCAGTATTAACACTAAATTGTAATTATTTTCACCTCTATGGCCTATTTATTGGCTACCTCCCTACATTTGCACACGCTGTACATATATTTTTCTATTTTTCTTTTGTGTCATTGGCTGTACGTTTGTTCATGTGCAACTGTTCTTTTTGTTGCACTGCTTTGCTTTATCTTGGCCAGGTCGCAGTTGTAAATGAGAACTTGTTCTCAACTGGCCTACTTGGTTAAATAAAGGTGAAATATGAATGTATTACTTGCAACTTTCTCAAGACATAACTGCATGGGAATGCCTGGGCCTACCACTGTGCCAGTTAGCCTTTATAATTGAATGTTTCGGGCATCGCTCTCTCATTAAACTTTCCAAATGAAATATTAACAGCAAAGTGGGTGGTATTTTGTTTCAAACTCTACTATTGCCATGCAGAAACACCACCAGTCTCTTGACATTGAAATTAAAAGGCCAACTACACACAAAAATATGTTTTACTGTCTTTCCCAGATCGCAAAATGATGTGATTTGAGCATTGTTGTGGGAAAAACAACAAAATTGGATGTTCTATTAAGTGTGATTGAGAATGAAAACCTGAAGAAAAAGAGATTTACAAAAAGTAAAATAAAAAAAATAGGGGAAATCCAAAACCTGGATAAACAAAGCCGATAATTGTTTTTGGTGTTATGCCAAATAAATGTATTGGCTGGTAGATTTTTTCTTCTTCATCAAGTTAGTTTATGAACTATGTTGTGGTGGTTCCAAAACCACTCACATTATTTGCTAACACCTTGTTCAGTCACGGGACAACCTGGTTACTTTACCACTACATATTAAACATTTGGGGGCACAGAAAAAAGGAAAAGGGATAGCGTATATTGAAGATAAATGATCATAGCAATTAATGAAGGACTGATTAGGACTGACTTTGATTTGATGTTTTGCTCTGAACTTTAAGTAAGGAGCTACCAGTAAGTACTACCAATGACATTCATTTTTAGACTGTGTGCACAATGTAGGGAATAGGGTGCCATTTGGGACACATCCCTGTTAATCTTCTAGAACAGCTGTTGCCATTGAGCGGAATGCCCACTACAGTGACCCATTGTCTAGATTAATCCCTGCTTGTAAATGTATGTTTAGGCCCAGGCTACTTCTGGTAAACTCCCCCAGGTGGGGGGGCAGGACACCTGCGGATGCCATTGTTCTTTGGATCCAGACACTTAAGATGTGTAGGCTATATTTAGGTACTTTATTAGAATTACAGTGGGTACTAAACTGAACAAAAACATCATGTAAAGTTGGTCCAATGTTTCATGAGCTGAAATAAAAGTAGCAAAAATTCACAAGATACAAATCAAATTTTGTGCACAAAATTGTTTACATCCCTGTCAGTGAGCATTTCTCCTTTGCCAAGATAATCCATCCATCTGACAGGTGTGGCATATCAAGAAGCTGATTTAACAGTATGATCATTACACAGGTGCACCTTGTGCTGGGGACCATAAACAACAAGTTTTTTTTTTTTTTTAAGTGTAGTTTTGCCATGCTTACTGCTGGAATGTCCACCAGAGAATTTAAGGTTAATTTCTCTACCATAAACTGCCTCCAATGTTGTTTTAGAGAATTTGGCCATACGTCCAACCAGCATCACAACCGCAGACCAGGTGTA
The DNA here is from genome assembly GCF_034236695.1 of Oncorhynchus nerka. Lineage (NCBI taxonomy): Eukaryota > Metazoa > Chordata > Actinopteri > Salmoniformes > Salmonidae > Oncorhynchus > Oncorhynchus nerka. The sequence continues at coordinate 38,368,527 of NC_088403.1, forward strand.
CGGGGACGTGTGGGCGAGCAGTTTGCTGATGTCAACATTGTAAACAGAGCGCCCCATGGTGGCAGAAATACATTATGGACAATGAACAACTGCATTTCAATGATGGCAATTTGAATGCACAGAAATACCATGATGAGATCCTGAGACCCATTTCTTTGAAGGTATCTGTGACCAAAAGATGCATAGCTGTTTTCCCAGTCATGTGAAATCCATAGATTAGGCCCAAATGAATTTTTCAAAATTACGGATTTCCTCATACGAACAGTAACTCAGTAAAATAATTTAAATTGTTGTATTTATATTTTTGTTCAGTATGTACAAAACCATGAAGCTGAAATTTGAGCTTGTTAAATGGACAAACAAATGACAATTAATACTAGGCTTCACACCTGAAGACTGACTTACACTATTATTACGGTCCTTGAATTTTCACCAAGCATGTGAACTCACCTGACCAGGAAAAACTCCAGAACCTACTTATAGACTATAATGAAATCTAATTTTGTCACATACGCCGAATACAACAGGTGTTGACCTTAGCGTGAAATGCTTACTTACAAGCCCTTAAAGCAATTAAGAAAATAGAATTAAGAAATACACTAAAGTAAAAAATACGGCCTTACAGACAGATGCCAAGCAGTTGCCATACCAGGCAGTGATGCAACCGGTCAGGATGTTCTCGAGGGTGCAGCTGTAGAACTTTGAGGATGTATGTCTGCGTGGAGTAAAGGTGGTCTAGAGTTTTTTCCCCCCTCTGGTATAAATTAAGTCAAACGGATTTAAGTTTGCATGCATTAAAGTCCCCAACCACTAGGAGCAGCTTTGTTTGTGTCGGTAAATAGACGGCTCCGAAAAATATTGATAAACTCTTGGTAGATAGTGTGGTCTATAGCTCGAGCAATACCTCGAGACTAACTTTATATCAGACATCGCGAACCAGCGTTTATTGACAAATACACCCACCCCTTACTGGACGTAGCTGTTTTGACTTGCCGATGCACGGAAAACCCTGCCAACTGTATATTATCCGTGTTGTTCAACCACGACTTGGTGAAACATAAAATATTACAGTTAATGTCCGTTGGTAGGATCGTCTCAAACAGAGCTCATCCAGTGATGGCACATTGGCTCATAAAACGGATGGGAGAGGCAGGTTCTCCACTCGCCAATGAATTCTCCCTTATCTCCTCTCCCTGGATTTGCTTTAAGCATTTGGGCCTCGTCTGAGAGCAACATTATATCCTTCAGGTGCGACTCATTAAACAAAAAAATCTACATCCAGTACGAGGTGATTATTTGCTGTTCTGATATCCAGAAGCTCTTTTCGGTCATAAGACTTATGATTATGTACAAAATAAGTTAGAATCAAAGTGAAAAAAATTAAATAAACTAGCACAATTGGTTAGCAGCCAGTAAAACAGCAGCTATTCCCTCCGGCACCATTCCTCGTAAACAAGAGCATAGAAAATGTCCTTGTCAGTTTGCATGGTCTGGAATAATCTAGACCCTATATAACTGCTGCGATGACAGGACAGGAAATAGAGACATTAAGGTATAAATAGCCTGGTATCCAAGAGTTATTTCATACCTGTCCTTGGTAGAGTCCTGCGTCCTGTATAGTGCTGTCCGGTTTGTTCAGAGGCTGGAACGTGTTGCTCATGTATTTGTTCCACAACCTGGTCTCTTTCTCGTCTGGGATACTGAACAGTTTTCGCATCTCCTTCTCAATGGTGTCTGCATCACAGGAGGTTATAGGACAAAGGTAACAAATAAGCAACATGCCACATACATTGATTATTTAAAAAATTATGAACACCATACTATTGAGTTGCACCCCCTTTTTGCCCTCAGAACTGCCTCAATTCGTCAGGGTATGGAATCTACATGGTGTCGAAAGCGTTTTACATGCTGGCCCATGTTGACACCAATACCTCCCACAGTTGTGTCAAGTTGGCTGGGTGTCCTTTGGGTAGTTGACCATTCTTGATACATGTAGGAAACTTGTGTGAAAAATTCAGCAGCGTTGCAGTTCCTGACACGAACCGGTGCACCTGGCACCTACTACCATATCCCGTTCAAAGGCACTTGAATCTTTTGTCTTGCGCATTCACCCTGTGAATGGCATACATACACAATCAATGTCTCAATTGTCTCGAGGTTTAAAACTGTAACCGGTATCCTCCCCTTCATCTACTCTGATTGAAGTGGATTTCACAGTTGACATCAATAAGGGATCATAGCTTTAATTTGGATTCACCTGGTCAGTCCGTCATGGAAAGAGCAGGTATTCTTAATGTTTGTATGCTCAGTGTAGATGACAAACTGACAAAACTACACTCATGCACCTGCATACTTAAGGCAGAGAATAATTGAGTGTATAAATCTCATGCTCTGATAAATAGGCAGCAGATGAATGAATTACTTTATAGTAAAACTCCCTGCTCATGTAATTGTTGATTACTTGTGTGTGTGCGTGCTTTAGAGAATAGAGTTTTGGCAGTTCTTGTGGGAGCGCATAATTTTGCAGTAGCCAAAAGCATAGTTATTTTACATAAGAAGTTGACAAACACAGAACAGAGTTATCAGTGACCTTCCCCTGTGATTTCACTGTTTAAATTGACCATTAAAAGGCATGGCAATGCATCCGATTTGCTTAAATTGAACAAAATATGTTAGTCAAATAAGTAAGAGCAATGGGGCACAGTGAACCAGAGTATACAATCAACAAGTCAAAATAAGAAATACAGAACACATCAGGTGATAAATATACAATCCTAATGTCAGGTTAAACATTTGTGGAATTGATCCAAAGAGGAACAAAGGAGAGCTTCTGTGCATTTCAAAACAAATATATTACTCATTAATTCTCTGTCATGTAGAGGTGAAGTGCTCCTGTACAATCACTATGACTGGTGGCTAATGGACGGGAATTATTTATTAATTCATTCTCTGGCTGGGAGAAGTAGCCAGTTGCTACTTTTGTCAGGTTGACTGTACAATTAATATAATGGTACTCTATAGGTCAGTTGGTAAAGCATGGGTTCTATTCCCAGGACTGGCATACCAATACGTGCACGCATGACTATAAGTCGCTATAGATAAACACGTAGGCTAAATGGCATACTGTTACATTATAATGGCAGGCAGAAATCGGGTGGAAATTGTACATGAGGAAGAGAGACCAGAGTTTCTTCAAAATAAAGATAAACTGCTCCATTCATTCTGTCAGGGAGAACATTTACATTTAAGTCATTTAGCAGACGCTCTTATCCAGAGCGACTTACAAATTGGTGCGTTCACCTTAAGACATCCAGTGGAACAGCCACTTTACAATAGTGCATCTAAATCTTTTAAGGGGGGTGAGAAGGATTACTTTATCCTATCCTAGGTATTCCTGAAAGAGGTGGGGTTTCAGGTGTCTCCGGAAGGTGGTGATTGACTCCGCTGTCCTGGCGTCGTGAGGGAGTTTGTTCCACCATTGGGGGGCCAGAGCAGCGAACAGTTTTGACTGGGCTGAGCGGGAACTGTACTTCCTCAGTGGTAGGGAGGCGAGCAGGCCAGAGGTGGATGAACGCAGTGCCCTTGTTTGGGTGTAGGGCCTGATCAGAGCCTGGAGGTACTGAGGTGCCGTTCCCCTCACAGCTCCGTAGGCAAGCACCATGGTCTTGTAGCGGATGCGAGCTTCAACTGGAAGCCAGTGGAGAGAGCGGAGGAGCGGGGTGACATGAGAGAACTTGGGAAGGTTGAACACCAGACGGGCTGCGGCGTTCTGGATGAGTTGTAGGGGTTTAATGGCACAGGCAGGGAGCCCAGCCAACAGCGAGTTGCAGTAATCCAGACGGGAGATGACAAGTGCCTGGATTAGGACCTGCGCTGCTTCCTGTGTGAGGCAGGGTTGTACTCTGCGGATGTTGTAGAGCATGAACCTACAAGAACGGGCCACCGCCTTGATGTTAGTTGAGAACGACAGGGTGTTGTCCAGGATCACGCCAAGGTTCTTAGCGCTCTGGGAGGAGAAGAAAAGTGTCTTCCTACCTATCGTGTCTGCTTTTCTGAAGCGTCTGGTGACCACGTTGTCTATGTTGCCGTCTTCACACAGCTTCAGTTCTGTGAGGTACACCTCCACCTTGCAGTGCTTCACAAACATACCCTGTTCTACCACCTGTCGAAATATGTTGATAGAGTGTCTTACATCATGGCAGATGGCACAAAAAAACAACTCAAATATTAACTAAATGTTTGTTTCGCAAATTAAACACTTGACAATGTTAAAGTTGTCTTACATGACAGATGACATTTTGTTCAAAGCATTTGCTGTACATGGCATATGAATGATTCATTAAACTCATGACATTGTTCCAATACGGGCAAGATATGCATTGCTGATTGATTAAAACGTGCTAAAACTCTTCAACATTGAACAGAGAAGCATTCACCAACATCACCAAGGAAAGAAGAAATAAAGAACAGCATTTTGCATTAGATTAGTCAAGCTCATTATTTGAGACAAATCAACAACAAAACATAAACAAACTAAGAATTTGGCTACCCAGTTAATAGGCCTATCTATACACCGAAAGCATTGTAAGTGTATAAACTAAAAGCTACACTTTCTAACTCCCTTAATAGGAGCGAGTCACAGAGACTCTTAATATAGCCCCAGAGCGTAGAGACAGCTGAAGGGTCCATTCCTATTCATTTCACACAGCAACTCCGCTGGTGGCTGGCCCTACACCACACCGTAGGGTACAGACCTGCCCTTGCCCCAGGAAATGGCATGGGTCAGCTATAGGCATGGGTCAGATTCACCCACTACCAGACACGACCCACTGCCCTCCTTATAAAATGAATGCCCAGCCATGTGTTCCACATCACACAGAGATAAAAGGCAAGTTGAAAGTCTCACAGGAAACAAACTGACAGAACAGAACTGTTACAAAGTTCTAAAACAGCTAGGCTAAGAACCAACGAGACCAGATATACCCCGCCCACTCCTTTCTTCTTAGGCTAGGACATCTCTCTCCTCACTCTTAAAAAGACTGATGCTCTCTGTTTGACCTCAGTCAGCATTCCTCCATTTCAAAAAACAAGGACACTAGAATCACTCCCCAGGTGATAGCCTCAACACAGAGAACCTGAGTGGAACAGCAAGAGAACCCAGAAAATCAATTCCAACCGCCTGGCAACACGGTAAAAGAACCCCCAAAAGTAAGAAAGAAAGGAAAACCTGCATATTTTATCTAGTAGTTCGCTCCATGTAGCGGTGTTTAAGTCATCCAGAGCGCTCTCTGAAAATAGAAATGGACAGGGCCACTCGATACCCCCAGCAACATACATGGCAAAAAGGGGAGGATCAATGGGGGGATAAAGAGAAAGCACTGCAGCAGTCATGATGCCATGACTGGCTAGATTTGAAGATGCAGAAAGCCATGTCTGGGCTCACGGATGTACAGTAGGCCCAGCTGGCAGTTAGAAATGGCCGAACATATGTTAGCAGAACAAATCTTTACGTGAGCTACTGGCTTAACTTGTAGTCAGTTGTCAAGAGTTAAACCCAAAGCACACTGAATAAAAAAGCAACCAAATAATATTAATGTAGCCTACTTCCACTTTATAAAAACAGATCTTCTGAGGACAACATTCCATCAGTAAGCATCTGTGCTCGGGTCCACTTTACGTTTAAAAACCAATTAAGTCCTTATACAGCATGTATTACAAATAATAGCTAGCATATTTGGAATACCGGTATCTAAATTGTATCAAAATCGCATGACCAGTCCAGCTGTGTTTCTCTTGAAGAAGACCGTGAGAGAGTCAGCCTAAACATTGACATATCTTACACTTGAGATTCAGTTACTAGCTGGGTAGGCTTTAATATCGATCTAGAAATCAAAGTTTTCCTTTTTCACAATCGTCCCAATCTGACCTGTGTTGAAGTGTATTGATCAATCCAACCCTATAGAACACATCCAAGATTTTGACACAGTGAAACTTCTCAATTACTCCTCTCACACCACAATAAGCTCTTCGGCTACAAGTAGCTTATCAACAAACAGGCCTAACAGCAACCATAGAAATGTAAGTGTGTACTGACCATTATATTTTATCTCATACTATTCACCACTTCACATAAAGTACCTGAGCCGTGATCTTACGGAGCTTCTCTTTCATCTGATTACCGCTGAGGCACTGGCGCTACGTGCACTGTTCCCAATCAGCTCTTTCACCCATACAGTTGCTAAACATTATTTTACTTATTTGACCATTTAAAACAAGATATTAGACCACACCAGCCATAATTAGCCACTAATGTCACCCATCCTTACCTTGCGTGAGATGGCCTCATGTCCCTCCATCAGTGCATACCAGCTCACTAGCTTATTCCAGCCTTCTGGTGGGATCAGGATGTAGTCCAGCTCATCAATGAGGTGCTCCTTGATGGCCAGAACATCCCCAACTACTCACGATAGAAAGAACAGGGTCATGTTCGTTAGGCAACCAACAGAGGAAAATGGACTGACATGGAAGGACTACCCAAACCTGGCAGACATTAATTTTTGTTTGTTTGCCATAATGAATATGACCCAGGTTTAGTGGTGAAAAAAGGTTTACTAAAAGGGGGTTATAATGGGGTCATTCAATTGGGACAGCTTCAATGGTGTTAGCCTACTCAGTTACTACTACAGTTTCTCATACAATAAAACAAAGCAACCGACAGCTTTCTATAGACCAGAGGCAGGCTACCCTTGTCCATTTTCATTGATGTTTACAGAGTCAATTATAGACCTACTTTTTCTGTCATACTTAGCCTATAGACATTGCATGTATAACAGCCTTTAGTTTGATATCTTGCGGCGAGCCATCCCGGATCTGGGATCGTGAATACAGCCTCAAGCTCATTACCATAACGCACCGTTAACTATTCATGAAAATCGCAAATGAAATGAAATCAATATGCTAGCTCTCAAGCTTAGCCTTTTGTTAACAACACTGTCATCTCAGATTTTCAAAAATATGCTTCTCAACCATAGCAAAAGTAGCATTTAGCATTTAGCGTTAGCATTTAGCAGGCAACATTTTCACAAAAAAACACTCAAATAAATAATTTACCTTTGAAGAACTTCGGATGTTTTCAATGAGGAGACTCAGTTAGATAGCAAATGTTCAGTTTTTCCTGAAAGATTATTTGTGCAGGAGAAATCGGTCCGTTTTCTGCGTCATGTATGGCTACCAAAAAAAAACGAAAATTCAGTTATAAAAACGCCGAACTTTTTCCAAAATAACTCAATCCTCAAGGTGTTTTTCTACATATCTCTTCAAAGATATATTGTTCGTGGAAGTGTGCTTTCACCTCTGTATCCCATGTGAAAATGCATGCAGCTGAGAATTACGCACCAATTTAGACAAAGGACACCGGGCGGACACCTGGCAAATGTAGTCTCTTATGGCCAATCTTCCAATGATATGCCTACAAATACGTCACAATGCTGCAGACATCTTGGACGAACGGCAGAGAGCATAAGCTCGTTCATGGCACATTCACAGCCATATAAGGAGACGATAGAAAAACAGAGCCTCAAATTCTGCTCATTTCCTGTTTGAGGTTTCATCTTGGTTTCGCCTGTAGCATGAGTTCTGTGGCACTCACAGATAATATCTTTGCAGTTTTGAAAACATCAGAGTGTTTTCTTTCCAAAGCTGCCAATTATATGCATAGTCGAGCATCTTTTCGTGACAAAATATTGCGCTTAAAACGGGAACGTTTTTTTATCCAATAATGAAATAGCACCCCCATGGTACATCTTGTTCACTCTAAACATCCTGTACTGTACAAAACAGTGGTGGGTTCATCCAGATACACTGGGGATGAGTAAAAGAGCATGTTATGAAGCCTTCATTTCCCATAATCACACCAGAGATTGACAAATATTGCTTCCAAGAGGTCTGAGTGTGGTGCATCTTACCACTTGTAAGGAGCCCCGAGTTTTCCACTGGTCCAGGGTAGACATTCTGGTCTCCCATCTGATATTTGTCCCAGCTGTCAAAGCCCACATATTTCTTCCACTGTTTGAACCAGTGGCTGTCCACTAGGTACCTATGTATAAAGAGTGAGAGCACTGATTATTTAGATCTGAGATGACGCTAGATTAGATCTAATACGTTTGGGGTGAGAGATTGTATCTGATAAGTACTTTATTATTATTTTTTTTTAAATAAGTGTGAAGCTCCAAAGTACAGGCCTCAGGTTACAAAAGTATATTTGTTAGAGGGGAGCAGAAGTGGAGAGAGGTTATCAGCAGCTTATTTGTTTTGATTAGTTAAATAACATTCACTGACATTCATTTGGAGTAACGTTAAACAATAGGGATGCACGATATATCAGTAAGCATATCGGGCGATATTAGCTAAAAATGCCAACAACGCCCCGATGTCTAGTTTAACACCATTGTGCAAAACTGATGTCAAAGCTGACGTTGCATACCTATATAACGTAGGTAGATTAAGTAATGACGCCACAAAAAAAATACAGCTCTACATAAAACAAAAGCAGAAGAATACTAAGCGCACAGTTCCAACAACTAAACAAGTTCAAGTCGAGCAATCATTTGAAAGAGTAAGAAAATTTGAGCGAGATAACTCAAAAGGCGAAATCCATTAACGCCAAGACAATGGAATTCATTGCCCTTGACAATCAACCATTCTCTGTAGTCAATGATGTTGACTTTCGCCGACTGGTCGAACACCTCAAGCCCTGGTACACACTACCAAGTAGGTGCTATTTTTCAGATGTTGCCCTACCGGAGTTACACAGTATTGTTGAAACGCACATCCCTGAGCTACTTGCTATGGGCGTCACTGCTATTAGCTTCACGACTGACATTTGGACCAGCAATGTCAGCCCCATGAGCATGCTGAGTCTGACAGCACAGTGGGTGGACGAGGATTTCGTCCTGAGGAAAGACATATTGCATTCTCAAGAATGTGTTGGTTCTCATAAGGCTACTGACATTTCAATGGCATTTGAGAACATATTTGAAACTTGAACACACGAACAAGCTCCATTCGAACTGACTGAGAAATAAACTAATCAACTGCGTCTGCAGCAGACGCGATACCCTTTGTCGTGGCATTGAAACACCTGCTCAACTGCTGACACAGAACGTGGGGTTAAAACTTGTAAAAGTACTCTACAAGGGGCTGTGAATAAGCGATTCGGTGGCATTCTCTCAGCCTGTTTACGGTGTAGCATGCTCGAAGCTAGGTACAAGGACCACTACTTCGATGCAGAAAATAAACAAGGTTTAAGTGAAATGTTAAATACAGCTGGACAAGATGGAAACAGACAGTGACAACCAGGGAAGAGGCCACAGACAGACAGAGCAGCAACTTCACTGCTTGACATGTATCATGAAATCCTGGTTGAGACTAAACAACAAAACAGCACAGCAAGTAAGTGTAATAAATAAGTTTTGATTATGTTTTACTGGTAATTGGGACACATTAATGCCAACAAAATAACTTTTTGGTCAGTTTGTGTCAACTATTTAACTGTACTAGAATGCTTAATTAGGGCCGATAATTTTAAATATCCGTTGACGTTTTTTTTGGGCAAGGATCATATTTGGATATCGGTTTAGCCAAAAACGCCATTGGTGCATCCCTATTAAATAATATAAGGAATGTTACAATTATCATAAAACAGATGCTTGCTAACAGTGGGAGCTAGCCAAAAGTGAGTTAGTTGGGACACTTGATTGTCACGAAACATCAATTGTCAGCAGTTAACTGTTTGATACTGGCACGTTTGAGAGTGTTAGCTCATTGGCAAGCTAGGTCATTTAGACAGGTGCTTTTCATGACTCCTCCCTGATTAGCCAGATGAGCGCACGTCACGGGCAAATCACTTGAACTCAAGCTAGCCAGACTGTAATCGCAAAATCATAAAACCATTGGGGAAATAAATGTATTTTACTAGCTACGTTGGTAACATACTGTAATGACCTGACTAGATCATAAATGAACAATTGTCCAGACAGAGGCTTGAGTTTGCGAATTGACGGTTTATTAAACCAACTTTACACAGGCTACTGTTTAGGCCGTAGCACACGCCAAAAAGATGACAGATAACCCACAAGCCAATCGTGACCTTCTCTTGTGAAGCCCAGACGTAAGAGAGAGAACAAAAGCTGAACCTGGTCTTAACTTCCAATGCTCCACCCCCCTGCCCAACCCCCCTCCACGCCACTCCGCCAACCACCAGGATGCCCGGCATCAGAACATTCCAGGCATTCCCGTGATTGGCAGATAGCAGGTTGATTGACATGTCGGACCCCGCGAACACCGGGTACTGGTCAGTACAACACAACCACCTCCTAGCCTAACACATAACACACAGCTGTCTGTGCGGGTCGCTACAATACCTATGTATCAAAATAAAAAAAATACATACCTATGTATCTAGACAATACCATGTTGGCAAATAACTCGGTCACTAGAAACTGTGGAATGTAGCGAATCCCACTGGCTGGCTTTAGCTGGCAGACTTGATAGCCAATGGTCTGACTGACTTGCTAACGGTAACTGTCACACCGCTCTCCGCTGGTTTAGCACTTTGACAGCCCAGACAGAGTCAACCTGCACCCCCTAAGACCTTTAAAAAGTTTTCGGAAAACTCTTACCAAGTATGTCCCTTTCATAGCTGTGTTTTCAGCAGTGCTGCGACTTCTCCTCTCTGGGTATCCATATCAGCCACTCCTCCTTCCGCCATCTTTCCTTAGACATCACCCGCTGCATGGTGGGACAGAGAAACGTCATTCACGCACATAAAACAGCCATTTTCAGCCAATCATCAACCCGGACAGTGCCAAGTAGATAGCGGGGACAGCCGACTTCTAGTGGTTCACAGCATGTCCCTGAATATTGCTAGATCATTCTTGCTCTGATTTATAATATCCATAGAATAGTACTTGGTCCAAGAAGAATTAACAGGAAAATACTTGAATAGACTGGAACAATACTGTGAAGTGATTGTAAAGCTTTCCCTAGTGAAGATGGATCTCATAAAGATCATAATAGCATACAATGCACTGATATGTTAGGGTTGCGTAAATTCGAATCTGGTATCAGAACACGTTATAACACTGAGTCACTCTATGTACTTTTATTAGCTAAGTAATAAATGGCAAATGCAACTTTCGTATATACGGGCTCACTGTAATACCACGCAGGGCAGAACAGGGAACTGACAGGATGTATGTAAACAGTTGTTCTTATACTGTGATAGACATAGTTCCAACCCGTCTGTTGGCCTATCACAGTAGAGGCTGAGCGTGGTTTAGACTTGCTCAGCCTATCGCAGGCGCTCAAGCTGGTCCCCGCCTCTTGGCGCTTCTTGGAGTCCACCCTCTGTTGATGTATAGATGCTCACTGTTCTGGTATCACCCCCTAGTTATAACAGTTGCTCAGTTCCTGCTATTGTGTTGTTCAGTATTTTTCAATCTCAGTTAAACCTCGTGATGACCACCCCTCCCTATACCTGATTAACCACAACTTTGTAAGATACAGCAAGTCACACCATGTGCTCAATATTGTCACATACAAACACAAGGACAAAGCATCTGCTGGGCTGTTATCTACAGTTTTGCAACATGCAGGTCACACCATGTTACTCAGTTCTTGTCACACACACAAATAGGCAAGTAGATGTAGCAAGCAGTTGTTTGATGATGATGATCAAGTGCAGAAATGCAGATACTTCACACAGCCAACATCAGATAATATTTAATCATATATATTGTCGCGATACGAAACCTTCAGCCCCGCCCCTTGGCCGGCAGCGGGGTGCTAGAGGTGGTTAGCGTCCCATTCCCTGGATTGGACAGGGCATAATAGATACTTCAGGCTATCTCGGTATAACCAGGCCCGCTCGCGTAGCCCTGCCTCTCTTTCTTTATCGACACGTTGTCCGCGTAAAGAGGTCTTTTGCCTTGTCCTTCTCAACGGTCTAGCTCTAGCTGGGATGTGTGAACCCCACGTTTATCCTCTAGACTCCTTTTACACCACTAATGGATCCTTGGGTTGTTATTAAGCCTTCTTCCTACCAGTCTCTATATGATTTCCCTCAGGTTGAGTATTTCCCTTCTGTGATGTATCTAGTTTAAAGTGTGTAGACCTTTAGTCAACTTAGTCTCACTACTCTGCCCGTCAGCTATGTATCGCTTGGATAATAAAACTTAGATAGATCGATAAGACAATTAATGAATCACTACTAGACACACCTTCCTCTTTGTCTTTTAATGGTAACTCAATTTGTCATGGAGTATTAGTCTCCGTTTCCAGTGTCCCGGTAGAGGGGAGTGTCAGAGTTGTTATCTCCCGTGCCGTTAACTGTCTTGGGAGGGCGTTTTACTCGAGACAAAATAAGGCTACCGTTTATTTTTGGAAACACTTTTTGTCTTTTACAATCAAACACACTTCAAAATACACAATTTGTTACTTGGTCACACACAGCGTTAATCAAAAACATGCAAATGCCTGAATGCTCTATAAAGCCTGGTACAATGATAACACTTATCTCTATATTAATGCTTATAATAGCTCTTTAATTACCTTTGAGAGATGACGGGAGACCCACGGTATCAGGAGCAGAGTTTCAGTCGGTCAGAGTTCTTTAGGTAGGTAGCGACTCCCCTCTACTGGTAGGTAGCGACTACCCTCTACTGGCTGAGAGGTTGAATTGGAGTCGGTGCTTTACTAAATTTAGAGATTCAAGTTTGGACTGGATGAGAGAACCCGCTGGTGATTCCCTGCCCCACTGGAATATAGAATATTTTTTGCCACGCAAATAGGGCGAGGTACTGAGCTCAATCGAGAGGATAAGTTTCTGAGACTTTCTCTGGATGTAATTTGCATCAGTATACAAGCACCAAGGCCGCAGGCGACAGAGTCAATTCGGATAACCATAGGTATAGACAGGGGATCAACTTAAGGACTAGAGTGACTCTCAGTCCCGTTGAACTACCACAGCGTCCGTGCCATGCAACGAGGGCGAGGTACTGAGCTCAATCGAGAGGATAAATTACTGAGACTTTCTCTGGATGTAATTTGCATCAGTATACAAGCACCAAGGCCGCAGGCGACAGAACAGCTGTTCAATAGTTAAACGGTATATCGGAGAGATACTTCTCAGATCCAACAAGTTAGAATCTTTAAGTAATTTGAGTCAGGTGCCAATTACCCTAAGTCAAATGGTTGTCTAAATGAATTCAGAATTCAAGAAGGCAGCGCCGAAGTATCGGCAGTTTCTCTATATATACCTTTTTATCTCTCACTCACGTGAGTGTCCTTCCCTCTACAAACTTGGAGGACACACAGCTGCATTACCACACATTAACAACAGTTCATATATGGGCATCCGTTTATGATAGCGCCCTTGCTCTATCAGCAATGAGTCTAACAGTGGGTCCCATTCAGAGGTGTCACTTGAGGCAGAGGGTGGTTCTTCCTGACACCAGTCTTGTTCAGTAGTGGGTTGGCTTGAGTCATCTTCTGGTGACGCTGTCCAATCCGGCATTCCAGTAGGCGTGGTCATCTCTGTCTCTAACATTGGTGGCCAAGGCAGGGGAAGAGGACCAGGAGGTAGATCCATTTGGCGTTTTACTACAATATGGTAATGGCTATAATGTAAAGCACAGAATCCCACAGATATTACACATTTAATGTATTTCAAAACATTGTACAAAATAAATATGAATCTGTCTTTTGAATTCATGTTAAACAGAGAATTCAATCATTAAAATAATGTACACGTTTTCTATCAGTCCAACAGTTGATAGATCTTGTTAAATTGGCAAAGGTGATACAATACATCATCGTTTAACAATGATCCATATTCTAACAAACGGTTATTCATCTCATTTGTAAGTTACAGCTTCATTTTCTTTACCATACCACTGGGCACACACTGGTTGAATCAAATGTTTCCACATCTTTTTCGTTTAAGGTTACATCGCCGAGCACAGGGTTATCAGCTCGCGTCTTTTGTGTTGGGTAAGAATTTGCTTTACTGATTTTCTTCCTTCATCTCCAGTTGTAGCTAGTGTCACACGGCTAGCTGCGGAGACTTAGCTAGCTTAGTTGCAAGGCTTCGCTAACCTGGCTAGCTCACCGCAAGGCTTTTCTACTTGGAAGGGCAGAATAACTAGTTTTATCTCTCACCGGCGTTGACTAGACATTGCTTATTGGCCGAGAGCCATACTTTTGGTCGTCGCTAGACCAACATAGCGCTAGCTTCCTTTGGCTAACTTTGTCCTAACTAACTAGCCAACTAGCCCACATAGCGAATGCTAGCTATGTTAACATTGCTTCTCTGCGTCTATGTACCAAAAGGTCTATGTGTCTTAAACACTTTCTGTACTGGCATTGAATGTTACGTTTCTACTACTGGTTTACCAGGCCAATTTGATGTTGTTGGAGATGCACAATCTCAAATCGATTTGCAAGCCTGACCCAGACCTTTGGGATGAGATCTGTGTTGTCACAGGCCCCAACCTCCGAGCCTTCAGGAGTGCCGTTCAAGGATGCAGCCGTGCCATGAGCTTTGTGACTCAACCTGTCCGACAGGGAGAAAGCAGATTTCCTTTACGCTTCTCTTGAGCCGAAGGAACTGTTTGTGCTGGCTGTCACCTCCATGTGGCAGAAGTACGAAGGAGGGTAAAGCCTTCAACTTCTCTCTACCCTGGAATTGTGGCTACTGGCCACACCCTTGGCCAAGGGCGTTGCTTTATGCTTTTCCTCCCCTCAGCCTCATCTTGGTAGTCTCGCGATGGCAAGGCAATACAACGAGCTTTGTCAACTCCCGTTATGCAGGGATCTGCTGACCTAAGAATTTTTTAATTTTACACCCTCACCCGGAAACAATGGCCCTCTGGGCCTGGTCCATGAGAAGATACATTTGGATGCGACAGGCTTCCCTCTTGTCATTGAGATGCTCCAGAGTGCTAGGTCCCCTTCTACATACTGTATGGAAATAAGTGGTGGGTTTTTGAGAAGTGGTGTGACCAAAAACAGATACTTTACCAATGCTCTGTATCCAAGGTGTTATGCTTCTACGTGGACAGGAGGAAGGCTTTCTCAACTGTTTAGGTCTAACTAGGCGCTATCTCGGTCTGTCATATAGGCTTCCACAAAAACATGGTGGGAAAACATCCTCTGTCATGTTGTTTCATGAAGGGTGCCTATCCCTTACGTACAGAAATGGCTACCTCCCAGTGGGGGTGAAGGACTCAAACTGTTAATAAGAAGACCCCAGTGACAGCGTTGAAGTGACTCAGTCAATTTAGTAATTTGGGAAATGTACTTAAATTCCAATTCTATAATTCAAGAGAAAGTGCATCAGGCAGCCAGATAAGCAATGAGAGAGGAACAATCATGCTCTTTTACACAACAAATGTTCTTTCAGGTATAAAACAAGACAAGTTTCAATTACAAAAGCTTTCTTGTTTTTCAATGGACACTGATCTACATGTGTATAATCTTGTCTGTATATTGCCAAGTGGTAGATTGTTGTTAGGCCTAATGTAATATTGTATTCAAGGAATCATCTCACAGGGCACAGACATCAATTCAATGTCTTACACGTTGGTTAATTCTAAAGGCTAGGGGGCACTATTTTCATGTCCGGATGAAAAGTGTGCCCAAAGTAAACTACCTGCTACTCAGGCCCAGAAGCTAGGATAGGCATATAATTGGTAGATTTGGATAGAAAACTCTAAAGTGTCTAAAACTGTTAAAATGATGTCTGAGTATAACAAACAACAAACAAACCCAGAGGACAAACCAACCAGGAAAGTATTTTTTTTAGGTCGGGTTTTCAATGCGTTTTCTAAGGCACTTGCTTGCAGTTCCTATCGCTTCCACTAGATGTCAAGTCTTTAGAAATTGGTTGATGTTTTTCCTTGAGAAATGAAGAAGGGCTGTTCAGAACGAGGGTCAAGTCTAGTGTACTGTTGTGGTTGGGGCGCATGACCTGAAAGCTCGCTCCACTTTTTTTGGGGCCGGTATTGAACACAGTTTATCCCGTCTTAAATTTGATCGATTATATACATTTAGAAATACCTAAAGTTGGATGAGGAAAGTTGTTTTAAATGTTTGGATCAAGTTTACAGGTAACTATATAAGATACTTTGTAGTCATGTTGCGTGAGTTGGAACCGGTGTTTTTCTGGATCAAACGTGCATAATTTATTGAACAAATGGACCATTTGTGATGTTTAATGGACATGCCAACAGAAGAAGCTCTTCAAAGGAAAGGCATACATTATATCGTTATTTCTGACTTTTGTGTCACGCCTGGCGGGTTGAAATGTGTCTATATGTCTATATATATGTAGACATACAGTGCCTTGCGAAAGTATTCGGCCCCCTTGAACTTTGCGACCTTTTGCCACATTTCAGGCTTCAAACATAAAGATATAAAACTGTATTTCTTTGTGAACAATCAACAACAAGTGGGACACAATCATGAAGTGGAACAACATTTATTGGATATTTCAAACTTATTTAACAAATCAAAAACTGAAAAATTGGGCGTGCAAAATTATTCAGCCCCTTTACTTTCAGTGCTGCAAACACTCTCCAGAAGTTCAGTGAGGATCTCTGAATGATCCAATGTTGACCTAAATGACTAATGATGATAAATACAATCCACCTGTGTGTAATCAAGTCTCCGTATAAATGCACCTGCACTGTGATAGTCTCAGAGGTCCGTTAAAAGCGCAGAGAGCATCATGAAGAACAAGGAACACACCAGGCAGGTCTGAGATACTGTTGTGAAGAAGTTTAAAGCCGGATTTGGATACAAAAATATTTCCCAAGCTTTAAACATCCCAAGGAGCACTGTGCAAGCGATAATATTGAAATGGAAGGCGTTTCAGACCACTGCAAATCTACCAAGACCTGGCCGTCCCTCTAAACTTTCAGCTCATACAAGGAGAAGACTGATCAGAGATGCAGCCAAGAGGCCCATGATCACTCTGGATGAACTGCAGAGATCTACAGCTGAGGTGGGAGACTCTGTCCATAGGACAACAATCAGTCGTATATTGCACAAATCTGGCCTTTATGGAAGAGTGGCAAGAAGAAAGCCATTTCTTAAAGATATCCATAAAAAGTGTTGTTTAAAGTTTGCCACAAGCCACCTGGGAGACACACCAAACATGTGGAAGAAGGTGCTCTGGTCAGATGAAACCAAAATTGAACTTGTTGGCAACAATGCAAAACGTTATGTTTGGCGTAAAAGCAACACAGCTCATCACCCTGAACACACCATCCCCACTGTCAAACATGGTGGTGGCAGCATCATGGTTTGGGCCTGCTTTTCTTCAGCAGGGACAGGGAAGATGGTTCAAATTGATGGGAAGATGGATGGAGCCAAATACAGGACCATTCTGGAAGAAAACCTGATGGAGTCTGCAAAAGACCTGAGACTGGGACGGAGATTTGTCTTCCAACAAGACAATGATCCAAAACATAAAGCAAAATCTACAATGGAATGGATCAAAAATAAACATATCCAGGTGTTAGAATGGCCAAGTCAGAGTCCAGACCTGAATCCAATTGAGAATCTGTGGAAAGAACTGAAAACTGCTGTTCACAAATGCTCTCCATCCAACCTCACTGAGCTCGAGCTGTTTTGCAAGGAGGAATGGGAAAAAATGTCAGTCTCTCGATGTGCAAAACTGATAGACATACCCCAAGCGACTTACAGCTGTAATCGCAGCAAAAGGTGGCGCTACAAAGTATTAACTTAAGGGGGCTGACAGAGATGGCCGCCTCGCTTCGCGTTCCTAGGAAACTATGCAGTTTTTTGTTTTTTTACGTGTTATTTCTTACATTAGTACCCCAGGTCATCTTAGGTTTCATTACATACAGTCGAGAAGAACTACTGAATATAAGATCAGCGTCAACTCACCATCAGTACGACCAAGAATATGTTTTTCGCGACGCGGATCCTGTGTTCTGCCTTACAAACAGGACAACGGAATGGATCGCATGCAGCGACCCAAAAAACGACTCAGAAAAAGAGGGAAACGAGGCAGTCTTCTGGTCAGACTCCGGAGACGGGCACACAGTGCACCACTCCCTAGCATTCTTCTTGCCAATGTCCAGTCTCTTGACAACAAGGTTGATGAAATCCGAGCAAGGGTAGCATTCCAGAGAGACATCAGAGACTGTAACGTTCTTTGCTTCACGGAAACATGGCTCACTGGAGAGACGCTATCCGAGGCGGTGCAGCCAACGGGTTTCTCCACGCATCGCGCCGACAGAAACAAACACCTTTCTGGTAAGAAGAGGGGCGGGGGCGTATGCCTTATGGCTAACGAGACATGGTGTGATGAAAGAAACATACAGGAACTCAAATCCTTCTGTTCACCTGATTTAGAATTCCTCACAATCAAATGTAGACCGCATTATCTACCAAGAGAATTCTCTTCGATTATAATCACAGCCATATATATATCCCCCCCCAAGCAGACACATCGAGGGCTCTGAACTAACTTTATTTAACTCTTTGCAAACTGGAAACCATTTATCCGGAGGCTGCATTCATTGTAGCTGGGGATTTTAACAAGGCTAATCTGAAAACAAGACTCCCTAAATTTTATCAGCATATCGATTGCGCAACCAGGGGTGGAAAAACCTTGGATCATTGTTACTCTAACTTCCGCGACGCATATAAGGCCCTGCCCCGCCCCCTTTCGGAAAAGCTGACCACGACTCCATTTTGTTGATCCCTGCCTACAGACAGAAACTAAAACAAGAGGCTCCCACGCTGAGGTCTGTCCAACGCTGGTCCGACCAAGCTGACTCTACACTCCAAGACTGCTTCCATCACGTGGACTGGGATATGTTTCGCATTGCGTCAGATAACAACATTGATGAATACGCTGATTCGGTGTGCGAGTTCATTAGAACGTGCGTTGAAGATGTCGTTCCCATAGCAACGATTAAAACATTCCCTAACAAGAAACAGTGGATTGATGGCAGCATTCGCGTGAAACTGAAAGCGCGAACCACTGCTTTTAATCAGGGCAAGGTGTCTGGTAACATGACCGAATACAAACAGTGCAGCTATTCCCTCCGCAAGGCTATCAAACAAGCTAAGCGTCAGTACAGAGACAAAGTAGAATCTCAATTGAACGGCTCAGACACAAGAGGCATGTGGCAGGGTCTACAGTCAATCACGGACTACAGGAAGAAATCCAGCCCAGTCACGGACCAGGATGTCTTGCTCCCAGGCAGACTAAATAACTTTTTTGCCCGCTTTGAGGACAATACAGTGCCACTGACACGGCCTGCAACGAAAACATGCGGTCTCTCCTTCACTGCAGCCGAGGTGAGTAAGACATTTAAACATGTTAACCCTCGCAAGGCTGCAGGCCCAGACGGCATCCCCAGCCGCACCCTCAGAGCATGCGCAGACCAGCTGGCAGGTGTGTTTACGGACATATTCAATCAATCCCTATACCAGTCTGCTGTTCCCACATGCTTCAAGAGGGCCACCATTGTTCCTGTTCCCAAGAAAGCTAAGAACTGAGCTAAATGACTCCCGCCCCGTAGCACTCCCGTCATCATGAAGTGCTTTGAGAGACTAGTCAAGGACCATATCACCTCCACCCTACCTGACACCCTAGACCCACTCCAATTTGCTTACCGCCCAAATAGGTCCACAGACGATGCAATCTCAACCACACTGCCCTAACCCATCTGGACAAGAGGAATACCTATGTGAGAATGCTGTTCATCGACTACAGCTCGGCATTCAACACCATAGTACCCTCCAAGCTCGTCATCAAGCTCGAGACCCTGGGTCTCGACCCCGCCCTGTGCAACTGGGTACTGGACTTCCTGACGGGCCGCCCCCAGGTGGTGAGGGTAGGCAACAACATCTCCTCCCCGCTGATCCTCAACACTGGGGCCCCACAAGGGTGCGTTCTGAGCCCTCTGTACTCCCTGTTCACCCACGACTGCGTGGCCACGCACGCGACCAACTCAATCATCAAGTTTGCTGACGACACAACAGTGGTAGGCTTGATTACCAACAACGACAAGACGGCCTACAGGGAGGAGGTGAGGGCCCTCGGAGTGTGGTGTCAGGAAAATAACCTCACACTCAACGTCAACAAAACTAAGGAGATGATTGTGGACTTCAGGAAACAGCAGAGGGAACACCCCCCTATCCACATCGATGGAACAGTAGCGGAGAGGGTAGCAAGTTTTAAGTTCCTCGGCATACACATCACAGACAAACTGAATTGGTCCACTCACACAGACAGCATCGTGAAGAAGGCGCAGCAGCGCCTCTTCAACCTCAGGAGGCTGAAGAAATTCGGCTTGTCACCAAAAGCACTCACAAACTTCTACAGATGCACAATCGAGAGCATCCAGGCGGGCTGTATCACCGCCTGGTACGGCAACTGCTCCGCCCTCAACCGTAAGGCTCTCCAGAGGGTAGTGAGGTCTGCACAACGCATCACCGGGGGCAAACTACCTGCCCTCCAGGACACCTACACCACCCGATGTTACAGGAAGGCCATAAAGATCATCAAGGACATCAACCACCCGAGCCACTGCCTGTTCACCCCGCTATCATCCAGAAGGCGAGGTCAGTACAGGTGCATCAAAGCTGGGACCGAGAGACTGAAAAACAGCTTCTATCTCAAGGCCATCAGACTGTTAAACAGCCACCACTAACATTGAGTGGCTGCTGCCAACACACTGACACTGACTCAACTCCAGCCACTTTAATAATGGGAATTGATGGGAAATGATGTAAATATATCACAAGCCACTTTAAACAATGCTACCTTATATAATGTTACTTACCCTACATTATTAATCTCATACCCGAACCCGTTACTTCCGGGTTGGAGCGAGCGGTCGCATCTGCACTCGGTCCGCAGGTAGTATTACATTTCATTATAGTACAACGGTTTGATTTGTCTAATCTTAGCAATTTCTTCTTAGCTAGCTACATAGCCGTCTTTGTATCATAGATAATTGCGTAATTATCGTATTTCGTCGTCCTAACGCAGTCTACACTGCCCCGCAGCTAGCCAGCTAGCTAACGTCCACCGTTAGCTAGTCCACCGTCTACCGATTAGCAGCACAACTATTACACTCAACTGAACGACTTGATTAGTGTAGTGTTAGCTAGCTACATAGTTGTCTTTGCTGTCTTCGTATCCAAGATAATTGTGTAGCTTAGAGTGTGTAGTTTTAGAGTGATTATCTTAATTTACCGAGGTTAGCTAGCCAGCTATTTGTCGTCCTTAACGTAGGAGACACTGCAACCGAATTGAACTTCCTCACTCAACAACCCGGTCGCATTTCGCTTCACAGGTAGTATCACATTTTTCATTTCATTTCATTACAGTGCAACGGCTTGATTTGACATAGCTAGCTACATAGCCGTCTTTGTATCAAAGATAATTGTGTAGTCTTGAGCGATTTCCTAGGTTAGCTAGCCAGCTATTGTCGTTCTTTTAACGCAACGTAACGTAAATCAACACTGCTAGCTAGCCGGCTAGCCCCGAATAGCAGCACAGTAGCACAGTAGAAACTATTACACTCAACGGAACGACTTGATTAGTGTAGTGTCAACAACGCAGACACTGCCAGCTAGCCTACATAGTCAACAACGCAGCCTCTGCCAGCTAGCCTACTTCAGCAGTACTGTATCATTTTAATCATTTTAGTCAATAAGATTCTTGCTGCGTAAGCTTAACTTTCTGAACACTCGAGACGTGTAGTCCACTTGTCATTCCAATCTCCTTTGCATTAGCGTAGCCTCTTGTGTAGCCTGTCAACTATGTGTCTGTCTATCCCTGTTCTCTCCTCTCTGCACAGACCATACAAACGCTCCACACCGCGTGGCGCGGCCACCCTAATCTGGTGGTCCCAGCGCGCACGACCCACGTGGAGTTCCAGGTCTCCGGTAGCCTCTGGAACTGCCGATCTGCGGCCAACAAGGCAGAGTTCATCTCAGCCTATGCCTCCCTCCAGTCCCTCGACTTCTTGGCACTGACGGAAACATGGATCACCACAGACAACACTGCTACTCCTACTGCTCTCTCTTCGTCTGCCGACGTGTTCTCGCACACCCCGAGAGCTTCTGGTCAGCGGGGTGGTGGCACCGGGATCCTCATCTCTCCCAAGTGGTCATTCTCTCTTTCTCCCTTTACCCATCTGTCTATCGCCTCCTTTGAATTCCATGCTGTCACAGTTACCAGCCCTTTCAAGCTTTTAACATCCTTATCATTTATCGCCCTCCAGGTTCCCTCGGAGAGTTCATCAATGAGCTTGATGCCTTGATAAGCTCCTTTCCTGAGGACGGCTCACCTCTCACAGTTCTGGGCGACTTTAACCTCCCCACGTCTACCTTTGACTCATTCCTCTCTGCCTCCTTCTTTCCACTCCTCTCCTCTTTTGAACTCACCCTCGCACCTTCCCCCCCTACTCACAAGGCAGGAAATACGCTCGACCTCATCTTTACTAGATGCTGTTCTTCCACTAACCTCATTGCAACTCCCCTCCAAGTCTCCGACCACTACCTTGTATCCTTTTCCCTCTCGCTCTCATCCAACACTTCCCACACTGCCCCTACTCGGATGGTATCGCGCCGTCCCAACCTTTGCTCTCTCTCCCCCGCTACTCTCTCCTCTTCCATCCTATCATCTCTTCCCTCTGCTCAAACCTTCTCCAACCTATCTCCTGATTCTGCCTCCTCAACCCTCCTCTCCTCCCTTTCTGCATCCTTTGACTCTCTATGTCCCCTATCCTCCAGGCCGGCTCGGTCCTCCCCTCCCGCTCCGTGGCTCGACGACTCATTGCGAGCTCACAGAACAGGGCTCCGGGCAGCCGAGCGGAAATGGAGGAAAACTTCGCCTCCCTGCGGACCTGACATCCTTTCACTCCCTCCTCTCTACATTTTCCTCTTCTCTCTCTGCTGCTAAAGCCACTTTCTACCACTCTAAATTCCAAGCATCTGCCTCTAACCCTAGGAAGCTCTTTGCAACCTTCTCCTCCCTCCTGAATCCTCCTCCCCCTCCCCCTCCTCCCTCTCTGCAGATGACTTCGTCAACCATTTTGAAAAGAAGGTCGACGACATCCGATCCTCGTTTGCTAAGTCAAACGACACCGCTGGTTCTGCTCACACTGCCCTACCCTGTGCTCTGACCTCTTTCTCCCTCTCTCTCAGATGAAATCTCGCGTCTTGTGACGGCCGGCCGCCCAACAACCTGCCCGCTTGACCCTATCCCCTCCTCTCTTCTCCAGACCATTTCCGGAGACCTTCTCCCTTACCTCACCTCGCTCATCAACTCATCCCTGACCGCTGGCTACGTCCCTTCCGTCTTCAAGAGAGCGAGAGTTGCACCCCTTCTGAAAAAACCTACACTCGATCCCTCCGATGTCAACAACTACAGACCAGTATCCCTTCTTTCTTTTCTCTCCAAAACTCTTGAACGTGCCGTCCTTGGCCAGCTCTCCCGCTATCTCTCTCAGAATGACCTTCTTGATCCAAATCAGTCAGGTTTCAAGACTAGTCATTCAACTGAGACTGCTCTTCTCTGTATCACGGAGGCGCTCCGCACTGCTAAAGCTAACTCTCTCTCCTCTGCTCTCATCCTTCTAGACCTATCGGCTGCCTTCGATACTGTGAACCATCAGATCCTCCTCTCCACCCTCTCCGAGTTGGGCATCTCCGGCGCGGCCCACGCTTGGATTGCGTCCTACCTGACAGGTCGCTCCTACCAGGTGGCGTGGCGAGAATCCGTCTCCACACCACGTGCTCTCACCACTGGTGTCCCCCAGGGCTCTGTTCTAGGCCCTCTCCTATTCTCGCTATACACCAAGTCACTTGGCTCTGTCATAACCTCACATGGTCTCTCCTATCATTGCTATGCAGACGACACACAATTAATCTTCTCCTTTCCCCCTTCTGATGAACAGGTGGCGAATCGCATCTCTGCATGTCTGGCAGACATATCAGTGTGGATGACGGATCACCACCTCAAGCTGAACCTCGGCAAGACGGAGCTGCTCTTCCTCCCGGGGAAGGACTGCCCGTTCCATGATCTCGCCATCACGGTTGACAACTCCATTGTGTCCTCCTCCCAGAGCGCTTAGAACCTTGGCGTGATCCTGTTGACACTACACTAATCAAGTCGTTCCGTTGAGTGTCGTTCTCAACTAACATCAAGGCGGTGGCCCGTTCCTGTAGGTTCATGCTCTACAACATCCGCAGAGTACGACCCTGCCTCACACAGGAAGCGGCGCGGGTCCTAATCCAGGCACTTGTCATCTCCCGTCTGGATTACTGCAACTCGCTGTTGGCTGGGCTCCCTGCCTGTGCCATTAAACCCCTACAACTCATCCAGAACGCCGCAGCCCGTCTGGTGTTCAACCTTCCCAAGTTCTCTCACGTCACCCCGCTCCTCCGCTCTCTCCACTGGCTTCCAGTTGAAGCTCGCATCCGCTACAAGACCATGGTGCTTGCCTACGGAGCTGTGAGGGGAATGGCACCTCAGTACCTCCAGGCTCTGATCAGGCCCTACACCCAAACAAGGGCACTGCGTTCATCCACCTCTGGCCTGCTCGCCTCCCTACCACTGAGGAAGTACAGTTCCCGCTCAGCCCAGTCAAAACTGTTCGCTGCTCTGGCCCCCCAATGGTGGAACAAACTCCCTCACGACGCCAGGACAGCGGAGTCAATCACCACCTTCCGGAGACACCTGAGAAACCCCACCTCTTTAAGGAATACCTAGGATAGGATGAAGTAATCCCTCTCACCCCCCTTAAAAGATTTAGATGCACTACTGTTCCACTGGATGTCATAAGGTGAATGCACCAATTTGTAAGTCGCTCTGGATAAGAGCGTCTGCTAAATGACTTAAATGTAAATGTATATGCATACGTATATACTCTACTCTATATCATCGACTGCATCCTTATGTAATACATATATCACTAGCCACTTTAACTATGCCACTTTGTTTACATACTCATCTCATATGTATATACTGTACTCGATACCATCTACTGTATCTTGCCTATGCTGCTCTGTACCATCACTCATTCATATATCCTTATGTACATATTCTTTATCCCCTTACACTGTGTATAAGACAGTAGTTTAGGAATGGTTAGTTAGATTACTTGTTGGTTATTACTGCATTGTCGGAACTAGAAGCACAAGCATTTCGCTACACTCGCATTAACATCTGCTAACCATGTGTATGTGACAAATACAATTTGATTTGATTTGATTGGATTTGATTGGATCAACTTGTTGTTGATTCTTCACAAAAAAATACAGTTTTATATCTTTATGTTTGAAGCCTGAAATGTGGCAAAAGGTCGCAAAGTTCAAGGGGGCCGAATACTTTCGCAAGGCACTGTATATATACACTGCTCAAAAAAATAAAGGGAACACTAAAAGAACATCCTAGATCTGAATGAATGAAATATTCTTATTACATACTTTTTTCTTTACATAGTTGAATGTGTTGACAACAAAATCACACAAAAATTATCAATGGAAATCAAATTTATCAACCCATGGAGGTCTGGATTTGGAGTCCCACTCAAAATTAAAGTGGAAAACCACACTACAGGCTGATCCAACTTTGATGTAATGTCCTTAAAACAAGTCAAAATGAGGCTCAATAGTGTGTGTGGCCTCCACGTGCCTGTATGACCTCCCTACAACGCCTGGGCATGCTCCTGATGAAGTGGCGGAAGGTCTCCTGAGGGATCTCCTCCCAGACCTGGACTAAAGCATCCGCCAACTCTTGGACAGTCTGTGGTGCAACGTGGCGTTGGTGGATGGAGCGAGACATGATCCTCAACTTTGGTGATGTAATTTACAAAATAGCCTCCAATACCCTACTCAACAAATTGGATGCAGTCTATCACAGTGCAATCCGTTTTGTCACCAAAGCCCCATATACTACCCACCATTGCGACCTGTATGCTCTTGTTGGCTGGCCCTCGCTTCATACTCGTCGCCAAACCCACTGGCTCCATGTCATCTACAAGACCCTGCTAGGTAAAGTCCCCCCTTATCTCAGCTCGCTGGTCACCATAGCATCTCCCACCTGTAGCACACGCTCCAGCAGGTATATCTCTCTAGTCACCCCCAAAACCAATTCTTTCTTTGGCCGCCTCTCCTTCCAGTTCTCTGCTGCCAATGACTGGAACGAACTACAAAAATCTCTGAAACTGGAAACCCTTATCTCCCTCACTAGCTTTAAGCACCAACTGTCAGAGTAGCTCACAGATTACTGCACCTGTACATAGCCCACCTATAATTTAGCCCAAACAACTACCTCTTTCCCATTATTTTTATTTCTACTTTGCACATTCTTCCATTGCAAATCTACCATTCCAGTGTTTTACTTGCTATATTGTATTTACTTTGCCACCATGGCCTTTTTTTTTGCCTTTACCTCCCTTATCTCACCTCATTTGCTCACATCGTATATAGTCAATAATACAGTATAAACACGTCTATGTTTGTTTTACTCCATGTGCAACTCTGTGTCGTTGTATGTGTCGAACTGCTTTGCTTTATCTTGGCCAGGTCGCAATTGTAAATGAGAACTTGTTCTCAACTTGCCTACCTGGTTAAATAAAGGTGAAATAAATAAATAAATAAAAAATGACGTCCCAGATGTGCTCAATTGGATTCAGGTCTGGGGAACGGGCGGGCCAGTTCATAGCATCAATGACTTCCTCTTGCAGGAACTGCTGACACACTCCAGCCACACGAGGTCTAGCATTGTCTTGCATTAGGAGGAACCCAGGGCCAACCGCACCAGCATATGGTCTCACAAGGGGTCTGAGGATCTCATCTCGGTACCTAATGGCAGTCAGGCTACCTCTGGCGAGCACGGAGGGCTGTGCGGCCCCCCCCAAAGAAATGCCACCCCACACCATGACTGACCCACCGCCAAACCGGCCATGCTGGAGGATGTTGCAGGCAGCAGAACGTTCTCCATGGCGTCTCCAGACTCTGTCACATGTGCTCAGTGTGAACCTGCTTTCATCTGTGAAGAGCACAGGGCACCAGTGGCGAATTTGACAATCTTGGTGTTCTCTGGCAAATGCCAAACGTCCTGCACGGTGTTGGGCTGTAAGCACAACCCCCACCTGTGGATGTCGCACCCTCATACCACCCTCATGGAGTCTGTTTCTGACCGTTTGAGCAGACACATGCACATTTGTGGCCTGCTGGAGGTCATTTTGCAGGGCTCTGGCAGTGCTCCTCCTGCTCCTCCTTGCACAAAGGCGGAGGTAGCGGTCCTGCTGCTGGGTTGTTGCCCTCCTACAGCCTCCTCCACATCTCCTGATGTACTGGCCTGTCTCCTGGTAGCGCCTCCATGCTCTGGACACTACGCTGATAGACACAGCAAACCTTCTTGCCACAGCTCGCATTGATGTGCCATCCTGGATGAGCTGCACTACCTGAGCCACTTGTGTGGGTTGTAGAGTCCGTCTCATGCTACCACTAGAGTGAAAGCACCGCCAGCATTCAAAAGTGACCAAAACATCAGCCAGGAAGCATAGGATTTGAGAAGTGGTCTGTGGTCACCACCTACAGAACCACTCCTTTATTTGGGGTGTCTTGCTAATTGCCTATCATTTCCACCTGTTGTCTATTCCATTTGCACAACAGCATGTGACATTTATTGTCAATCAGTGTTGCTTCCTAAGTGGACAGTTTGATTTCACAGAAGTGTGATTGACTTGGAGTTTACATTGGGTTGTTTAAGGGTTCCCTTTATTTTTTTGAGCAGTGTATATATTCGATACTACATCAACCGAGTGTGTAGGTTTTTCAATAACAGCGGGAGGAACAATTGCGGCTTTACTCAGTTGCGCAAAAACTCACTCTGAGATCCCCCACCTATCCACTTACACAATGTGATCCTTCACGCTCATTTTTCAAAATAAAAGCCTGAAACTATGTCTAAAGACTGTTGACTCCTTAGGGAAGCCATAGAAAAAGGAAAATGGTGGATATCCCTTTAAATGGAGGATAGGCTTGCATAGGAACAGAGAGGTTTAAAATTAAGAGGCACTTCCTGATTGTATTTTCCTCAGGCTTTCGCCTGCAATATCAGTTCTGTTATACTCAGACAATATTTTTACAGTTTTGGAAACTTTAGAGTGTTTTCTATCCTAATCTGACAATTATATGCATATTCTAGTTTCTGGGGCTGAGAAACAGGCAGTTTCAAATGGGTACGTTTTTTTTGCCAAAAAAGAAAATACTGCCCCCTACACCATTTTATTACGTTTGCGATCGCAACAAATAATCTGCTCAGACCCCAACCAAGGAGCATCAACTGTCGTGCTATAAATTCTCAGACAACACAAAGATTCCTTGATGCCCTTCCAGACTCCCACTGTCTACCCAAGGACGTCAGAGGACTAAAATCAGTTAACCACCTAACTGAGGAACTCAATTTAACCTTGCGCAATACCCTAGATGCAGTTGCACCCCTAAAAACTAAAAACATGTGTCATAAGAAACTAGCTCCCTGGTATACAGAAAATACCCGAACTCTGAAGCAAGCTTCCAGAAAATTGGAACGGAAATGGCGCCACACCAAACTGGAAGTCTTCCGACAAGCTTGGAAAGACAGTACCGTGCAGTATCGAAGAGCCCTCATTGCAGCTCGATCATCCTATTTTTCCAACTTAATTTAGGAAAATAAGAACAATCCAAATTTTCTTTTTGATACTGTCGCAAAGCTAACTAAAAAGCAGCATTCCCCAAGTGAGGATGGCTTTCACTTCAGCAGTAATAAATTCATGAACTTCTTTGAGGAAAAGATCATGATCATTAGAAAGCAAATTATGGACTCCTCTTTAAATCTGCGCATTACTCTAAAACTCAGTTGTCCTGAGTCTGCACAACTCTGCCAGGACCTTGGATCAGGCTGCATACTGGACCCTATTCCAACTAAACTACTGAAAGAGCCGCTTCCTGTGCTTGGCCCTCCCATGTTGAACATAATAAATGGTTCTCTATCCACCGGATGTGTACCAAACTCACTAAAAGTGGGAGTAATAAAACCTCTCTTGAAAAAGCCAAACCTTGACCCAGAAAATATAAAAAGCTATCGGCCTATATCGAATATTTTATTCTTCTCAAATCTTTTTGAAAAAGCTGTTGCGCAGCAACTTACTGCCTTCCTGAAGACAAACAATGATATGAAATATGAAATGCTTCAGTCTGGTTTTAGACCCCATCATAGCACTAAGACTGCACTTGTGAAGGTGGTAAATGACCTTTAAATGGGGTCAGACTGAAGCTCTGCATCTGTCCTCATGCTCCTAGACCTTAGTGCTGCTTTTGATACCATTGATCACCACATTCTTTTGGAGAGATTGGAAACCCAAATTGGTCTACACGGACAGGTTCTGGCCTGGTTTAGATCTTATCTGTCGGAAAGATATCAGTTTGTCTCTTTGAATGGTTTGTCCTCTGATAAATCAACTATACACTTGTGTTCCTCAAGGTTCTGTTTTGGGACCACTATTGTTTTCACTATATATTTTACCTCTTTGGGGATGTCATTCGAAAACATGATGTTAACTTTCACTGCTATGCGGATGACACACAGCTGAACATTTCAATGAAACATGGTGAAGCCCCAAAATTGCCCTCGCTAGAAGCCTGTGTTTCAGACATAAGGAAGTGGATGGCTGCAAATGTTCTACTTTTAAACTCTGACAACAGAGATGCTGGTTTTAGGTCCCATGAAACAAAGAGATCTTCTGTTGAATCTGACAATTAATCTTCATGGTTGTACAGTCATCTCAAATAAAACTGTGAAGTAACTCTGCGTTACTCTGGACCCTAATCTCTCTTTTGACGAACATATCAAGACTGTTTCAAGGACAGCGTTTTTCCAACTACATAACATTGCACAAATCAGAAACTTTCTGTCCAAAAATGATGCAGAAGGTGATGCAGATGTTACTTCTAGGTTAGACTAATGCAATGCTTTACTTTCCGGCTACCCGGATGAAGCACGAAATAAACTTCAGTTAGTGCTAAATACGGCTGCTAGAATCCTGACAAGAACCAAAAAATATGATCATATTCCTCCAGTGCTAGCCTCCCTACACTGGCGTCCTGTTAAGGCAAGGGCTGATTTCAAGGTTTTACTGCTAATCTACAAAGCATTACATGGGCTTGCTCCTACCTATCTCTCAGATTTTTGTCCTGCCGTACATACCTACACGTACGCTACGGTCACAAGACGCAGGCCTCCTAATTGTCCTGAGAATTTCTAAGCAAACCACTGGAGCCAGGGCTTTCTCCTATAGAGCTCCATTTTTATGGAATGGTCTGCCTACCCATGTCAGAGACGCAAACTCGGTCTCAACCTTTAAGTCTTTAAGACTCATCTCTTCAGTGGGTCATATGATTGAGTGTAGTCTGGCCCAGGAGTGTGAAGGTGAACGGAAAGGCTCTGGAGCAACGAACCGCCCTTGCTGTCTCTGCCTGGCCGGTTCCCCTCTTTCCACTGGGATTCTCTGCCTCTAACCCTATTACAGGGGCTGAGTCACTGGCTTACTGGTGCTCTTTCATGCCGTCCCTAGGAGGGTTGCATCACTTGAGTCACTGACGTGATCTTCCTTTCTGGGTTGGCGCCCCCCCCCCTTTTGCTGCGATTACAGCTGTAAGTCACTTGGGGTATGTCTCTATCAGTTTTGCACATCGAGAGACTGACATTTTTTCCCATTCCTCCTTGCAAAACAGCTCGAGCTCCATTGCCCTGGGTGTTGGTCCAAACAGAGGATCAGCTTTGGGAAAGTCATATTCCTGATCGTAATGTTGGTATGTTGACATTGCTCTTATATCCAATAGTTCCTCCCGGCTGTATGTAATAAGACTTAAGATTTCCTGGGGTAACAATGTAAGAAATAATACATAAAAACCAAAATACTGCACAGTTTCCTAATGCGAAGCGAGGGGACCATCTCTGTTGGCACAATCAGTGGGGCACATCTGCAGCAGGCTACTGTGTCATGAGCATGATCTACACGTTATTAAACTCTCACAATCTGGATTCTTTGAACTCTTAACCAATGGGAAGAGGATTTAGGTGAACAACTTTCAGACTTAACTTGGCAGCGTATGCTTCAGAGAATACCTTTTTCATCTATGTGTCTAAGACACGCTGTAATTCAATTTAAAATAGTTCATCAGCTGCACTAGTCAAAGGCAAAATTATCCAAGATCAGCCCAGAAACATATCCCACTTGTGACCGATGTAAGCAGGCTTCTGCTACTTTATTACACGTTTTGGACATGCCCGAAATTGACACATTTCTGGATATCCATTTTTTTTATACGTTTTCTAAGATACTGGAGAGACCTATAGAACCTTCTGCGTTTATTGCATTATTCGGAGGGGCACCACAGAAGGCAGATGGTCTAAACCGTTCTATGGGCAACATGCTGGCATTTACTACTCTTCTAGCTAGTAGTGTTATACTATTTCAAATCAAAGTGTATTTGTCACGTGCGCCGAATAAAACAGGTGTAGACCTTACAGTGAAGTGCTTACTTACAGGCTCTAACCAATAGTGCAAAAAAGGTATTAGGTGAACAATAGGTAGGTAAAGAAATAAAACAACAGTAAAAAGACAGGCTATATAAGTAGCGAGGCTACATACAGACACCGGTTAGTCAGGCTGATTGTGGTAGTATGTACATGTAGATATGGTTAAAATGACTGTGCATATATGATGAACAGAGAGTAACAGTAGCGTAAAAGAGTGTGTTCCCGGGTGGTGGGTTGGACACAATGCAGATAGCCCTGGTTAGCCAATGGTTAGTATGTATAGTTAAAGTGACTATGCATATATGATAAACAGACTAGCAGCAGCGTAAAAAGAGGGGTTGGGGGGGGCACACAATGCAAATAGTCCAGGTAGCCATTTGATTACCTGTTCAGGAGTCTTATGGCTTGGGGGTTGAGAAGCCTTTTCGTCCTCGACTTGGCACTCCGGTACCGCTTGGCATGCGGTAGTAGAGAGAACAGTCTGACTGGGATGGCTGGAGTCTTTGACAATTTTTAGGGCCTTCCTCTGACACCGCCTGGTGTAGAGGTCCTGGATGGAAGGCAGCTTAGCCCCAGTGATGTACTGGGTCGTACGCACTACCCTCTGTAGTGCCTTGCGGTCAGCGGCCGAGCAATTGCCGAGCAATTGCCGCACCAGTCAGTGATGCAACCAGGATGCTCTCGATGTTGCAGCTGTAGGACCTTTTGAGGATCTCAGGACCCATGCAAAATCTTTATAGTTTCCTGAATAGGAATAGGCTTTGGGGCCCTCTTGCCCTCTTCACGACTGTCTTGGTGTGTTTGGACCATTCTAGTTTGTTATTGATGTGGACACTAAGGAATTTGAAGCTCTCAACCTGCTCCACTACAACCCTGTCGATGAGAATGGGGGCATGCTCGGTCCTCCTTTTCATGTAGTCCACAATATTCTCCTTAGTCTTGGTTACGTTGAGGGATAGGTTGTTATTCTGTGTGGAGTGCAATAGAGATTGCATCATCTGTGGATCTGTTTGGGCAGTATGCAAATTGGAGTGGGTCTAGGGTTTCTCGGATAATGGTGTTGATGTGGGCCATTACCAATCTTTCAAAGAACTTTAAGTGGAAGGATCGATTTCCTCCTACTTTTAACCATTGGGATAATAGGAAGTTATGCAACATCTCAAGCTAGAGAAAATACGCTACTCCGTTTGGGGATCTGGCAACCTTTACCTATCCTTTGTATAAGACAGGAACACAGGTAATTTCACAACTCCATTTACCAACCAACATTAGAATGTATCATTATTTTTCCTCAAAATGTTTGTTTTATAATATCTTTGATTATATATCAAGCCTGCTTTAAGTATGGTTTTGGGGTGGGGCTCTGTTAGAGCATTGGGGGGTTGGGGTGGGTTTGATTTGTCGAGATCGGTGTGGATGAACCTGACTGGCCTGCACAGAGCCCTGACCTCAACCCCAGCGAACACCTTTGGGATGAATTGGATCTCCAACTGCGAGCCAGGCCTAATCGCCCCAACATCAGTGCCCGACCTCACTGATGTGCTTGTGGCTGAATGGAAGCAAGTCCCTGGAGCAATGTTCTAACATCTAGTGGAAAGCTTTCCCAGAAGAGTGGAGGCTGTTATAGCAGCAAAGGGGGGACCAACTCCATATTAATGTCCATGATTCTGGAATGAGATGAACGACAAGCAGGTGTCCACATACTTTTTTACATGTGTGTCAAGAGGAAATGTTCAGGTAAGCAAAGGAACCTAAATTCACCTCTCTGAATGTTCCTTCTGTGGTTTGTAGATCATCCAGAATGGGATGCAGACCATGGAGGCAAGAGCCAGGAGCCAGCCTATCACATAGCCCCACCAGGGGTACACATACTCATTGTTGTACTTCAGAGGGGTGTACTTGATGAGGGAGAACGCAAAGGTGGCCTAGAGAAAACAACAAGTATTTGAGTTAGAAGTGGGCCTTGACTGGGGCCAACTGTAACTGGTGTTTGGGATCTGTCTAGGGCCCAGGAAAAAAAAATCCTTTACTGTATAAAATATTTTAAATGGGTTTGTAGGTCACTCACCATGCATGTGGCTGGGGTAACATACAGCCAGCAGTATTTAATGTAAGGTCCTGGATGGTAGCCAATCATAGAAGCGGTCGACACCTGGAACAACATACAACAGAGATACAGGCTAACCATGCTGGGTGTGATCAGAAAGAGCTATGGACATGAATGTCAACAATTGAGAGTATGAAGCAGTCTCTGAACAGTACTATCAAAAGGTGAGGAATATACAGTGCATTCAGAAACTATTCAGACTAGAGGTCGACTGATTAATTTGCAGACAGATTCATTAAGGCAGATTTCAAGTTTTCATAACAAATCGGTAACCTGCCTTTTTGGATGCCAATTATGGCCGTTTGCATTGCAATCCACAAGGAGACTGCATGGCAGGCTGACCACCTGTTAAGCGAGTGCAGCGTCAAAATGACCTTGTGGCTGCAGGGAGCCAAGCTAAGTTGCTAGCTAGCATTAAGCTTAACTTATAAAAAAACAATCAATCAATCTTCACATAATCACTAGTTGCTAGCTTGTTCTGGGTTGTATATAATCAATGCGGTGCCTGTCAATTTATCATCAAATCACAGCCTACTTCAACTTGATGATTTGAAAAAAGCACAATCGTTGCAATAATGTACCTAACCATAAACATCAATGCCTTTAAAATCAATACACAAGTATATTTTCTTAAACCTGCATATGTAGTTAAAATAAATTAATGTTAGCAGGCAATATTAACTAGGGAAAGTGTGTCACTTCTCCTGCATTTAGTGCAAACAGAGTCTGGGTATATGCAACAGTTTGGGCCGCCTGGCTTGTTGCGAACTGAGTGAAGACCGTAATAAATTTGCCAGAATTTTACATAATTATGACATAACATTGAATGTTGTGCAATGTAACAGCAATATTTAGACTTAGGGTTGCCACCCGTTCGATAAAATACAGAACGGTATTTCACTGAAAGAATAAACGTTTTGTTTTCTAAATGATAGTTTCCGGATTTGACCATATTAATGACCAAAGGCTCGTATTTCTGTGTGTTTATTATATTATCATTAAGTATATGATTTGATATTTGATAGAGCAGTCTGACTGAGTGGTGGTAGGCAGCAGCAGGCTCGTAAGCATTTATTCAAACAGCAGCTCTTAGGAATGCTGGGATGCACAGCGCTGTTTGACTTCAAGCCTATCAACTCCCAAGATGAGGCTGGCAATATTGAATCAAGATAATTCCTTCGACCTCATGGCTTGGTTTTTTCTCTGACTTGCACTGTCAACTGTGGGACCTCATATAGACAGGTGTGTATCATGTCCAATCAATTGAATTTACCACAGGTGGACTCCAATCAAGTTGTAGAAACATATCAAGGATGATCAATGGAAACAGGATCCACCTGAGCTCAATTGCGAGTCTCATAGCAAAGGGTCAGAATACTTTGAATTTATTTTTGTTTAACCTTTATTTAACTAGAAAAGTCAGTTAAGAACAAATACTTATTTACAAAGACGGGCTTGGTTAACTGCCTTGTTCAGGGGCAAAAAGACAGATTTTTACCTTGTCAGCTCGGGGATTCGATCTAGCAACCTTTCGGTTACTGGTCCAATGCCCTAACCACAAGAAATACCTACCGCCCCAATGTACTTATGTAAATAAGGTCTCTGTTTTAATTTTTATATAAATCAGCAAACATTTCTAAAAAACCTGTTTTGGCTCCCATTTGCCCCCTACCAAAGAGAGTTTTTAAAAATAAATATATTCATTTTAGAGCTTTAGTGTTGTTCCACAGTTGTTTTCTAGCCTCTCTGCCTCTTAGAAAGAGACCCCTCTGAGAAATGTGTGACTGAGACAGAACTCTGCGGGGGAGTGTAGGAGATAAGAGACTAGCCAGACATTCCACAATAAATCAACTTTGGGGAGTGGACATTTATTGCCTAGGCCTTAGAAAACACTGGAACTATTGTATCTCTCTTGCAAGCTTATATAGCTGTGTATGAATGGGCTTGGTCTGATAAGTAATGATATATTCAGTGACATCACAAGGGCTGGACTTCGGGTTCAATAAAAAAACTTGGGATTTTTTTATATTTTGCGGAATTTCCTCAGAAACATGCATGTTCCTGTTGTTTATGTTTTTATTTAATTTTACCTTTATTTAACTAGGCAAGTCAGTTAAGAACAAATTCTTATTTTCAATGAGGGCCTAGGAACAGTGGGTTAACTGCCTGTTCAGGGGCAGAACGACAGATTTGTACCTTGTCAGCTCGGGATATGAACTTGCAACCTTTCGGTTACTAGTCCAATGCTCTAACCACTAGGCTACCCTGCCGCACCGCTCTAAACACTAGGCTACCCTGCCGCAGACTTCTGTCTGCAATTGCATTTTTGAATGATTTAAATGAGCCAATGATTGACAAGGAACAAGGAAATGAACCCCAACACACTCTACACACAAACTGGAGAGAAATCTCAGTTCTAGGCATGTTTGGTAACAAATAGTGAGCATCACTGATATCATGTTAGGCTAGGTATGTTTGGTTACATAGAGCGTGGTGCTCTTGGATCACCTCTCAGTTCTCATTGTATAGAAGTGGTCCACTCTATCCTTCTATCCTGAACCGCGACAATTTCCTTGACAGTACGTTCAAAACATTGTAAATAACTTAAGATGCCTTACTTGACTGTCCAACCCTAGTAGGATGATCATGATAAAGAAGATGGCCCATAGTGAAATGTCAGAACAATAGTACAGAGGGTGATTTATTTCAGCTTTTATTTCTTTCATCATATTCCCAGTGGGTCAGGAGTTTACAGACACTCAATTAGTATTTGGTAGCATTGCCTATACATTGTTTAACTGGGGTCAAACGTTTCGGGTAGCCTTCCACAAGCTTCCCACAATATGTTGGGTGAATTTTGGCCCATTCCTCCTGACAAGAGCTGGTGCAACTGAGTCAGGTTTGTAGGCCTCCTTGCTCGCACATTCATTTTCAGTTCTGCCCACAATTTTTCTATAGGATTGAGGTCAGGGCTTTGAGATGGCCACTCCAATACCTTGATTTTGTTGTCCTTAAGCCATTTTGCCACAACTTTGGGAGTAAGCTTGGGGTTATTGTCCATTTGGAAGACCCATTTGCAACCAAGCTTTAACTTACTGACTGATGTCTTGAGATGTTGCTTCAATATATCCACATAATTTTCCTACCTCATGATGCCATCTGTTTTGTGAAGTACACCAGTCTCTCCTGCAGCAAAGCACCCCCACAACATGATGCTGCCACCCCCGTGCTTCACGGTTGGGATGGTGTTCTTCAGCTTGTGTCGTGGAGGATCATTTCAAAATATAACACTTACAAGAAATTGTGAATTCAATATAGGCTTTTAATACAAACATATCAGAAGCCTAGATGGTCCGCGGAACACACACCTTCCCAGAGCACTGGCTCTGTATTTATACACACACAGTATATGAGTCCATTCCATATGTTAATGGAGTTACTTCCCTCAGGTCATCGGCCACCATTATCTTTCAGTCCAGGCTTCCAGCTTGTTCATGCCTAATAACGCCTGTATCCGCTCTTGATTAGATTACAATGGTGGCAGGACCCTCTCGTGTCCTAAAATTAATATATGTCTATCTTACCCTAAGCACTTATTGCCTTTACCCTAAGCACTTATGTTTGTTCCTCTCTATCTAATCTGTATAATGGTGTCCTGCTCTTTCCATAATAGATAATGTATTTAAGTGTCACCTCCTCCTCTTTGCCCTAAGCCCTTATGCACAGTAAAGCACGTATGGCTTCGGCCATTATACTGTCTGTTTAATCTTTGGTTTCCTGTCCGCTTTCTGTTTGTGGTCTAATGTACACCTATCTTTGCTCAATAGTGTCATATCTGTCTCTATATGTAACAAGAACTAAAACACTTGCAAGCCTCCCCCTTTTTTCTCCAAACATATTGATGGTCATTATGGCCAAACAGTTCTATTTTTGTTTCAACAGACCAGAGGACAATTCTTCAGAAAGTACAATCTTTGTCCCCATGTGCAGTTGCAAACCGTAGTCTGGCTGTTTTGGAGCAGTGGCTTCTTCCTTGCTGAGCGGCCTTTCAGGTTATGTCGATATAGGTATTTGACAGCAGCCCTTTTCTACTATACACAAACTAATTCAGAGCAGAACATTGAAGTTCCGTTAAAGTAACCATTTTCTAAAATATTAAAAATGGAACAGTACGTATGTACACATTCAGTAATGGATTCAATGTATTTTAAAGATTTGCCTGTTTTTGCATGTAGATTGGCTGTCTACTTTAAGTTTGTCACTTAAATGTATTGTGATACTTCTGCCTCAAAGTAACCTTTACATTTTTTTTTTTAAATTCATGTGCTGTCACTGAACTTGCCGGAACTTCTCACTGCTAAATGAACTATTATTTTAGAAGCAGCGACAATTAAAATGTCTGTGACCTACTCTGGTCCCATCCTTTAGAATTCACCTCCTCCTTTCTTGTAGCAGAGGTAAGGAAAGTGCCACATGTTACCCAAGCCGATGATGGATCTCATCACAGATGGGATGAACTCTAGTTTGTTGCTGCATTGGCCCCTCTCTTGCATCTTCTCCTCTGACTGGAGCTGAGGGACAGGGACCAGGTCCTTCAACATGCTGCTGTTCTTCCCATTTGAGAGGGCTGCTTTAACTATTTCAAGCAATAAAAAACAGTTTGGCTATTTTCAAGACAAGTAGCTACATGTAGTGATCCAAATACGTTATGCATATACACGTATTTATTTAAAATATAAAGTAACATGTCAGTAGCCTGGGTACCCGTCCGTTTGAGTTATTATTCCACTCCATGTCATGCCACGTTTGCCAAGGAGTGGAAAGTTAGCAAAACAGGTTCTAGATTTATAAGTAAGTACATGCCAGGTACATTGATAGGGCACCATATTATCTTTTGCCTAATGACTCCTCAAAAAAAAAAGGTTGTGGCTCTCTCAAACTTCCATCTGAAGAACTTAATGTACTCAAAAACAGGCAGAGCTTTACACAATCAGGTTCAGGCCTACCTTAATGGTTTAATGACCACCAGAAGTTGACAGACAGGCCTGAATTCATAGATCCCACATTCAAAACCCACGGCTCCTAAAACAGTCAGGCCTCCTGATGACTCACCCCAAACTCAAATCTATCTATCTATCTGAGGTAGTTGGGAGTTTAGACATCTGATGCCAGACATTGCTATTGACATTAAATTACATAACAAATCTCAAACAGGAAATTGTATAAAATGGTATTGAAAATAAAACCAAAAATTCTGCTCCTTACTCATTTCACTAGGAATTGTTTATTAAAGGTGAGAAAACAAAAACAGCCACATTCAATCACTTTATTGCTTAAAACCTATTTACACATTATAAATACGTATCACTACATACAACCATTGTTCCTAATCCTACATGGAGCTGTTATTTATTGTTTGGAGAAAGGCAGAGAGGAGAGGATACTGAATGTGCATCCCAAATTTTCACATTTACATTTTTGTCATTTATCAGACGCTCTTGTCCAGATCGACATACAGGAGCAATTAGGGTTAAGTACCTTAATATCGATACATTTTTCACCTAGTCAGCCCGCGGGTTTCGAACCAGAGACTTTTTGGTTACTGGCCCAACACTTAAAAAGTTAGGCTACCTGCCGACTCAGTACAGTTATCAAGAATATGTGGTGTAACACCCAATCCCAAATGGCACCTTATTCCCTTTATAGTGCACTACATTTTACCAGATCCCATGTAGTGCACTACATATAGAATAGGGTGCCATTTGGGACACCTATTTACACCTCCACAGATTCATAATGACTGTACTGAAGTTTCTGACTGTAGTAGAACTGAGGCAGATTGGCACCAAATAATTTTCAGACAAAACGGCCCATGGTCATTCCAAGTCGTGCAGTAAAAACCGCTTTGTGCACACAGTGTTCTCTGGATTATAAGGCCTTCTTTAACAGTTCTGAATTCGAGAGAAACAAATCCTCATCAACAATTGGTTCCCATGAGAGGAGAGAGAAGAGGAGAGGGGGAACGGCAAAATAGTTAATCTGGAGTTTATCTGTGATGCAGAAAATACATATCTCTCCTCCTCAAAGGAGCGGATTGTCTCATTTCTTTGTAGTATTATTCTCATGGGAGTATCATCATCTAGTCTTGAGGATACCCCTTAATTTGAAGCTCCTCTACCATTAAGTCAAGAGGGAAATATGTCAGTCAGAACCAGACTCAAATGGTCTGATGCGAGCTTACCGGGTGAATGGGTTTGTGTGTCGTGGCTGTGCATGTGCGTCTCTGTCCTGGGTCTGCACTAGCTGCTCTCCCGAGTATCCGGCTGCTGCTGTTGCTGGGGGAGGGAGGTAGAGGGGGGCATAATGATCTGGCTCAGCCCGCTGTAGACTGGTGCTTCCAGCTCCTCACAAACACGCTCCAACTTCACCACTGCTGTCACCCCTCCTCCTCCTATGCTCATGCTTCTTCCCAAACTTCCAACTACGCCCCGACTCAAGATAGACGACTTGCGGGTGCAGTCGATGCAGATGTAGTCCTCGTTCTCGGCCATCTCGCAGGTCACACCCACACACACCTGGTGGAACCACTCGTCACAGCCGCCGTCACACTGAACCCAGTCCACCTGACAGAGGGAAGAGAGACGTAAACATACAGGCAATCACACCTTCTGCTTAAATAAGGATATAATATCAGCTAGTGCTCAGAAAAGGTCACTGCCCTTCAGATTCACAAGAGTCATATTTGTAGATGGTTTGTGTTTTTAAAAGGAATATACCATTACGTACTTGATGTATAATAAGCATGATATTTATGTTGCATTTTATTATGGTGCATTTAAGCCTAATCCAATCCAGCCCCCCTTCAAGTTCTGTTTAGATGGAGGATATCCCCATGCCTCTGTTGTGCTCGGGGGGGAAGCACATGGCTGGGAAGAACTGGGAGGGTGGTTAGGCTACTCATTGACTTAGTGTCTAATTTACAGTCACGTCCAACAGCACATACAGTGGGGAGAACAAGTATTTGATA
Source organism: Oncorhynchus nerka (assembly GCF_034236695.1). Lineage (NCBI taxonomy): Eukaryota > Metazoa > Chordata > Actinopteri > Salmoniformes > Salmonidae > Oncorhynchus > Oncorhynchus nerka. Next base: position 38,409,309 of record NC_088403.1, read on the forward strand.
CACTGGCGATTTTGCAGGTTTTCCTACTTACAAAGCATGTAGAGGTCTGTAATTTGTATCATAGGTACACTTCAACTGTGAGAGACGGAATCTAAAACAAAAATCCAGAAAATCACATTGTATGATTTTTAAGTAAATAATTTGCACTTTATTGCATGACATAAGTATTTGATACATCAGAAAAGCAGAACTTAATATTTGGTACAGAAACATTTGTTTGCAATTACAGAGATCATACGTTTCCTGTAGTTCTTGACCAGGTTTGCACACACTGCAGCTGGGATTTTGGCCCACTCCTCCATACAGACCTTCTCCAGATCCTTCAGGTTTCGGGGCTGTCGCTGGGCAATACGGACTTTCAGCTCCCTCCAAAGATTTTCTATTGGGTTCAGGTCTGGAGACTGGCTAGGCCACTCCAGGACCTTGAGATGCTTCTTATGGAGCCACTCCTTAGTTGCCCTGGCTGTGTGTTTCGGGTCGTTGTCATGCTGGAAGACCCAGCCATGACCCATCTTCAATGCTCTTACTGAGGGAAGGAGGTTGTTGCACCCCTCAATACGGTACAGTAGTCCTGTTCCCTTTGCAGAAAAGCATCCTCAAAGAATGATGTTTCCAGCTCCATGCTTCACGGTTGGGATGGTGATCTTGGGATTGTACTCACCTTGAACTTCTTCCATTTTCTAATAATTGCGCCAACAGTTGTTGCCTTCTCACCAAGCTGCTTGCCTATTGTCCTGTAGCCCATCCCAGCCTTATGCAGGTCTACAATTTTATCCCTGATGTCCATACACAGCTCTCTGGTCTTGGCCATTGTGGAAAGGTTGGAGTCTGTTTGATTGAGTGTGTGGACAGGTGTCTTTTATACAGGTAACGAGTTCAAACAGGTGCAGTTAATACAGGTAGTGAGTGGAGAACAGGAGGGCTTCTTAAAGAAAAACTAACAGGTCTGTTAGAGCCGTAATTCTTACTGGTTGGTAGATGATCAAATACATGTCATGCAATAAAATGCAAATTAATTACTTAAAAATCATACAATGTGATTTTCTGGATATTTGTTTTATATTCCGTCTCTCACAGTTCAAATGTACCTATGATAAAAATTACAGACCTCTACATGCTTTGTAAGTAGGAAAACCTGCAAAATCAGCAGTGTATCAAATACTTGTTCTCCCCACTGTAGCTTGTCATGTTAATACGTTGTGTAACTCTGTGTTCCAGTGCTGTTATCAGCTGTTGATATTCAATTGTTCCATGATCCAAAGATGTTTGCTTCACAGTGTTCAATATTAACTCAACATACTTAGCTCTGCATAATGGTCAGCAAACAAAAATACAAAGTGAGACAATCAGTTTTTGCTCTGAAGAGCTAATATCCTTAAACCTCCTAAAATGAAAGTATCCAAACCTCCAGAAATTGACATTTTGCCTACGCATCTCTAGTTGTACTTAGGTCAAAACCTGACTTATGTTTTTGATAGGGCCCGCCCTCTCAGGCCACACACTGAACCGATCTCAGGCTTTCACTGAGCTCTGTTGCACCGTTAAGAAACCCTCACACCTATCAATCATCTATGGAAATCATCTGTCAGAATGATTCTGAGTAGCTACATCCTCTCTCAAATGAGCCCCTCTCCCCTAATCCAAAAATGTTTTTTTTTATTCAAGGTCTGATGACAACTACAGAAGATGCACTGCCCTCTGCTGGCAAATTAATGGTCTCAATCAGTCAGTCTGGAATACCAGGGCAGAAGTCAATCCCTTGGCTGAGGTTGTACCCATAGACACAATATTCCTTACACCCCTCCAATAATTTTGAAATGTGCATCAAGTAGTGTATACTGGAGAGAGGGTTGATTTTGGACTAAATACACACACACTAACTGTGTACATGCTTCTCGTGTCGCTCTCACCTTGTCCTTGCAGGGTCTCGCACAGTTCTTGGACGCACAGACAGCGTTCTCATCATTGGAGTCCTCAGCTCCAGACCAGTCATATTTCGACGGTATATCCAGGATCTTCTTCTCTTTCCTCTTCTCCAGCCCCTCCCTGACAGCCTCAGACTTGACCACAGCTTTATCCTTCCTCTTCCTCTCCTTATCCTCTTTAGCCAGGCGCTTGGACAGCTGTTTCAGTTCACGGTTCTTATCCGGGTTCAGCTTCAGCTTCTTCTTCTTGGGTTTCCCCAGCGGGTCTAAGAGGCTCAGTTTCGGATCCTTTGAGGACTTGGGGGACCGCATCATGTCTCCGACCCCGGAGACAGCTGCCATGAGAAGCTGGTGCTCCGCCTTCTCCAGCTTCCTCTTCCTCTTCTTCTCAGAGTCCTTCATCTTGATCTTCATCGGCTTCTCAAACTGAGAATCCTCATGCTGGGAAGGGAAGACAGTAAAGAGGGATGGACACAATTGCTCAATTAATAATCCCTACTGAAAGTGCTTTTATGTCCATTAAGTAGACTTAATAAGGATGCAGGAAACCAGCCTTCGCATTACCCATGTTCAGTTCAGATCATACATGTGTTTTCAGCCAGTGACTGTGTATTCTTTACTGGAGCTGCCCTCTTGGCCATGTCCAAATAAAATAACATGCAATGAACAAAAATATAAAATGCTACATGCAAACATTTCAGTTAATTCATAAGGAAATCAGTCAATTGAAATAAATAAATTAGGCCTTAAATCTACGGATTTCACATGAATGGGAATACACATATGCATAGAGTTGTGATTCAGAAAACCAGTCAGTATCTGGTGTGACCACCATTTGCCTCATGCTTGCAGTGTGACATCTCCTTCACATAGTGTTGATTAGGCTGTGGAATGTTGTCCCACTCATCTTCAATGGCTGTGCAAAGTCGCTGGATATTGGCGGGAACTGGAACACGCAATCTGTGTACATGCTTCTCGTGTCGCTCTCACCTTGTCCTTGCAGGGTTTGGAATCCAGAGCATTCCAAACATGCTCAATGGGAGACATGTTTTTTATTTATTTATTTATTTTATTTTACCTTTATTTAACCAGGTAGGCAAGTTGAGAACACGTTCTCATTTACAATTGCGACCTGGCCAAGATAAAGCAAAGCAGTTCGACAGATACAACGACACAGAGTTACACATGGAGTAAAACAAACATACAGTCAATAATACAGTATAAACAAGTCTATATACAATGTGAGCAAATGAGGTGAGAAGGGAGGTAAAGGCAAAAAAGGCCATGGTGGCAAAGTAAATACAATATAGCAAGTAAAACACTGGAATGGTAGTTTTGCAATGGAAGAATGTGCAAAGTAGAAATAAAAATAATGGGGTGCAAAGGAGCAAAATAAATAAATCAATTAAATACAGTTTGGAAAGAGGTAGTTGTTTGGGCTAAATTATAGGTGGGCTATGTACAGGTGCAGTAATCTGTGAGCTGCTCTGACAGTTGGTGCTTAAAGCTAGTGAGGGAGATAAGTGTTTCCGGTTTCAGAGATACATGACAGGTGAGTATGCAGGCCATGGAAGATCTGGGACGTTTTCAGCTCCTAGGATGTGGACAGATCCTTGCAACATGGGGCCGTGCATTATCATGCTGAAACATGAGGTGATGGTGGTGGATTAATTGTACAACAATGGGCCTAAGGATCTCGTCAGTCTCTCTGTGCATTCAAATTGCCATTGATAAAATGCAATTGCGTTCATTGTCCGTAGCTTATGCCTGCCCATACAATAACCCCATCGCCACTATGGGGCACTCTGTTCACAATATTGACATCAGCTAACCGCTCACCCACACGAAACCATATTGTCATCAAACAGTTGAAACCGGGATTCATCAGCGAAAAGCACACTTCTCCAGCATGCCAGTGGCATTCGAAGGTGAGCATTTGACCATTGAAGTTGGTTACGACGCCAAACTGCAGTCAAGTCAAGACCCTTGTGAGGATGACAAGCATGCAGATGAGCTTCCCTGAGACGGCTTCTGACATTTTGTGCAGAAATTCTTTGGTTGTGCGGTTGTGGTAAAGAAATGAACATTAAATTCTCTGGCACAACTCTGGTGGACAGTCCTGCAGACATCATGCCATTTGCGTGCTCCCTCAAAACTTGAGACATCTGTGGCATTGTGTTGTGTGACAAAACTGCACATTATACTGGCCTTTTATTGTCCCCAGCACTAGGTGCACCTGTGTAATGATCATGCTTTTTAAATCAGCTTCTTGGTATGCCACACCTGTCACTTTACATGTTGCATTTATATTTTTGTTCAGTATAAAAATAAGTGTATAAACCAATGCCTCTCTCCTACCTCCATGACCTGTAGGAACCTCTCCTCAGAGGGAGGGTGTGTGGCCTCCAGGATCCTCCAGATGTGCTGGGTCTCGTCCAGGGACACCTCTAGCAGGTCCCCCACCATCATCAGCTCCTCCAACTGGGCCTTGGCCGGGGGGGACAGCTCCAGCACAGGGGGCTCCAGGGAGCGAGGCACCAGGGGCGTCTTCCTGGGCTGCTTCCTGGGGGTACTCTGGTCTGGAGGTTAGAGGGGGAGAATGATTCAATCAACCAATGAAAACACACATTTACTCAATATCTACATGTATAGTTTAATGTAAGTAACTTGAAATTCTCATTTCTAAATAAGGTCCCAAAGACAATACACACAAGGAAACAATACTCCAGAACATAAAATTAATGACACATTTATAAATTACTATTTTTAAGTATAACAGGGAGAGAGAGTTTGCATAGCCATAGATTATAATGCCATGTCTTACTCTGAGGGCAGGACTTGGATGCAGAGGAGTAGGCGTGTTCAGCGCAGAAAGAGGGTGTGGTGGGCCACATGTGACTGACTACTTCCTCTGACTTGACAGGGATCTCCTCATCACAAAACAGGTACGGCTTCACTTCACCTGGGTCCTGACACACACACACACACACACACACACACACACGCGAGGCAGAGAGCTCGAGTGACAGCGAGAAAGTGGGGCAGGTGAGGACAATGCTAGAAAAGCAGGATTTGCTAAGTGCTGTGTCTTTGCATGAGATGTATTGAATAGCAATGTTTTACTGGCTTTGTTACTACTTCTGTTGAAACATTGCCTATAGAATAATAGCAGCTATACAGTAGTATTTGGTTTTATTTTAATTGATTCAACAGGTGTTTTCGATATTTAAAACTTGAATACTTGAGAAAACTCTCCATTGGCCATGTTAAGTTCATGTTTGAAGTATCCCTATATTTCTGTTATTACGGGCTATCACTCTGTTATTAGTGCACCTGCGCAGGAGTCACGGGGTTGATGAACCTGGCCTGAGTGAAATGGCGACCATGTAGTGTGCTAATATGGTTTAGTAAACGCTGTTAAACTGGAACCTTGTCGTGGTGTAATTTCGAGATAACAAGCCACACCACAGTACCTTCATGTCGTAGCCATATGTTTCCCTGATGTCCTCGTCAGAGTCCGTCTCCTCGTCATCGTAGTCGACAGACTGGCGTGGTGACGCTGCCCTGCTGAACCCTGCCTGCTGGAACGTCTGGATGTGACCCTATGGAGAACAGACGTCACAGTCATTCTGTTACTTCTCATCAGTAGTAATAACACTACCTTGGAACCAATCTCTGTTTTTCGCTCTCGAATGCACTGAACAAATAAGGAAGAGAAGGAGATGAGAGGAGGAGACGAGAGCCATATAGAGAGATAACGGCCAACTTTTACACTGGACGCCATGTTAGCGCCTACAAACTCTATACATGGATTGCTCTTAGTAGCATATGATAGCAGTAATCTCTTACCTGCAGGTCAGGGTTTGCGGCAGCCTTCTGCAGCTCGGCGTTGATGATCTTCTCGGTCTTCTCCCGGGCAGCCTGTTCTACCATCCTCTGACTGAGCACCGACAGCTTGGCCAGGGCCGAGGACAGCTCGTTTGTAGCCAGGGCCTGCCTGGCGCGGTCCTGCAAGTAGAGAGGAGTTTGATTAATCGATTCCATTAATGAGTTATAAGTTAAAATAAACAAGACTTTTGTTTGACTCAGAATATGTGGCTTTTCACCCTTGCACATACACTTCTTACTATGTTTTGCAAAATTTGATTTATCGAACCTAGCAACCATCAAATAATTGATTCTGAAAACTTGTGAACACATCCCTACCTGTAGTGGTGCAAAGTACTTAAGTAAAAATACTTTAAAGTACATTTGAGTTGTTTGGGTTATCTGTACTTTACTGTTTATATTTTGGACAACTTTTACTTCACTTACATTCCTAAAGAAAATAATGTACTTTTTACTCCATATATTTTCCTGACACCCTTGTTTCATGTTGAATGATTAGTAGGACAGGAAAATTGTACAATTCACACACTTTTCAAGAGAACATCCCTTGTCATCCCTACTGCCTCTGATCTGGCAGTCTCACAAATGCTTTTTTGTAAATGAGTTGGAGTGTGCTATCGGTAAATTTAATTTTGATTTTTTAATTTTACCTTTATTTAACCAGGCAAGTCAGTTGAGAACAAATTCTTATTTTCAATGACGGCCTAGGAACAGTGGGTTAACTACCTGTTCAGGGGCAGAACGACAGATTAGTACCATGTCAGCTCGGGGGTTTGAACTTGCAACCTTCCGGTTCCTAGTCCAACTCTCTAACCACTAGGCTACGCTGCCGCCCCTAAATAACAACAAAAAAACAAGAAAATGATGCCGCCTGGTTTGCTTAATATAAGGAAAGTGAAATAATGTATACTTTTGATACCTAAGTACACTACCCGTCAAAGGTTTTAGAACACCTACTCATTCAAGGGTTATTTTATTTTTGCTATTTTCTACATTGTACAATAATAGTGAAGAAATCCAAACTATGAAATAGCACATATGGAATCATGTAGTACCTAAAAAAGTATTAAATAAATCAAAACATATTTTACATTTGAGATTCTTCAAATAGCCACACTTTGCCTTGATGACAGCTTTGCACACTTGGCATTCTCTAGACCAGCTTCAACTGGAATTATTTTCCAACAGTCTTGAAGGAGTTCCCACATATGCTGAGCACTTGCTGGCTGCTTTTCCTTCACTCTGTGGTCCAACTCATCCCAAACCATCTCAATTGGGTTGAAGTCGGGTGATTGTGGAGGCCAGGTCATCTGATGAGGCACTCCATCACGCTCCTTCTTGGTCAAATAGCCTTTAAACAGCCTGGAAGTGTGTTGGGTCATTGAAAAATAAAAGGGCAGTCCCACTAAGTGCAAACCAGATGGGATGGCATATCGCTGCAAAATGCTGTGGTAGCCATGCTGGTTAAGTGTGCCTTGAATTCTAAATAAATCACTGACAGTGTCACCAGGAAAGCACCCCCACACCATAACACCTCCTAAATGCTTCACATGGGAAATACACATTCAGAGATCATCCTTTCACCCAGATCGCGTCTCACACGGCAGTGTGTGAGACACGGCAGTTGGATCCAAAAATCTCCAATTTGGACTCCAGACCAATTCGACCACGAAGGCCTGATTCACAGTCTCCTCGGAACAGTTGATGTGTCTGTTACTTGAACTCTGAAGAATTTATTTGGGCTGCAATTTCTGAGGCTGGTAACTTTAATGAACTTGTCCTCTGCAGCATAGGTCTTCCATTCCTGTGGCATTCCTCATGAGAGCCAGTTTCATCATAGTGCTTGGTGGTTTTTGAAACTGCACTTGAAGAAACTTTCAAAGTTCTTGAAATTTTCCACATGGACTGACCTTCTTTTCTTCAAGTAATGGACTGTCATTTCTCTTTGCTTATTTGAGCTGTTCTTGCCATAGGGACTTTTTATTTTACCAAATAGGGTCATCTTATACCTTGTCACAACACAACTGACTGGCTCAAACGCATTAAGGAAAGAAATTCCTTTTAAGAAGTCACACCTGTTAATTGAAATGCATTCCAGGTGACTACCTCATGAAGCTGGTTGAGAGAATGCCAAGAGTGTGCAAAGCTGTCATCAAGGCAAAGGGAGGCTACTTTGAAGAATCTCAAATATTAAATATATTTTGATTTGTTTAACCTCTCTTGGGAAGGGGGAGGTATTTTCACCTCCGGATGAAAAGCGTGCCCAAATTAAACTGCCTGCTACTCAGGCCCATAAGCTAGGATATGCATATAATTAGTAGCTTTGGATAGAAAACACTAAAGTTACCAAAACTGTTAAAATAATGTCTGTGAGTGTAACAGAACTGATATGGCAGGCGAAAACCTGAGGAAAATCCAACCAGGAAGTACTATTATTTTGAAAGGCTGTTTTTCCATTGAAAGCTTTTGAATGTTTCTGCTAACTTTTATTGTACTTCAAAATAAAAAAAAGTGTTTGGACTTGTGCCCGCGCCTTGTGCATTTGAATTACTGGACTAAACGCGTGAACAAAAAGGAGGTTTTTGGTCATAAAGAGGGACATTATCGAACAAAACAAACATTTATTGTCTAACATGGAGACCTGGGAGTGCCACCAGATGAAGATCATAGGTAAGTGATTAACTTTAACGCTATTTCTGACTTTTGTGACACCTCTCCTTGGTTGGAAAATGGCTGTATGGTTTTCTATGGCTAGGCGCTGACCTAACATAATCGCAAAGTGTGCTTTCGCCTTAAAGGCTTTTTGAAATCTGACACAGCGGTTGCATTAAGGAGAAGTATATCTTGAATTGTATGTTTAACACTTGTATCTTTTATCAATGTTTATGATGAGTATTTCTGTAATTTGTTGTGGTTCTCTGCACTTTCACCAGATGTTTGTTTGAGACAATGCATTTCTGAACATAACGCACCCATTTCAAATGAGGTCTTTGGACATAAAGATGAACAACATCGAACAAAACACACATTTATTGCGTAACATGAAGTCCTGTGAGTGCCATCTGATGAAGATCAAAGGTTTGTGATGAATTTAATCGCTATTTCTGACTTTTGTGAGCCCTCTCCTTGGCTGGAAAATGGCTGTATGGTTTTCTGTGACTAGGTGCTGACCTAACATAATCGTTTGGTGTGCTTTCGCCGTAAAGCCTATTTGAAATCGGACACTGTGGCTGGATTTACAAGAAGTTTATCTTTAAAACAGTGTATAATTCTTGTATGTTTGAGCAATTTGAATTATGGCATTTCTGTTGTTTTGAATTTGGCGCCCTGCAACTTCACTGGCTGTTGTCGAGGTGGGACGCTAGCTTGTACCAGACAGGTTGACACTTCTTTGGTTACTACATTTATTTATTAATTTTACCTTTATTTAACTTGGCAAGGGAGTTAACCTCTCTGCGCACGGAACCTGCTAGCTGGCTGAAATTCCACAACATACGGTGATCGCTACATAAATAGTCATATTAAACATTAATGAAAATACAAGTGCCTCACATGTATCGAAAGCCTAGAATCTTGCTAATCCAACTGCGTTGTCAGATTTAAAAAACTATTTACTGCGAAAGAATGCGATGCGATTATCTGAGCATAGAGCCCCGTAATTATTATTATTTTTTAACCAGCACAGGGGTAACAATCACAAACTGCATTAAAATAAATCATTTACCTTTGGCGATCTTCGTCTGTTTGCAATTCCAATGCTCATCGTTACACAATGAATGATCTTTTGTTTGATAAAATAGGCTATAAAAACTTAACACAAAACATTTTGTGAACCGCTTGTGTAGTGATATCCGTCTCATTCCATTTTCGACGACACATTCCAGGTAAATCACCCACACAGAACGTGACTTTTCCAGTCATGTTTGGTTTCACTGCAATCAACTGGTTTGTTTGTAACACAATCAAACCTGATGGGCCATTTCGCCGGACGTATTGACTGAAAGAAACCGATTTGAAGACAACAAGTAATAACATCATTGTGCACCAATGATTTGCCCGCTGTTTCATTGATTGACTGTCTTTTAATCCAATGACCACTGATCGTCTTGAAATCTAGCTGAGTAGATAGCCAATGAGCTGGGCTAAACGGCAATACGCCATGTTTATGTGTTGCAAGACCAACCCATGTAGTAAGCTCCAGCTTAAAGAGAGTCATGCGCTATTGAATTTTCATACCGGAAGAAGCTACGCATATTACGCACTGCATTGTTTGGTGAATGCACAGATTCAGCTGTTTATCTATCAATCATTATGGTGACTGAGTCAGGGAAAGCTAAATCTAAGTCGAGATATACAGATGTACACACAACTTTAGAATAAATTGATTGTGAAGGTGAGACAAGAGATTGTTGTAGGACGCTTCATTTAGCGATTGTGGAGGAATATTTTTTGAACGGGAGAGGACATCGTTTTGGACTGGTAAGTTCTTATCATGCTAATGCCCTTGTTTGAAATTAATAATATAAAATATTATTTGTGATTTTTTATTTATTTTAGAAGCAGAATATAAACATTTAATGTCATGAAATGTGAGATGCGCGTGTCTGCCGCCCCACCCCAACCCACATGATATAGCCTATTTGAGGCTGTTGAGGAGAGGGCAGGACCACAACAATGGCCAAAGTGAAATGGAGACAGTAGATCTAGCTGGTCTGTCATAATATAATAGAGACAGTAGATCTAGCTGAAATGTCATAATATAAAAGAGACAGTAGATCTAGCAGGTCATAATAATATAATAATATATTCAACCTTCAACTCTCTATATATATCAGCTTATTATACCGGTTGATACAGGGCTCATATGTGAAACTATTCTAACTGAACATTTTCTTTCACAGTGACACTAACTCAGAATGGGAGTCTTATCCGGTGTCCTGTGTGAATTTAATTATGCTCTCTCTAATTCTCTCTTTCTCTTTCTCAGAGGACCTGAGCCGTAGGACCATGTGTCAGTACTACCTGGCATGATGACTCCTTGCTGTCCCCAGTCCACCTGGCCTTGCCGCTGTTCCAGTTTCAACTGTTCTGCCTGCGGCTATGGAACCCTAAACTGTTCCATTTTTACTCTTGAGGTGCTGTCCTGTTGCACCCTCTACAACCACTGTGATCTCCACCCGGCACAGCCAGAAGAGGACTGGCCACCCCTCATAGCCTGGTTCCTCTCTAGGTTTCTTCCTAGGTTTTTGCCTTTCTAGGGAGTTTTTCCTAGCCACCGTGCTTCTACACCTGCATTGCTTGCTGTTTGGGGTTTTAGGCTGGGGCTATATAAATAGATTTGATAGAGGACTGAGGGTCATCCAAATATTGAAAGTGTGTAAATAGTTACCTATGTTATTTTGTAAATGTGTTAATTTTTCCATATTTTTTAATAAATATTTCCCCCCCATTTTCTTTTTTTTGGGGGGAGGGGGGTGTTAGAATACCATTTTGGCATTTTGTATATAGTTATTTGTTTCAAAATGTATACCTTCACTAATTTGGCCACTTGGGTACATTTGGGCTATTTGTGTGGGACACCTGGGTGACTTCATGATAAATGTCATGTAAGCACACTCATTTTGGAAGTTATCATTCTGAAACTTTGCACAAGTACGGTTGCCCTCTTATATTTTTCACTGAAATTGTCCCCATCATCCTATCTGAATGTTTGTTTTATCTTGTTCATTTTAAAGATGATCGAAAAAGAAAAAACATGTTTTTTCCCATTGTTTTATCTAAACCAGATCTATTGTGTGTTATTCTCCTACATTCAATTCACAATTACACAAACTTCAGAGTGTTTTCTTTCAAATGGTACCAAGATTATGCATATCCTTGGTTCTGTGCCTGAGCTACAGGCTGTTAGATTTGGGTATGTCTTCAGGCGGAAATTGCACAAAGTAGGGGGGGAGTTGCAAGAGGTTTTAAGAACAATTTCTTATTTTCAATGACGGCCTCGGAACAGTGGGTTAACAGCCTATTCAGGGGCAGAACGACACCTTGTACCTTGTCAGCTAACCTTCCAGTTACTAGTCCAACACTAACCACTAGGCTACCCTGCCACTACATGATTACATATGTGTTATTTCATAGTTTTGATGTATTCACTATTATTCTACAATGCAGAAACTAGTAAATATAAAGAAAATGCTTGAATGAGCAGGTGTTCTAAAACTTTTGACAAGTAGTGTATATTTGAGCAATTAAAATATACTTTTGATACTTAAGTATATGTCAAATTAAATACTTTCAGACTTTTAATCAAGTAGTATTTTACTGGTTGACTCACTTGTACTTGAGTCATTTTCTATTAAGGCATCTTTACTTTTACTCAAGTATAACAACTGAGTACTTTTTCCACAACTGCCTACCTGCCAGCCCATGGCCCTCTCCGTCAGGCACTGTAGGGCCTCCCCTTCAGGCAGACGCACCGGCAGCTTCTGGAGGGACACCAGGAGAGACAGGATGGTCTCCAGACGCGGGCGACGTGACCGCTGGCATAACGGGCACAGGAATTTGGCCTCCTTGCTGTTGCCTTGGCACCCGGCCGAGCCCATGAGCTTCTTCTGCGAGCCCGCTTTCGGTAATGGCACGCAGGCTCCGTGGAACCAGTCTTTGCACAGTTCACACTGCAACATAAACCCGCTGGCAGTTTTACGACACAGACAGAACTTGACCTCCTCGATGCGGTCAGACATGGCCATCTTAGCCAGGTTGGCAGCTCGGAGGGAGTGGATGGCCTCAACTTCTTTCTGCTCCTTGGATTTGAATGCCGCTACAACGATGGCCGGGTCACAGGCATCTTCATAACTCTCGTCAAGGTCGCTGAGACCCTCCAGGTCCAGACCCCTCTCCTTCTCAAGGAGCTCCTTGACTCGTCTGCGTTTTCTCTTGCTGTTGCCGTAGATACCAATATCCACACGCGGACTAAGGACCTAAGGAGAGACAACACACAGAGAATAGAGATTAGCACACATGCTATCTAACTACTAGTCCTATGATAATATTGGTCCTATTCTACCTACAGTATAGACAGATGGAATTCACAACAATCTGCATATGGTGGTCCGCCAACTTCTACACCATTCTACATAGCTTAACCTGTTGCTTCTACCCTCTACTTTTTTGAACATTCTGTTAAAAATCGCGCAACATTTCAGCGCCCTGCTACTCATGCCAGGAATATAGTATATGCATTTGCTTAGTCTGTGTGGATAGAAAACACTCAGACGTTTATAAAACTGGTTAAATCACTGCTGTGGCTTTACCAGAACGGCATTTACATCGAAAAGCACAGGAAAAACTGATCACTGAAAATGGGAAAATATATCCATGCGCTACTTGAACCCATTGATAAAGGTGAACCACAATTAATTGACTGAGGTTGCAGTACCTACAGCTTCCACACGGTGTCTAGAGTCTTGTCATTTCCCTTCGAGTTTTTTCTTGGTCAAACACATGCAAGGCACCGTATTTCTTCAGGTCTAGGACCGGATATTTTCGTTGAGTTTCTAGCCGGACATTTTTCGAGACGGACAGCTAATGATCTTTACATCGCCTCCTGATGAATTTTATCGCTTATTAACGTTTACTAATACCTAAAGTTGCATTACAAACGTATTTGAAGTGTTTTGTGAAAGTTTATCGTCGACTTTTTGAATTTTAAAAAATGACGTTACGTTTTGAAAACGCTGTTTTTTTCGTTTATCACACAGTCTACATATAACGATATCTTGGCTTTATATGGACCGATTTAATCGAAATAAAGACCCAATAGTGTTTATGGGACATCTAGGAGTGCCAACAAAGAAGATGGTGAAAGTTAATGACTGTTTTCTATTTTATTGTGCGGTTTGTGTAACGCCGAAATGCTAATTATTTTGTTTACGTCCCCTGCGTGGCTTTTGTGTTGTAGTGTATTGGTGCATGCTATCAGATAATAGCTTCTCATGCTTTCGCCGAAAAGCATTTTAAAAATCTGACTTGTTGCCTGGATTCACAACGAGTGTAGCTTTAATTCGATACCCTGCATGTGTATTTTAATGAACGTTTGAGTTTTAACTAATACTATTAGCATTTAGCGTAGCGCATTTGCATTTCCAGAGCTCTAGTTGGGACGCAAGCGTCTCAGGTAGAAGCAAGAGGTTAAGCAAATATATCATATTGCACTCTGGGGTCAGCATAGTCTGAAAGGGTTGCTTGGTTAGAAAAATCTTTCAAACCACCATCACAGCGACATATACTCATCCATGATTTCCCAATGCCTAGGTACAACCCAACCCAGGGTATTATTTCTTACCTGTAGCAGGGTGTAGGTTGAGTTCTTCTTGAGGAAGGTGCGTGCAGTCCTCTCCCTCCAGGCGCGGGCTGAGGCCACCTGGGATTCGACCTGAGGCAGGGGGTCCAGCCGGACGGGGATGGAGCGACCCCTCGCCAGCAGGCTCTCCAGCTGCTCCAGGTAGGCATAGTTACTGCCACACTGAAGGCAGTGAGACATATGGGGGAAACATACAAGGAAATTAATCATTATCATCAAAAAAAAAAAAAAGTAATGCATCGCACAGTATGACCCTTCCCATTCACATGTATCATTCATGTTCTAACAACAAGATAAATGACAAACCTATCTAGTAACAATAACCATGTTCCCAACCAACTATTTAAATGCAAGTCAATTTCCGGTTGGATAAAAAATTCAAAACTCACGACAGGCCTGATGGAAACAGTATCATTGCCTGTAAACTTTCCAAATGTCGACAGAACATAAATACACTAGACGGGATAATTGTTTTGTCGGTAAAATAGATAAATGGGACAAATTCAGTGGAAATGCTGTCACAGTAAATAATATGGTTCTGTGGTCCTCCCACTATGACTTGGAAAAGTATGCACACTGCAAAGTTAATTTATTTAATCTGTAGAATAATAATGAACTTCAGAGGGTGGTGAAAGTCCACAGTGATGAGCTTGATGCTTCTTTCCAATAAATATTGAGGGTCTTCATTTTATGCTGGTGGCATGATCTGAGCTTGGCTGTCAAATAAAAATGATCTCGCTCTTATCCATAACCTCATCATAAAGCCTACCCTCTGCTCTGTATCTGCGAGCTGTTGACAAGAGAGCACGTGCCAAAAAACAGATGGGGCACATTTGCTGTTTCTCTCAGACTTTGTGGCAAAACCATTGACAGCATTAAAAATTGGGATGGAAACACATCGCAGATCAGATTTTTTATTAGGTACAGTTGAAGTCGGAAGTTTACATACAGTTAGGTTGGATTCATTAAAACTCGTTTTTCAACCACTCCACAAATTTCTTGTTAAAACCTCGTGACTAGGGGGCAGTATTTTCATTTTTGGAAAAATAACGTTCCCAAAGTAAACGGGATATTTTGTCAGGACAAGATGCTAGAATATGCATATAATTGACAGTTTAGGATAGAAAACACTAACGTTTCCAAAACTGTCAAAATATTGTCTGTGAGTATAACAGAACTGATATTGCAGGCGAAAGCCTGAGAAAAATCCAATCCGGAAGTGCCTCATGTTTTGAAAGCTCTGCGTTCCAATGCGTCCCTATTGAGCAGTGAATGGGCTATCAACCAGATAACTTTTTCAATGTATTCCCCAAGGTGTCTACAGCATTGTGACATAGTTTTACGCCTATATGTTGAAGAATACCTGTAATCAGCTACATTGTGTAAGTGGTCACCTGATGGCTCTCAGAGTGATTCTCGCGTAAAATACAGGAGGTAGCCATTTTTCCACCCGGTCTTACTGAAAAAAGCTGTCCCGGTTGATATATTATGAATATATATTTAAAAAACACCCCAAAAAATTCTAGTAATATTTATGTACGTTGCGTTATGCTAATTAGTGTCAGTCGATGATTACGCTCCCGGATCCGGGATGGGGTGTCACTAGAGGTTAACAAACTATAGTTTTGGCAAGTCGGTTAGGACATCTACTTTGTGCATGACAAGTAATTCTTCCAACAATTGTTTACAGACAGATTATTTCACTGTATCACAATTCCAGTGGGTCAGAAGTTAACATTCACTAAGTTGACTGTGCCTTTAAACAGCTTGGAAAATTTCAGAAAATTATGTCATGGCTTTTGAAGCTTCTGATAGGCTAATTGACATCATTTGAGTCAATTGGAGGTGTACCTGTGGATGTATTTCAAGGCCTACCTTCAAACTCAGTGCCTCTTTGCTTGACACCATGGGAAAATCTAAATAAATCAGCCAAGACCTCAGAAATATAATTGAATCCTACAGACGAAGAGCCATATATGTGACATAAAAAAAAAGAATGAAAAATCATTATTGGACACCCTTTTTCTATAGTGAACCGGTTTCACAAGCTTTCCACGCGCTAATTAACAATAATTTTAAATTTAAAAATAGGCTCTCGTGGAATAACCGTTTATGTGCACCACTCAGAATGGACGGACAAGCGCACAACCTTTCTGTTGCTGATGAAAATCGCAGAAATGTGGGAAAGAAACTAAAATAATGGAAAGACAGGCAAAGGAAGATCTTACGGGATGCGGGAAAACCCTATACAAATCGTAAGGGTCAAGAAAAAAACGGGGAAAAGCTGTCCAAAAGAGGTATGTGGAAGAACCGTATATCAAACAATCAAGCTAGCTAGCTATAGAGTACAGTAACTAACATGTATGTTCTGGGTTGTCTAATTTGTAACTATAGAGAAAACATATTAGCTAAAGTCTTTGGCTACTAACTCATACATTATCGTTACAAATGTTATTGCTAGATTATAGAAGAAACATAGCTAGCTACTTTTTCTCCATCCACCGGATGATTCGACATGGCTACAGTAGCTAGCTAGTTACACTGTATCCTGCAGGGAAGAGCGTGTTCCACGACGTGCAGAAAGGATTGTGGAAAGTTGACTGATGAGCGCAAGCTGCATCTGTTCAACAGTTTCTACACGGTCGCATACGAGAAACAACAAGCGTTGATTCTCTCTGGCTTAGAACAGGTTAGAAATAAGACAAAACGCCTATTATTATAATAGCTATATTGAACACTTGCATAGTTAAACTTTGACAGTAATGATACGTACATTAACATTAACTCTAAAAGTGCAGTGTTACACAATGGTGCAATACAAACTCATTCTGTGTATAGATTGGGAGTGTGTGAAAGATGGAGATCCTGATCAAGCAATATCCTGAATGTGCTACAGTATATTAAATTCTGAATTCATCATTGTCAATTTTTATTGCAGCATGAGGTGAAGCGGAGACGTAAACCTGAGGAGAACAAATGACGGAAACAAACCTTCAAATACCATGTACAGCAAGCAGGCCAGAGATTGAATGTGTGCAAGGTCACTTTCATGTCTATGTTCCAGCTAACCAACAGCAGTCTTCAGGCAAGTGAAAATATGAATTAATGTCTATATGAATATCAATTACAAACCTATTGTATTCTCTGTACTAGTTTTTAATAACCTGCTAATTGAAATGTAATTGTTTTGGTCAGGTTATTCAGGAAAAGTTAGCTGAGGCAGGTGAGGTTGCAGGGTCTCCAGATCAGGCTACTGAGGCTAGGTCTCCTTTAGAAGATGGAAGAGGGAAGCAATAGCAATAGGTAATGCGCAATGGATTCCAGCCTGGATTATTTCACTATATCAGTACTCTAAACAAACTTCTAAACATTAACATAGTATCGAATGGATGAATAGCGAATTCTGAAACAAAAATATACAAATGTTTATTACTTTTAAACAAAATGATGGTAACTAAGCTGTCCAACTACCACCTGAGCATTGAGGAGTGAGTGCCAATTACCTTCCCGGACAGCACTGGCCTAATTCTCGCCTCACTACAGGACCCCCCGGCCACAAACGGCAATGGCGTGACCGGGATTTGTACCCCGGTTATAGCGACACAGTTGCACTCTAAGACAGGTCCCTAGACCATTGAGAGAATACAAGTTTAACAACATCTTGTTGTCTCCTTACAGGCCACATCGGATACATGCTACAGTGAAAGAGGGCATCAAGGAGCACATTCCATCTTTCCCAAGAACCCAGAACCACTACTCTCGGATGAAGGGGGATGTACACAGAGAATACCTCAGCCCTGATCTGAATTTGTTGCTGATGATATTTGAAGCAAAACCATTCAAGGTGATGGGGATGCAATGTGAAGACTTCAGGCACCTCCCTGATTCTGTCCTCAAGCGACCAGCTGGACTACAGATCACCTCAGTGAGGTGGTTAAAAGTCACAGGTATTGCACAGAGAATAGTTTACTAACATCCCATCAACATGCAACATGTTGTTCTAACAATAAAATATCCTAATGCTTGACTGTTTATTGATGTCAGGAACTTAAAATGTTTCTGTTCTAATTTCAGTTGAGGATCCTTGGAATCTGTACGCCAGACAGAGCCACAGTCTATTTGAGGGATTGAAATCGTGGCTGATCTCCAAACCAAAACAAGGAGCTACACCTCAACCTCCCTATTTTGCAAGCCACTACGCTAGAGCATTGGAGTCCTCTGCCCATCAAAAAAAACAAGTACCAAGTTCTGATGACCATGCTGAACTACTTGCCAGCTGCATCACGCTCTTTTTATAAATCACTGCAGAGTGAATAATTTGTTGTTAAACCAAGCTACATAATTAACCATAATTAATCCCCTGAACCTGTATAGTGTGTTGAATCTGAATACATTTCAGAAGACATGTCACCCCTATTGTAGGAAATTAAATGTATAGGTGTTTTCTATGTGAATCAATTTGTGTATGATTTGAACCAGCACAATATATTGAATTAATTTAATTTTAAGATGTTCTTCCTAGTGTAGAAAATGTTATGTACAATGTGTTCTGTTGATAATTATTTTGTGTGTGATCATTTGAACCTTTTTTAATCTGAATTAATTAAAAACAAATAAGTCATCACATACAGTATGTGAGTATTCATTTGATCTTGATTGCCTTTTTTTATTCATTACAATATACAGTACTGTCACCACATTTAGCATAAACTCTAAGCAGTTAATACTTATTTACTGCTGTCACCTCAGTACAGAAGGACATTTCTTGCCTTTAGCATGGGTTTAACGCAATTCAAAACTTAATTGCTGATCATAGTGTTAAACGCAAAGAGAATGGTTTTCTGAACGTTTTGTAATATTGACCTTAGGGACCTGCATATTGGTACATCACATTGATCCATATTTGATATTTACAAGTTGTGCTTGTTTTGATTGAATTAATTTAATTGTATTCTATTTTTGTAGTTATTCTATGGTATGTTCACATTGAGGGCTTCATTTTAAATGAGACTAAGATTTCATGACACAACTTTTAAGAAAAGTCATTAGTGCTAAAGTTGATAGAGCACCTTTAAATGAACCTCTATACAAATGAATTAACTACATATTGCATTTAAGTTATTTACATGAAGGGCATTTGTACTTGAAAGTACTTAAAACATCATATCAGGTGTTAAAAAAGGACATCTTACAAGAGTCATGCAAAATGTCACATATACTGTTCTTCCACAAACTGAAATCATCACTGGAGATATACTGTTCTTCCACATTCTACAAATTAAAACAGCAATAAAAAAAATATTTTTTGAAATAACAAAAACATCAATTGTTATTGGAAGATATGGGTATGGTGAATTATTTGTCAACCATAAAACACCTAATGTGGTTCACACAATTAATAATATAAAAATAACTGATTATCTTAAAATGGAAAAAATGTCACATATATGGTTCTTCATCTGTAGGATTCAATTGTAGACCTCCACAAGTCTGGTTCATCCTTGGTAGCAAATTCCAAACACCTGAAGGTACCACGTTCATCTGTACAAACACTAGTACACAGTACACAGTATAAACCCCATGGTACCATGCAGAGTTCATACCTCTCAGGAAGGAGACGCATTCTGTCTCCTAGAGATGAACGTACTATGGTGCGAAAAGCGCAAATCAATCCCAGAACAGCAGCAAAGGATCTTGTGAAGATGCTGGAGGAAACAGGCACAAAGGTATCTATATCCACAGTAAAATGAGTCCTACATCGACATAACCTGAAAGGTCACTCAGCAAGGAAAAAGCCACTGCTCCAAAAACGCCATAAAAAAAGCCAGACTACGGTTTGCCACTGCACATGGGGACGAAGACCGTACTTTTTGGAGAATTGTCCTCTGGTCTGATGAAACAAAAATAGAACTGTTTGGCCATAATGACCATCGCTATGTTTGGAGGAAAAAGGGGGAGGCTTGCAAGCCGAAGAACACCATCCCAACCGTGAATCACGGGGTGTCAGCATCATGTTGTGGGGGTGCTTTGCTGCAGGAGGGACTGGTGCACTTCACAAAATAGATGGCATCATGAGGTAGGAAAATGATGTGGATTTCGTGAAGCTACATCTCAAGACATCAGTTAAAGCTTGATCGCAAATGGGTCTTCCAAATGGACAATGACCCCAAGCTTACTTCCAAAGTTGTGGCAAAATGGCTCTTAAGTCGACCCTCTACTTTTTCGAACATTCTGTTAAAAATCGCGCAACATTTCAGCGCCCTGCTACTCAGGCCAGGAATATAGTATATGCATATGATTAGTATGTGTGGATAGAAAACACCCAGACGTTTATAAAACTGGTTAAATCACGGCTGTGACTATAACAGAACGTGCGTTTCATCGAAAAGTGCAGGAAAATCTGATCACTGAAAATTGAAAAATATATCCATCCGCCACTTCAACCCATTGTTATAGGCGATCGACATTAAATGGGGCTGAGGTTGCAGTACCTACAGCTTCCACACGATGTCTAGAGTCTTGTCATTTGCTTCGGCTTTGATTCTTGGTCAAACCGACACAAGGGAACCGATTCCCTCCGGTCTCCGACCGGATGTTTTGGTCGAGATTTCTCCGGACATGTTTTTCCAGACGGACACCTATAGAATTTACATCGCCTCCTGATGAATTTTATCGCTTATTAACGTGTTCTAATACCTAAAGTTGCATTACAAAAGTATTTCGAAGTGTTTTGTGAAAGTTTATCGTCAACTTTTTTAATTGTAAAAAACGACGTTACGTTATGAAACGCTATTTTTTTTCATTTATCACAGTCTTCATAGATCGATATATAGGCTATATATGGACCGATTTAATCGGAAAAAAAGACCCAATAGTGATTATGGGACATTGTAAGTCGCTCTGGATAAGAGCGTCTGCTAAATGACTTAAATGTAAATGTAAATCTAGGAGTGCCAACAAAGAAGATGGTCAAAGGTAATGAATGTTTTATATTTTATTGTGCGGTTTGTGTAGCGCCGAATATGCTAATTATTTTGTTTACGTCCCCTGCGGGTCTTTTGGGGTGTTACATGCTATCAGATAATAGCTTCTCATGCTTTCGCCGAAAAGCATTTTAAAAATCTGACTTGTTGCCTGGATTCACAACGAGTGTAGCTTTAATTCAATACCCTGCATGTGTATTTTAATGAACGTTTGAGTTTTAACTAATACTATTAGCATTTAGCGTAGCGCATTTGCATTTCCAGAGCTCTAGATGGGACGCCTGCGTGCCAGGTAGGAGGAAGAGGTTAAGGACAACAAAGTCAAGGTATTGGAGTGGCCATCACAAAGCCCTGACCTCAATACTATTGAAAATGTGTGGGCAGAACTGAAAAAGCGTGTATGAGCAAGGAGGCCTACAAACCTGACTCAGTTACACCGGCTCGGTCAGGAGAAATGGGCCAAAATTCACCCAACTTATTGTGGGAAACTTCTGACCCACTGGGAATGTGATGAAAGAAATGAAAGCTGAAATAAATCACTCTCTCTACTCTTATTCTGACATTTCACATTCTTAAAATAAAGTGGTGATCCTAACTGACCTAAGACAGGGAATTTTTACTAGGATTAAATGTTAGGAATTGTGAAAAACTGAGTTTAAATGTATTTGGCTAAGGTGTGTGTAAACTTCCGACTTCAACTGTGAAAAAGTTGTGCTTTTTATTTGCACTACGTCATTAAGCACAGCTTTTGACTCCCAAGAAGCCAGTTTGCTGGAAAGAGACCTTTGCTGGTAAAATGTGCATATATTTTGGTGTTCCAATATTAGAATATTAGTCGTCGTCCCCCAAATCCGTGATATCCAATTGATAGTTACAGTCTTGTCTCATCGCTGCAACTCCTGTACGGACTTCGTACAGCTGGCGACCGAAGTCAGTCGCTAGAGTGCGATGGGACAAGGAAATCCCGGCTGGGCAAACCCTCCCCTAAACCCGACGATACTGGGCCAATTGTGTGCCGCCTCACGGTTCTCCCTGTCACGGGCAGCCGGCTTCGGTTGCTCGCACACCCCCATCGCTTCAGAGTATATTACTCGCTAATGTCCAGTCCCTAGTTAACAAGGATCAAACCCAGGGCTGTAGTAAGGCCTCAAGAACTGCAACTGCAGTGCCACTGGGGATGCCCCCGCTTTAAAATCTTTCGATAAATTGATGGAAACATAGCTAATGTAAGCTTCTAACAAATGATCATTCCATTGCGTATAAACAGAGCCGAGCGCATCAAAGACAAATATTGAGAGATGCCCGTCTATCCTGTAGCTACATCTATATACATCACAAATTGAATCTATAATTAGTAATTACCGTGCGACGCGACACTACCTGAATGGCATCCACCTTGGCACTCCACTCCTTGGCCTTGTGCAGAGCATCTCGGAGGGCCAGGACGTTGGGCAGGTAGGCTGGTATGTTCCTGGCCTCTATCATGATGGTCTCCAGGGTTAGCATGCTGTGCCGAGGCCTGGGGGAGGAAAGCGACAAGAAATAATGGATTTAGAGAAATTCATCATCTCACAGTTACAGGCATCCTTTGATGCAATATGCTAAACAGGAATTGGATTTGCTCAACATTTTTGCGAAGGTGTACCCTATTGAACACGACCCAAGCATATGACAGCAAAGCTAAAGGCATATGCTGTAAACGAGAGAGGGCATGTATTATATGTATTGATATGTATTATTTCTTACATTGTTAGCCCAGAAAGTGTTGTGTGTTATTATATACAGCCGGGAAGAACTATTGGATACCAGAGAGACGTCAACTTACCGGCACTACGACTAGGAATACGACTTTCCCAAATCAGTGCCTTTGTCTGCATCTCCCAGGGCATTTGAACTGATTCAAGAGGCCGACCCAAAACAACACAGACAGAGGAGAGGGTGCCGGAGCGGTCTTCTTGTGAGGCTTCGGTTGCTCGCACACCCCCATCGCTTCAGAGTATATTACTCGCACACCACCCACCGCTTCAGAGTATATTACTCGCTCATGTCCAGTCCCTAGTTAACAAGGTCAACGAAATTAGGGCAAGAGTTCCTTTCCAAAGAGATATCCGGGATTTTAACACTGTTTCACAGAGACATGGCCAGCTGGAGACATGCCGTCGGAGTCCGTACAGCCAACGGGATTTTCAGTGCATCGCGCATATCGATTGCAGTACACAAGTGAGTAACATACTCGATCACCGCTACACTAACTTCCGTAATACATAAAGGCCCTCCCCCGCCATCCTTTTGGCAAATCTGACCATGAGTCCATTGGGAAGCACCCGTGCTTAGGTCTATTCAACGCTGGTCTGACCAATCAGATTCCACGCTTCAAGATTGCTTTAATCACATGGACTGGGATATGTTCTGGGTAGCCTCAGATAACAACATTGACGTATACGCTGTCTCGGTGAGCGAGTTTATAAGGAAGTGTATAAGAGATGTTATACCCACTGTGACTATTAAAACCTTCCCGAACCAGAAACCGTGGATTGATGGAACTGGAAAATGGCTGAATACAAACAGTATAGTTAGTCCCTGCGTAAGGCAATAATAAAACAAGCAAAGAGTCCGTATAGAGACGAAGTGGAGTTGCAATTCAATGCCTAAAACACGAGATGTATGTGGCAGGGTTCACAATCACGGATACAAAAAAAACAAGCCCCGTCGTGGGCATCGACATCTTGCTCCCAGACAAATTAAAACGACTTCGTTGCACGCTTTGAAGACAATACAGTGCCACCGACACAGCCCGCTACCAAAGACTGTGGGCACTCCTACATTAATAAAAAAATGTGTTAACTCTCGCAAGGCAGCCGGCCCAGACCGCATCCCTAGCCGCATCCTCAGAGCATGCGCAGACCAGTCTGTTGTCCCCACATGCTTCAAGATGGGAACAGGAACAATGGCCAAGAAAGCTAAGTGAACTAAATGACTATCGCCCCGTAGCACTCACTTCTTTCATCATGATCACTTCCACCCTACCTTTCACACCACTACAATTTGCTTAAAGCCCCAATAAGTCCACAGACGATGCAATCGCCATCACACTGAACACTGCCCTATCCCATCTGGACAAGAGGAATACCTATGTAAGAATGCTGTTCATTGACTATAGCTCAGCACTCAACACCACAGTACCCTCCAAACTCATCATTAAGCTCGAGAGCCTGGGTCTCGACCCCGCCCTGTGCAACTGGATCCTGGACTTCCTGATAGTCCGCCCCCAGGTGGTGAAGGTAGGAAACAACATATCCACTCCGCTGATCCTCAATACTGGGGCACCACAAGGGTGTGTTCCCAGCCCTCTCCTGTACTCCCTGTTCACCCACGACTGCGTAGCGAAGCACGCCTCCAACTGAATCATCAGGTTTGCAGACGACACTACAGTGGTAGACCTGATTACCAACAACGACGAGACAGCCTACAGGGAGGTGGTGAGGGCACTTGGAGGGCGGTGTGAGGAAAATAACCTCGCACTCAATGTCAGCAAAACAAAAAGAGATGATCGTGGACTTCAGGAAATCGCGGAGGGAGCATCCCCCATATCCACATCGACAGTAGTGGAGAAGGAGGAAAGTTAAGTTCCTCGGCGTACACATCACGGAGAAACTGAAATGGTCCACGCACACAGTCAGTGTGGTGAAGAAGGTGCAACAGCGCCTCTTCAACCTCAAGAGGCTGACATTTTTTGGGCTTGTCACCCAAAACCGTGACAAACTTTTACAGATGCACAATCGAGAGCTTCCTATCGGGCTGTA
The DNA here is from genome assembly GCF_034236695.1 of Oncorhynchus nerka. Taxonomy (NCBI): domain Eukaryota; kingdom Metazoa; phylum Chordata; class Actinopteri; order Salmoniformes; family Salmonidae; genus Oncorhynchus; species Oncorhynchus nerka. The sequence goes on from NC_088403.1 coordinate 38,434,267, forward strand.
TCACAGCCTGGTACGGCAACTGCACCATCAACAATAGCAGGGCTCTCCAGAGGGTAGTGCGAGTCTGCACAACACATCTCCTGGGACAAACTACCTGCCCATCCCGGACACCTACAACACATGTCAATGGAAGGTAAAAAAGATTATCAAGGACAATAACCACTCGAGCCACTACCTGTTCACCCCACTTCCATCCAGACGGCAAGGTCAGTACAGGTGCTTCAAAGCTGGGACAGAGCAATAGAAGCTGTTTTTCAATCTCAAGGCCATCAAATTGTTAAACAGCCAGACCTAGCACAGAGGCGGCTGCCAACCTACAGACTTAATATCATTGGCCACTTTAATAATGCCATTTTAAGAATGTAGATATTACATCTCACATTACTCATCTCATATGTACACTACTGTCCAAAAGTTTGGGGTGACTTAGAAATGTCCTTGTTTTTGAAAGAAAAGCACATTTTTTGCCCATTAAAATATCAAATTGATCAGAAATACAGTGTAGACATTGTTAATGTTGTAAATGACTATTGCAGCTGGAAACAGATTTGATGGAATATCTACATTGGAGTACAGAGGCCCATTATCAGAAACCATCACTCCTGTGTTCCAATGGCACGTTGTGTTAGCTAATTCAAGTTTATCATTTTAAAAGACTAATTGATCATTAGAAAACCTTTTTGCAATTATGTTAGCACAGCTGAAAACTGTTGTCCTGATTAAAGAAGAAATAAAACTGGCCTTCTTTAGACTAGTTGAGTATCTGGAGCATCAGCGTTTGGGGCTTTGATTACAGGCTCAAAATGCCCAGAAACATAGAACTTTCTTCTGAAACTCAGTCTATTCTTGTTCTGAGAAACGAAGGCTAGTCCATGCGAGAAATTGCCAAGAAACTGAAGATCTAGTACAACGCAGTGTACTTCTCCCTTCACAGAACAGCACAAACTGGCTCTAACCAGAATAGAAAGAGTGGGAGGCCCGGTGCACAACTGAGCAAGAGGACAAGTACATTAGTGTCTCTCGTTTGAGAAACAGACGGCTCACAAGTCCTCAACTGGCAGCTTGATAAAATAGTTCCCGCAAAACACCAGTCTCAATGTCAACAGTAAAGACGTGACTCCGGGATGCTGGCCTTCTAGGCAGAGTTGCAAAGAAAAAGCCATATCTCAGACTGGCCAAAAAAAAGAAAAGATGGGCAAAATAACACAAGACACTGGACAGAAGAAGATAGGAAAAAAGTGTCATGCTCTGACAAATCTAAGTTGAGGTGTTGGGATCACAAAGTAGAACATTTGTGAGACGCAGAAAACAATGAAGATGCTAGAGGAGTGCAAGACGCCATCTGTCAAGCATGGTGGAGGCAATGTGACGTCTGGGGGTGGTAAAGTGGGAGATTTGTACAGGGTAAAAGGGATCTTGAAGAAGGCCATCACTACATTTTGCAACGCCATGCCATACCCTGTGGATGGCGCTTAATTGGAGCCAATTTCCTCCTACAACAGGACAACCGTTCCAAACTACACAATAACTATTTAGGGAAGAAGCAGTCAGCTGCTATTCTGTCTATTATGGAGTGGCCAGAACAGTCACTGGATCTCAACCCTGTTGAGGGAGCAGCTTGATCGTAAGAAGTTCCCATCAAGCTAATCGAATTTGTGGGTGGTGCTTCAGGAAGCATGGGGTGAAATCTCTTCAGATTACTTCAACAAATTTGACAACTAGAATGCCAAAGGTCTGCAAGGCTGAAATTGCTGCAAACGGAGGATTCTTTGATGAAAGCAAAGTTTGAAGGACACTATTATATCAATTAAAAATCATTATTTATAACCTTGCCAACGTCTTGACTATATTTCCTATTCATTTTGCAACTCATTTCATATATGTTTTCATGGAAAACAAGGGCATTTCTAAGTGAACCCAAACTTTTGAATGGTAGTGTAAATCAGAGATCGAATGGCCGATAAATTAAGGCCGATTAATTAGGGCCGATTTCAAGTTTTAATAACAATCGGAAATCGGTATTTTTGAGCGCCGATTAAAAAAATATATATATAATATATATATATATATATATATACACACGCCTTTATTTAAACTAGGCAAGTCAGTTAAGAACACATTCTTATTTCAAATGACGGCCTAGGAACGGTGGGTTAATTGCCTCTTTCAGGGGCAGAATAACAGATTTTCACCTTGTCAGCTCGGGGGATTTATTTAATCTTTATTTAACCAGGAAGGACTCATTGAGATTAAAATCTCTTTTTCAAGAGCGCCCTGGCCAAGATAGGCAGCACCAAGTCATTACAAAAAAATTACAGACAGGCAACATGAAAAACAACAAGTAATCGTGTAAAACCCATTGAATTCACAAGAGTATATCACAGCAAATTAAAAACATTGACAGGTCAGAGAATCAGCCTCAAAATCCTTCATCAGTGATTTAAAAACACCAATCGAGACAAGTTCTTCCAGTTTAAAAGTATTTTGTAAGGTGTTCCAAGACGATGGCGCAGAGTACATAAAAGCCCTTTTACCAAATTCAGTTCGGACATTTGGAATAGTTAGCAGGATAAAGTCCAGCGTACGAAGAGAGTACCCACCACATTTCTGAACAATAAAAATGCACAAATAAAAAAGGTAGTAAACCCCAATGGCTTTGTAAATAAAAGTATACCAGTGACTTAGCCTACGAGTGACTAGAGAAAGCCAGCCAACCCTGGTATTCAAAGTGCAGTGGTGCGTAAGAGTTTTGCAGTTTAAAATAAATCGCAAAGTGCCATGGTAAAGAGTGTCAATTGATCTCAAACACTGAGCGGAAGCATTAATATATAAAATATCCCCATAGTCTAGTAAAGCCATAAATGTAGCTGATACTAGCCTCCTTATGGCTTCAAAAGAAAAACAGGCCTTATTCCAAAAATAAAATCCCAATTTCAGCTTCATTTTTTTTGTAAGTTGTTGAATATGCAATTTAAAAGAGGCCGTCATCAATTAAAATTCCAAGATATTTATATGAGGTTACAACCTCAATCTCCTTGCCCTGACAGGTAGTAATAGGTGAAAGGTTCATAGGTCTATTTCTTGCATTAGAAAACACCATTCGTTTAGTTCCCAGTATTGAGGATAAGCTTCAATTGACACAAGGTATGTTAAACAGTATAAAAAGCAGTTTGCATGTTCTGGAAAGCTTTTGTAAGAGACGAGGCACAACAGTAAATAACAGTATCATCAGCATAAAAATGAAGTTGTGCATTTGACATTTTTGTCTAAATCATTTATATAAATAGTGAATAAGAGAGGACCAAGTACAGAGCCTTGGGGCACACCATTCAAGACAGACAATTTCACAGACATAAGCCCACCAAATTGAGTGCACTGAGTTCTATCAGACAGATAGTTAGCAAACCATGCAACTGCATGCTCCGAAAGACCTACACTCGACAATCTCTGCCTTAGTATAGCATGATCAACTGTATCAAAAGCCTTAGAGAGATCAATAAAAAGTGACACAGTGCTGTTTTTTGTCAATGGCTTCAGCGATATCATTTAAAAACTTCATGGCTGCTGTAATTGTGCTATGCTTCTTCCTGAAGCCCCATTGGTACATTAATAAAATAGAGTTAGTAAATAACAACTCTTTTAGCTGTTCACTTACAAGGGGTTCAAGTATTTTCACCAGGGGTGACAACTTTGAGATTGGCCTATAATTATTTAAAATAGTTGGATCTCCCCTTTTTACTTTTTTTTCACTTTTGGATGAATTGGTGCCCAAATTGAAAGGCCTCCTACTCTGTCCCAGATGATAATATATGCATATTATTATTATTAGTATTGGATAGAAAACACTCTGAAGTTTCTAAAACTGTTTGAATTATGTCTGCGAGTATAACAGAACTCATATGGCAGGCAAACTTCCAAACAGGAAGTGAGAATTCTGAAAAGGGTCGATGTGAAAGTCATCGCCTATTCAATTCCCTGTAATTTATGGATCTGTTTGCACTTCATACGCCTTCCACTAGATGTCAACAGTCAGTAAAACATGGAATGAAGCCTCTAGTGTGATGTGGGGCCGGTTCCTGGTCACGCGCACTAGTCATGGAATGGCAATGTGTGCCATTACTTATACAGACATGAAGAAATGCTCCGGTTGGAGCGTTATTGGATACATATGATAACAACATCCTGAAGATTGATTCTCTACTAAGTTTGACCAGTTTATTCGACTTGTAATATAACTTTTTGAAGTTTTCGTCCGACGTTTGCCTTCACTTGCACCAGTGTTTGGACACATGTACTACACATGCTAGCTAAAGTTGCTAATTTGACACAAGTAATGGCCATTATCGAACTTTTTATTTTTTTATTGTGGAAATAGGATTCCTGGCATTGCATTCCTCCACTCGTTACCTATATTAATGGCACCTGTTTGAACTTGTTATCAGTATAAAAGACAACCTGTCCACAACCTTAAACAGTCACACTCCAAACTCCACTATGGCCAAGACCAAAGAGCTGTCAAGACCAAAGGACACCAGAAACAAAATTGTTGACCTGCACCAGGCTGGGAAGACTGAATCTGCAGTAGGTAAGCAGCTTGGTTTGAAGAAGTCAACTGTGGGAGCAATTATTAGAAAATGGAAGACATACAAGACCACTGATAATCTCCCTCGATCTGGGGCTCCACGCAAGATCTCACCCCGTGTACCTCTATGTACAACCTGCACTGAGAATGGCAAAAAGTTTGACCAGCTCTCACTGGTTCATCCACACAGGGTTATACAGAGACAGAGGACACTGAATCAAACAGTCTACCAGATGATACAAAGTGCTCATTGAAACAATTCAGCATTTCAGTTGTCATGTATAACAACAAAACACATGACGGTAATTCATTAACATTACTGTTACCAGAAATAGACTTAGACCTTCCAAAACTTTTTAGGGTCATTCAGGTTATCAGTGGTAACAGACATAACATATTCAGACTTGGCCTTCCTGAGAAGAAAAGAACACTTGTTTCGTAACTGCCTAAAAATAAGCCAATCAGCATCAGAACATGATTTCCTTGCTTTAGCCCAGGCTAGATTACGGTCGTGAATAATACAAGACCCCTCAGAAGAAAACCATGGATTATCCCGCCCTTTAACCTTGAACCTGCAGAATGGGGCATGTTTGTTTACTATTTGGGGAAAACCATCATGAAAGAATTTCCAGGCAGTTTCCACATCAGGGATAAACTCAATCTTGCTCCAGTCAAAAAACAAATCATGAAAGAAAGCCAGTTCCTTAAAACACTTCAAATTTCTCTTCCAAATAAAATGTGGGTTTGTCTTTAGAACCTTAGTATTTCTAACAGCAACAGCACAATGGTCACTTAAATCATTACAAAAAACACCAACCGCAGAATATTTATGTGGAACATTTGTCAATATCAAATCAATCAGGGTAGATTTATATGGCATTTAAGATTTGGGCGAGTGGGTGAGTTAATCAACTGGGTAAGATTCATAGATTCACCGGCTTTAACCAACACCAGTTGAGATCACCAATCAAGATCATTTCACTGTAAAGAACATAAGGTGCGTCAAAGAAGAAAATGCATCACCGAGAGCAGAGTGGGGTCTATAACAGCCAATCACAGTTATTGAGGCCCTTTGAAACCTCAATATTCAAAGCAAGAAATTACAACCGTTTACAAATAGTTTCAGACTTTGGTACACTTACATGGAATCTAGATTTTACATATATAGCCACACCCCCCCACCTTTCTTAACCCAATCAGTGTGATAAACATTGTAACCACTTATCCAAATATCTTTATCAAAAACAGACTTGCTGAGCCAGGTTTCAGAAAACACAATTACACCAGTATCAGTTGATTTAGCCCAAATCCTAACCCCATCAAGTTTTGACAACACTTAAATTAAAAATACCAAAACCAGATCTTGATTTAAAATCAGAGGGGGTTTTGAGACATTGCATATCGGGGCCAGGGTTAGGTTCCAATTGCAGTTAACTAGTCCAACACAATAACGACCTGCCTCTCTTTCATTGCACTCCACAAGGAGACTGCCTGTTATGCGAATGCAGTAAGCCAAGGTAAGTTGCTAGCTAGCATTAAACTTATTTAATAAAAAACAATCAATCATAATCACTAGTTAACTACACATGGTTGATGATATTACTAGATATTATCTAGCGTGTCCTGCGTTGCATATAATCTGACTGAGCATACAAGCATACAAGTATCTAAGTATCTGACTGAGCGGTGGTAGGCAGAAGCAGGCACGTAAACATTCATTCAAACAGCACTTTAGTGCGTTTTTCCAGCAGCTCTTTGTTGTGCGTCAAGCCTTCAAGCCTATCAACTCCCGAGATGAGGCTGGTGTAACCGAAGTGAAATAGCTAGCTAATTAGCGCACGCTAATAGCGTTTCAAACGTCACTCGCTCTGAGACTTCTAGTAGTTGTTCCCCTTGCTCTGCATGGGTAACGCTGCTTCGATGGTAGCTGTTGTCGTTGTGTTGCTGGTTCGAGCCCAGAGAGGAGCGAGGAGAGGGACGGAAGCTATACTGTTACACTGGCAATATTAAAGTGCCTTTTAGAACATCTAATAGTCAAAGGTTAATGAAATACAAATGGTATAGAGTCCTATAATTCCTATAATAACTACAACCTAAAACTTCTTAACTGGGAATATTGAAGACTCATGTTAAAAGGAACCACCAGCTTTCATATGTTCTCATGTTCTGAGCAAGGAACTTAAACGTTAGCTTTCTTACATAGCACATATTGCACTTTTACATTCTTCTCCAACACTTTGTTTTTGCATTATTTAAACCAAATTGAACATGTTTCATTATCTACTTGAGGCTAAATTGATTTTATTGATGTATTATATTAAGTTAAAATAAGTGTTAATTCAGTATTGTTGTAATTGTCATTATTACAAAAAATAAAAAAAATAATTACATATACATAAAAAAAACAAAAAAAATAAAAAAGAAAATTGGCCGATTAATCAGTATTGGCTTTTTTGGTCCTCCAATAAATTGGTATCGGTCGAACCTCTAGTGTATATACTGTATCCTTCACTATCATATCTTAGCCACTCTGTCACTGCTTATCCATATATTTTATACTTGTACACATATATATATATACATATATATATATATACATATATATATACACACATATATACATATATATATATACATATATATATACACATATACATATATATACACATATATATACATACATACATACATACATATACATACATACATATACACATATATATATATACACATACATATACACATATATATATATACACATACATATATACATATACATACACATATACATATATATATACATATACTCTCATCCCATTCCTTTACTAGATTGATTTGATTTGATTGTGTGTATTAGGTTTTGTTGTGGAATTGTTAGATACTGCTGCACTGTCGGCTTTAGAAGCATAAGCATTTCCCTACAATCGCAATAACATCTGCTAACCATGTGTATGTGCCCAATAAAATTTGATTTGAGGTGACTTTAGAAAAGCATTGTCATATTCTCATTTACCTGGCCTTTAGGCAGATGAGAGAACTGTTCCATAGGTGTGTAATGTGTATCTTCATCATTACCTGGCCTGTAGGCATGCGCAGGCCTTGTCCTCCCATCTCTCTGACACAGTGAGTATCTCCTGCAACTCAGCCATGGCCTTCTCCACAGCATGGTGTGGTGCCAGCCCCACCCCAGAGTCTATCAGCCGCTTCATCAGCTCCAGGGTCACACGGTGGGGCTCTGCCAGCGTCACAAGCACCTAATGATAACAAAATGTTTCAATTAAATATTTTTCCTCTCCCATAAAACATACATTTTAGACTGCTGAAGAAAGCACAAAGTGAGGTAAAACACTACGCTAATGTACAATAATATCATCAGTCATCACCTCATCCAGCCAGCGGGCCTGCTGCAGCTCCTGTTTGAGCCTGGGCAGCTCAGGTAATTCCACATCCAGACCTCCACCCAGGTCTAGCAGGGCCTGCAGCTTGGAGGAGTCAGGCAGCTCGTCAGCCAGGGCTACCTGGGCTCTCTCATGGAAGTCCTCCACGTTCTCTAGTAACTCCTGTGGAGGGAGGGAGACAGGGATGAAGGGCTGAGGGATATGGTGTTAAATACTAACAATCAAGGACTACTAATCAACTAATAGTGGTTTGGGGACAGGTCAACTTCAGTGATATAAGAAAAAAAAAATCTTAAAAAGAAAATTTCTTAAGAAGGGCCAGTGACTGTATTAGGTGTGGGACTTACTTTGACCTGTCGAGCCTGTCCAATGACACAGGGCAGTTTGAACAGCTGCTCTACAAAGACTTTCAGCTCCTCCACTGTCAGCTTGTTACGAGTCCTGCTGCACTCTGGATGCTGCCTGGTACTGGAATACAGAGACATATACTTTGAGTTGATTTATTACTCACAGGTAGAGGTATGCATGCTAAATGATGCTTTAGGTTATGTCCCGATTTGCTACCCTTTTCCCAAAGTGTGCACTAGCACACTCTCCCTCACAGATCCTATGGTGTAAAAACAATAAAGGAGAATGCTGGCACCAAACCAATGCTTTTAATTCTATGGTGTGGAGTGTGCAAGTGCACAATTCAGGAGATGGGTAGAGAATAGGGATATACACTTTAGTGTGACATAACAGCAGTGTGTGTATCTGTACTCTACTGACCTGTGTCTCTGCTTGCGGCTGAGCAGTACCTGGGCCACGGAAGAGCAGGTTTCGGCCTCCTTCACCATCTCTCTGAGCCGACGGAACAGACTGTTCTCTGGATACTTCCTGTCCTCTGCATCCTCCAGAAGAACCTTCAACTCTATCAGGTCTGACAAAGGGAGATTGACAGAGACACAGACAGGGAAGAAAGACATGAGGCATGGGGTATCATAGTACAATTGTTATAATATTTTGCAGAGTATTTCCACCTTTACAGTACAGATTGTCCTCCTACCTTTCTTGTTCTTGTGGTCAGCAGCCAAGGCATCAGTGACACGCTTGGCCCAGGTGTCATAGGACTGGGCTCTGGACTTCACCCCATATAACATGGAGGGAAACTCCTCCAGATGATACCGGTAGCTGGAATACAAAGAGACAGAAGAGCGTTAGAATCTATTTAATATTGATTGCTATACGTGGTCAAATTGACCCATATTAAAACCTCTTAGGGATAGGCGGGACGCAAATGTCTCAACTGGCCAATTGCCAGAGGAAATGCAGAGCGAGAGATTCAAATAAAATGCAATAAAATTCAAACCTTCGTTAAATCACACATGTAAGATACTCAATTAAAGCTACACTCGTTGTGAATCCAGCCAACATGTCAGATTATAAAAATGCTTTTCGGCAAAAGCATAAGAAGCTATTATCTGATAGCCTGCACCATCTGCACCAGCAGTGAACAAAGGAGCTAGCATATTTCAACCCTGCAGGCCCTACACAAAACGCTGAAATAAAATATAAAACATGCATTACTTTTGACGAGTTTCTTTTGTTGGCACTCCAATATGTCCCATAAACATCACAATTGCTCCTTTTGTTCGATTAATTCCGTCCATATATTTCCAAAATGTCCATTTATAAAGCACGTTTGATACAGAAAAAAACAGCTTACAAAAACGCAACGTCACTACAAAATATTTCAAAAGATGCCTATAAACTTTGCCAAAATATTTCAAACTACTTTTGTAATACAACGTTAGGTATTTTTAAACGTTAATAATCAATCAAATTGTAGACAGGGCAATCTGTACTCAATACAGGAAAGAAAACAAACCAGCGCTGCTTTTCACGTCTTGCGCAACTCACAAAAGTATCCCCAGGTCCAAGTTGGCCTACTTCTTCATTGCACAAAGGAATAACCTCAACCAATTTCCAAAGACTGGTGACTTCCAGTGGAAGCGGTAGGAACTGAAAATAGGTTCCTATGAAATATCCCATGGCAAAGACATTTCAGGGAACAGAGAGGGGGAAAAAAACACACAAAAAATCTGAACAGTTAGTCCTCTGGGTTTTGCCTCCTACATAAATTCGGTTATACTCACAGACATGATTCAAACAGTTAGAAACTTCAGAGTGTTTTCTATCCAAATCTACGAATGATATGCATATCTTATATTCTTGTCATGAGTAGCAGGAAGTTGAAATTGGGCACGCTATTTATCCAAAAGTGAAAATTCTGCCCCCTAGCTTCAAGAGGGTACTATTGAATCATTAAAAAGCAACTTTCAATGAAGATTTGATTTATTTTGAGTCAGTGAAACTACATCCAAGTCATCACTGATGCATTGACAGGTAAAACAACTATCATTAATCAGTGGGCTCTTATGGGGGCTTCTGAGCAGTACTGAGTTCCTAACACCTCTACTTCATTCATCCATCCATTTATCCATTCCTTCTCAGCAGAGACACTTGTAACTCCCTAATTTATTCACTCACCCACCCCTCTCTCCTCAGTAGAGCTGCCCTCCCACCCCAACAACCACCCCCCTCCTTAGTAGAGCTGGGACGATAAGAACATTTTTATCGACACTGACCATAACAATGATGATGACGCCGGAGGGGAGGGCTGCCGTCATATCGGCTCTAAACCAACCATGATATTTTGTTTGTTTTTTCGCGTTGTTCGTAACTTGTTTTGTACATAATGTTGCTGTTACTGTCTCTAATGACCAAAACGCTTCTGGACATCAGAACTGGAATTACTCAACTCAAATTGAACGAGGAGTTCTTCTTCAATGAGTCGGATGCGAGGGATATACTACAGACACCCGACCAGGCCCAGATCCCCGTGATTCGCTGGAAAAGGAAACTGAGTTTTTGCGGAAAGAGATCAGGGTGCCTTGTGTGGATCAGGTGATGAGTGGCTAATCTGCCTTTTCCTTCCATTCCGCTAGCTAACGTTCAATCGCTGGAAAATAAATGGGACGGACTGAAAGCATGTATATCATACCACCGGGACACTAAAAACTGTAATATGTTAGGTTTCACAGAATTGTGGCTGAACGACGACAATAAGAAAATACAGATGGTGGGTTATACACTATTAGCAGAAAAGAACAGCTGCCTCTGGTAAGACACTGGGTGGGGGCCTAAGAATATTTGTAAACAATAGCTGGTGCACGATATTTAAGAAAGTCTCAAGGATTTACTCACCTGAGAGAGTATCTCATGATAAGCTGTAGACCACACTATCTACCTAGAGAGTTTATCTGTATTGTTCATAGCAGTCTACATACCACAGACCGATGCTGGCACTAAAACCTCACTCAATGAGCTGTATACCGTCATAAGCAAACAGGAAAACGCGAGGCGGCGCACCTAGTGGGTGGTGATTAAAATGCAGGGAAATCAGTTTCACTTCATTTCTATCAGCATGTTAAATGTGCAACCAGAGGGAAAAAAATTCTAGACCCCCTTTACTCCACACACAGAGACGCGTCCAAAGCTCTCTCCTCCTGATTCCTGCTTACAAGCAAAAATTTAAGCAGGAAGCACCAGTGACTCTGTCTATAAAAAAGTGGTCAGATGAAACAGATGCTAAACTACAGGACTGTTTTGCTAGCACAGACTGCAATATGTTCCAGGATTCTTCCAATGGCATTGATGAGTACAGCACATCAGTCACTGGCTTTATCAATAAGTGCACAGTGACTGTATGTACACACAGTGGGGCAAAAAAAGTATTTAGTCAGCCACCAATTGTGCAAGTTCTCCCACTTAAAAAGATGAGGCCTGTAATTTTTTATCATAGGTACACTTCAAGGTAACTATGACAGACAAAATGAGGAAAAAAAATCCAGAAAATCACAATGTAGGATTTTTAATGAATTTATTTGCAAATTATGGTGGAAAATAAGTATTTGGTCAATAAAAAAGGTCTCTCAATACTTTGTTATATACCCTTTGTCTTCACAAGGTTTTCACACACTGTTGCTGGTATTTTGGCCCATTCCTCCATGCAGATCTCCTCTAGAGCAGTGATGTTTTGGGGCTGTTGCTGGGCAGCTCTTTGGTCTTGGCCCTAGTGGAGTTTGGAGTGTGACTGTTTGAGGTTGTGGACAGGTGTCTTTTATACTGATAACAAGTTCAAACAGGTGCCATTAATACAGGTAACGAGTGGAGGACAGAGGAGCCTCTTAAAGAAGTTACAGGTCTGTGAGAGCCACAAATCTTGCTTGTTTGTAGGTGACCAAATTCTTATTTTCCACCATAATTTGCAAATAAATTCATAAAAAATCCTACATTGTGATTTTCTGGATTTTTTGTCTCATATTGTCTGTCCTAGTTGAAGTGTACATATGATGAAAATTACAGGCCTCTCATCTTTTTAAGTGGGAGAACTTGCACAATTGGTGGCTGACTAAATACTTTTTTGCCCCACTGTACCCCAAACAGAAGCCATGGATTACAGGCAACATTCGCACTGAGCTAAAGGGTAGAGCTGCCGCTTCAAGGAGCGGGACTCTAACCCAGACGTTTATAAGAAGTTCCACTATGCCCTCCGACGAACCATCAAACAGGCAAAGCAACAATACAGGACTAAGATCGAATTGTACTACACCGGCGCCGACGCTCGACGGATGTGGCAGGGCTTGAAAAGTATTAGACTACAAAGGGAAGCACAGCCGAGAGCTGCCCAGTGACATGAGCCTAACAGATTAGCTAAATAACTTCTATGCTCGCTTCGAGGCAAGTAACACTGAAACATGCATGAGAGCATCAGCTGTCCCGGACGACTGTGTGATCACGCTCTCCTGCAGCAGATGTGAGTAAGAACTTTAAAACAGGTCAACATTCACAAGTCCGCTGGGCCAGACGGACTACCAGGACGTGTACTCCGAGCATGCACTGACCATCTGGCAAGTGTCTTCACTGACATTTTCAACCTGTCACTGACTGAGTCTGTAATACCAACATGTTTCAAGCAGACCACCATAGTCCCTGTGCCCAAGAACACTAAGGTAACCTGCCTAAATGACTACCGATCCATAGCACTCACATCTGTAGCCATGAAATGCTTTGAAATGCTGGTCATGGCTCACATCAACACCATTATCCCAGAAACCCTAGACCAACTCCAATTTGCATTACTGCACCAACCGATCCACAGATGACGCAATTTCTAATGCAATCCACACTGCCCTTCCCCACTTGGACAAAAGGAACACCTATGCGAGAATGCTATTCGTTGACAACAGCTCAGCGTTCAACACCATAGTACCCTCAAAGCTTATCACTAAGCTAAGGACCCTGGGACTAAACACATCCCTCTGCAACTGGATCCTGGACTTCCTGACGGGCCGCCCCCATGTGGTAAGGGTAGTTAACAACACATCCGCCACGCTGACCCTCAACACGGGTGCCCCTCAGCGGTGCGTGCTCAGCCACCTCCTGTACTCACGGTTCTCTCTCATTAAGTTTGCTGATGACAAAAGTGGTAGGCCTGATCACCGACAACGACGAGACAGCCTGTAGGGAGAAGGTCAGAGACCTGAACGGGTGGTGCAAGGATAACAACCTCTCCCTCAATGTGATCAAGACAAAGGAGATGATTGTGGACTATAGGAAATAGAGGACCGAGCATGCCCCCATTCTCAACTGGGCTGAAGTGGAGCAGGTTGAAAGCTTCAAGTTCCTTGGCTTCCACATCACCAACAAACTAACATGGTCCATGCACACCATGACAGTCGTGAAGATGGCACGACAAAACCTATTCCCCCTCAGGAGACTGAAAAGAGTTAGCATGGGTCTTCAGATTCTCAGAAGGTTTTACAGCTGCACCATTGAGAGCATCACTACCTGGTATGGCAACTGCTCGGCCTCCGTATGCACTACAGAGGGTAGTGCATACGGCCCAGTACATCACCTGGGCCAAGCTTCCTGCCATCCAGGACCTCTGTACACGGCAGTGTCAGAGGAAGGCCCCAAAAATTGTTACCCCAGCCACCCGTGTCATAGACTATTCTGTCTGCTACCGCACGGCAAGCTGTACCAGAGCGCCAAATCTAGGTCCAAGAGGCTTCTAAACAGCTTCTACCCCATAAGACTCCTGAACAGCTAATCAAATGGCTACCCAGACTAATTATTTGTTATTCTTAACTCTTACTTTCTTTGTTGTTGGTATTTTCTTAAAACTGCATTGTTGGTTAAGGGCTTGTATTCACTCATGTGACATATACAATTTTGATCAAATTTGATTAGACAACTCACTTAGCGATCATTACGATAAGTAGCCTATTTTAGATAAATGTGAAGTTTGAAATGAAATGTTTGTTAACATGGGTGATTGATAGCTACAACCATTAAGCTAGTAGTAGTTTAAAGGAAAATAAATTAAAAACTGGTGCACATTGTTATGAAGTTATTGCTCCAGATGGACTTTTGTCCATATCACACAGCTGTAGTAACTAACCGTAGACACTTGATTCCCAGGGGACAGTCACATAGCTCCTTGGCGTGGTGCAGACAGACGAGATGCTCTGGGCTGCAGGGACACGTCAGAGCTGACAGGAAACAGGTGGTCTTACACTTCTGACACTGCCGTTCGTCATCAGGGACCAGCTCAAACACCTCCTGCTCCGAGGACAGCACACCCTGCAGACAGAGGGAAAATCACAACCAGAAAACAATCCACTTCAACTAGACTGAAAGGACGAATGTGAAATTACAGAATTGATTCACTTTTGGGGTGATAGGAAATCATTTGAAACATATCTTTGGGATTGTGCGATGTCAACATATTGTTAGATAGTGTATCATCATAATGTATTCCCAAGTAAACCCCGCTTGCATTACTTCACCCTCTCTGTCCTGGCCCTCCTGTCAAGTTCTCCTAAAGTGACAAAAAGTTGTTTATATAGAAATCACCCTGGGCCCTGTCCCTCACCATCTCCTGCAAGGCCTGTCTGAGCCGTGTCTCTTCCTCCATCATCTCTCCCATCTCTCTGAAGACTGCAGCAGCCAGCTCCACATCCAGGCTCTCGGGGTCGGCAGCCATCTTGCACAGCAGCTCCTCGTGGGAGAAGACACAGTAGCGGTGGAGCCGCCGGTAGTGGGCCACACACTGACGACCCATCGGGAGCTTGAAGGGGATGGACACACAGAGACAGTCAAAAGTCTAATCGATTCCTTGGATCTTTTCTCCTCAAAACATTGAGAAGCAAAGAAAGCAATGGAACGGGAATATCTAAGATGATTGATTCACCAAGACAACAATGCAGACAGTAAGAAGGGTATAAAATATTTTACGAAATGATTTTAAGCTCCCAACTAGGATTGGGCGGTATACCGGGGCATTTGGAAATAGCCACGGGATGGTTTTCCAATACCGCCAATAGCGTTGAAACTACTTATTTTATGTTTTTTTAATTAATTTGTATATCTGTTGCTACTCAAGTAAATACCTGCAGTCAACTTGTGCAATATGTTTGGAGATAAAGATTGCGATCTTCCATTTCACCAGTAACATAAGCTTCATAATGAAAAATTAACGGTAGTCCCCAGTCCCGTTGTTTTTGTTTACAAGCACAGAACTACCGAGACCACAGCCTTGTGAGTCACTCACAGTTGTGCAGCATGCGCCAGGTGATCTAGTTGTGAATTCCATACTGTAACTAAATGTTTGCCAGCAAGATATCTTATAAGTAAGTAACTATCTAAAATGTGGTAAATGCTCTGAAGTTCTGCATTTGGTTTGCTAATTTAGTAGTTAGTTAGCTAAGTGGTTAGCTTCTTCCAAAATCAAGCATTCAGATAATCCCCTTCTGGATCCAAAGCCTTGCTGTCTAATATTTGTTTTGTGCGTGCAGCATTTGAGTTACTTGTATAGTTTAGGTCAGTGACTATAAAATATTCGCAATGCGCTTGTTAGCATTTAGTTAGCATTCACTATGGGATTTGACATGTTCTTGTTAACATTGTTAACCTTTAGATTACTGATTATCAATTGGGTTTGAAAACAGTGCCGGTATTACCGAATATTCCAGTTATGGCACAAAATCGGTATGAAGGTATGATAATCTTGATATACTGCCCAAACCTACTCCAAATTTCAAAATTACAATGAAACATTCTGGTTATATGTGTTTACACACAAACACTTGCTAAAACTTTAAACTCACCCAGTCTGCAGTACAGAAGTTGACAGCTTCAGCAAAATTGTATCCCTGGTTGAAGCCACTGTGGTAGGCTCTGGGAAAGGTCACCACAAACTCCCCCGCACACTGGTTGGTGCGGAAAACCTAAGTGGCACAAACACACACCAGTAAAAGACACGATGCAGAATTGGTCTTGTAAAAACAGCTGTGGAAAAAGTACCCAATTGTCATACTTGAGTAAAAGTAAAGATGCCTTACTAGAAAATGACTCAAGTAAAAGTCACCCAGTAAAATACTACTTGAGTAAAAGTCTAAAAGTAAAAATGATTTAAAATTGCTTATATTACGCAAACCATATGGCAGTTTTCTTTTTTTCAATTTATGGATAGCCAGGGACACACTCAAACACTCTGACATCATTTACAAATGAAGCATGTGTTTAGTGAGACCGTCAGATCAGAGGCAATAGGGTAGACCAGGGATGTTTTCTTGATAAATTTGTGAATTGGACAATTTTCCTGTCCTGCTAAGCATTCAAAATGTAACGAGAACTTTTGGGTGTCAGGTAAAATGTCTGGCGAATGTAGTGAAGTAAAAGTTGTCCAAAACATAAAACAGTAATGTTCAGTATAGATACCCCAAAAAACTACTCAAGCAGTACTTTAAAGTATTTTTACTTAAGTACTTCACACCACTGCGTAAAAGAGGCCAGGGGCCGTATGTATCAAGCGTCTCAGAGGCGGGGGTTCTGATCGAGGGACAGATCTCGACCCTTGAGATCTATAAACGTATTTATTGTGATCCAACAGGCAAAACTGTTCCTAGATCAGCACTCCTCCTATGAAACAGTTGATACATACAGCTACTGATGGAAACACACACTACATACGGGCACTCCGTGCTCCATGAGGACGTTGGGATTCATGATGGTGACAAGCTGGTGCAACAGGTCAGGCTGAGAGTCAAACAGCTCTGGGGCCAGCTTCTTCATCACTGACTCCAGCTGCTCTGCCGCGTGGGCCGGGACACCATACCAAGTCTTAGGCTCCCCCCTGGAGAGACAGGCAGAGAGAGAGAGAAGATGGTTAACCAATCAGACAAATGAAGATAGGGAGAACAATTGTATCTACGACCCATTGCAATGTAATGGGAATTTTAATGTTGGTGCTTTGCTTATAACTAATTTCCGTGTTCTATTACAATCTTCGGCAAAATCATTCGCAAGGACATTCCTGCAAAAATATTATTTGAAGATTAAATAGAGGGCTGTTATAAGCCAATGTTTGTGTTCATTCAAGTGACTGTACAAATCCTCACTTATCAGTAGCTGCAATTTGGCAGTACGCCCAGATGTTGTTTTGAGAACGAACAAAAGTTCTGTTTCAAGGTTTCAGAGAGGAGAGGAGAAGCCTCGTGAGGTGTTGGTCTGTCATGTTATGAAACAGTATTGGTCAGTCACATGAATGAAACAAAACGGTAATGATTAATTAATTACGCTAAATCATGCAAATATAACTTGTCTGTGTATAGCCATATATAAGACAACTGCTGGGAATGGCCCAGGGAGAGCTCCTGATTGACATGTGTACTATGGTGTATTGAGTTGGAACCTCTCCAGCGCGCTGACAATAAACAAAGATTCATTTAAGATTTTTCCACAACAGCAACATTGTATACGGTTTACATTGTTTTGTGAATTTGTCTGTCTCTTCCCACTGAGGACTTAAAAAAAATGTTATTTGTGTCCTTTGAACAAAAAAATATAGTATTACTAAATACTTGGGTAAGCGGCTGATTTAAGACAAGAAATTTATGTTTGTTACTTTACCAGTGCAGGAAGTTGATGGAGTAGCTCCAGTGGTCCTCGATGTGCCAGCAGAAGGAGGAGAAGCACATGCCCACATAGAGCCAGGGCACCTTCATGCCAGAGATATCCACGTTTATGTGGGTAAGGACCGACTGCTCCAGGACTGGCATGTTATTCAGGTTCCAGCCTGAATTGGCATACTCCTACAGAAGAACAAGGTGATCAAAGTTACTTATTGATCGTAAAACACAAAAGAAAGCCATTAAGGGCGTGGATTTCATACTGGGGCTCTTTCTCAATTAATCTTTCCACGATTCCTTGTGTCCTGTCCTCTCTCTATTCCATAAAGGGCATTAGAGGAGAAGGTCCGAATGTAGGAACAGATCTTCACCTCCAATGCGTTTTGAAAAGGTGGCGAAAGACTAACGAGAAAGAGTCGAGGTCATTTGTCCCAGTTGGTGCAGTTACCTCTTCGTCTCTCAGAAGCCGTCTCTTGCCATCCCTAACGGGGAAGCCGCTGCCCACCTCCTTAGAGCTGATGTCAGCTCCGTACTCCACAATGACATCCTCCTCGATGGAGCTCACCAGACGCCAGAACTCCTTCTCCACTAGCTCTGTAGGCACCATCTGGGGGTGCAGAGAAAGGAGAACACACACATGCATTGTTTAGATGCGATTGTGCATTAGTGGGAGAGAAAGGTTAGGTGATCAACTTCAAACAGCATGAAGGACGAAAAAAAATAAAATATAAATCACCCCAAAAAAGTGTGTTGAATACGTCGGACTTGATTTTGAGATGGACCTAGCCAGAACATACAGTGGGGCAAAAAAAGTATTTAGTCAGCCACCAATTGTGCAAGTTCTCCCACTTAAAAAGATGAGGCCTGTAATTTTCATCATAGGTACACTTCAACTATGACAGACAAAATGAGAAGAAAAATCCAGAAAATCACATTGTAGGATTTTTTATGAATTTATTTGCAAATTATGGTGGAAAATAAGTATTGGGTCAATAACAAAAGTTTCTCAATACTTTGTTATATACCCTTTGTTGGCAATGACAGAGGTCAAACGTTTTCCACAATTGGTGGCTGACTAAATCATTTTTTTGCCCCACTGTATGTATTCCAAAATAAAAAGTTCTCTTTTAGATTTTTGCCTATTACTCAAGGTGACCGTTTGATTTTGAAACGTACGTGCACAGGCATGTTGAAGTAGTCTGACTTGAAGTGGTCAGCCATCTCTCCAAAGCTCTGGAGGGTGTACTCCCTCACGGCTTGCTCAAAGCCAAACGCCTCCCGCGGCTTACTGCACTCCTGTAGGGTGAAAATCAAAAGATATTTTATATTTGAGATTCTTCAAAGCAGACACCACTTGCCTTGACAATTTTACACTGTTGGAATTCTCTCAACCAGCTTCACCTGGAATGCTTTTCCAGTCTTGAAGGAGTTCCCACATATGCTCTTATTGGCTGAATTCCCTTCACTCTGCAGTCCAACTCAATTGGGTTGAGGTTGGATGATTGCGGAGGCCAGGTCATCTGATGCAGCACTCCATCACAGCACTCCGCCCTTACACAGCCTGGAGGTGTTTGGTCATCGGCCTGTTGAAAACAAATTATAGTCCCACTAAGCGCAAAGCAGATGGGATGGAATATTGCTGCAGAATGATGTGGTAGCCATGCTGGTTAAATGGGGAACCACACATGCGGAGATCATCTGCTCGCCTACTCTACGTCTGAAAGACACGGCGGTTGGAACCACAATTCTCAAATTTCCACCGGTCGATTGTCCATTGCTCGTATTTCTTGTCCCAAGCAAGTCTCTTCTTCTTATTGGTGTCCTTTAGTAGTAGTTTCTTTGTAGCAAATCGACCCTGAAGGCCTGATTCACACATCTCCCACAGAAATGTTGAGATGTCTGTTACTTGAACTCTGAAGCATTTATTCGGGCTGAATTTTCTGAGGCTGGTACCTCTAATGAACTTGTCCTCTGCAGCAGAGGTAAGTCTGGGTCTTCCTTTCCTGTGGCGGTCCTCGTGAGAGCCAATTTCATCATAGTGCTTGGTTTTTGCGACTGCACTTGAAGTTCTTGACATTTTCCGTATTGACTGACCTCCATGTCTTAAAGTAATGATGGACTGTCGTTTCTCTTTGCTTATTAGAGATGTTCTTGCCATAATATGGACTTGGTCTTTTACCAAATAGGGCTATCTTCTGTATACCCCCCTACCTTGTCACAATTTCTGATTGGCTCAAATGCATTGAGGAAAGAAATCCCACAAATGAACCAGGCACACCTGTTAATTGAAATGCATTCCAGGTGACTACCTCAAGAAGCTGGGTGAGAGAATGCCAAGAGTGTACAAAGCTGTCATCAAGGCAAAGGGTGGCTATTTGAAGAAGCTCAAATATATGCTGATTTGTTTAACACTTTTTTTTGGTTACTACATGATCCCATATGTGTTTTTTCATAGTTCTGATGTCTTCAGTATTATTCTACAATGTAGAAATTGTAAAAATAAAGAAAAACCCTTGAATGAGTAGGTGTGTCAAAACTTGACCGGTTCTGTATATCATCACAGCTTAACAAACACTACAACCTATTCATACGGAGCCAAAATTATAACACGTGGTAGGCAGGTGTGAACTGTATGTATTTATGCACTATATGTGGTGATGTTGTGCTATTTGAGATACATTTTCCGAAAGCGATACAATAAATAAATTATTATAATTCACAACTTCTGCAAAAATCTTCCATTGATATAGAATACATGCATGACGAGCATGAAAATTCAAGTTAACTGTCGTGGGTTTCTTAAGTGAGAAATCAGCTTCGGCTTGGGTAGTGGCACCAGAGTTCTATACCTCAGCAACACATTTGGGGCATCGCCAGTCCCCCTTAGGGACATCCTGTAGGGGCGGAATCAGACAGAAGGTGTGGTAGCTGTCATCACAGCCGTCACACAGCAGGAGGCGGTCCTCCTCGTCACCCCGCCCACACATCAGGCACATGTACAGGTCAATCTGGGGTATCTATAACAGGAAATACAGAATAATAATAAATCAAATGATTACGTTCAAAAAGTGGTCCATGAAACAAAAGATATATTTTGAGCTGTTGTCCACTAGTGATTCATTTGTTTCTAAGCACTCTAGTGAGTTAGAACAGGACAACACAGACAGTGAAGAAAAGTTTAAATCAACTCATACTTACAAAAAAAAATCTAGATTTAATTATAGAATATTAGACCGACACAAATGAGGAAGTTAACTGGTGATACTCACAAAGTTGACCTCCAGGGTTTCTTTGTGTGGTCGCATCTTAATGGCGAAGGCCTGGGCCTTCAGGTGACGCTGCTTCTTATTGAACCCATCGTCTTCTCATGTAACATAAGAGAACAGAATTGCTCCAATACTGAGCTGAGGGAATTGACATTCCACAACTTGCATTTTCCCCAAAAATTCACAAAGAACATTGCACACTAATTATGCTCCAAAACATTTAAATGTGTATAGCAGCCAACATTTCGGCACAAAGTGCCTTCTTCAGGGTTAAATGGCAAATGCTTGAACCAGGTTATGTAGACAAACAGTGCAATTAGTTCAGCTAATGAACACAGTGAGGAGAGTACCATTGTAATTAAGATCATGAGGGACAAAAAATTGGAACTGTTAAAAAAAACTAAGATTATACAGCGTGTCAAGATGTAAATAATTGCCCCATGTATTCAACATCTTATGCCAACACGATCAGATATCATTTAAAATCTTGGTCGACCGAGAGTGGTCTTTTCTTTCAAACTTTTAAAACTGTGTACTTTTACGTGTATAGACACACCCTGTGTTTGTTGAAATAATTAAGATACAAACAACTCTAAAGGGAACCCGATGTCCACGCTGTGTTAAAATCACTCTCTCCCTCTCCCAGCAGGCACTACAGCACAGCAAGTGTTCATAGTGCTGTCCACGCTGAAGCTGCAACATAAGTACAGTCAATTTTATTTTTTCTTACTTGTCTCTGAGAAGTTCTGTTACCGAAATTGTTTAGGAAAACCATTCCTTCCCTATTCCATCAACCCTTTCTCTCTTTACATGAAATATGTGTGCAATGCATCCACATGACCAATAGGGCCTGACCTACAGACTACCATAATCACATCAATAAACTGGTTATAACAAATGCCCAGCATTATAACAGCAAAATGGATGCGGAGGACATGAAAAATAAACTTGGGAACAGGGGAATGCCAAACAGGTGCCGTTAGATTACAATATAATTGTTCTGCCCGTTTGGAACAATGTAAACATTAAATAAATGAAGTAATACCAGAGTCTGCTTTAAAACCTTTATTACAGCATAGCAAATATTAAAAACAGACGAATTTGTGAAATTGCTTTACCCAACATTTTGCGTTGTGTGAGGCTTGGTGCTCACATAAATCAGAGAAGGATATTAAACAAACATTCAAACAGGCAACAAAAGCAGGATCTGTCTTACTTCTGTTGGTAGATATATATATTTGGATTATTTATAAATGAAGGCACGTTTAACAGTTAGGCTATTGAGTATAGGCCCAATTAAGTTGGGGTTTCCTCTCGCCTCAATTTTCTAAGTCAATTAAGGCACGGGTTGTTTCCTCATCGCCTCACTCCGCCGCTGTCTCTGCCGCATAGTTCTCAACACCAATATGCTGGTTAACTTGCTATTATGCACATAGCAACATACAGGGAATGGCTCCATTTCAACGCTGCACTGAAGATTGTTTCAGAACTGTTCGGTGATCACTATCCATTATGGGAAAAAATATTACTTTATGATAAATGTCTCTGTTAGTGTTGCACCATTATTCTTACATAATATAACCATTTACAATTTCAGTACCACGTCTTAGAGTGATGGACCGTGAGATCCCCAAGGTCTCCGCAATGGATTAGTCCACTGAGACATATGAATCAGACAGGTGTTTGGTGCACCATAAAAAATATATATAAATTTGCGACTCCTCGACAAAATAAATCTCAGTTAAACATGTCTATTGGCCAAACAATTGACTAAAAATACACTAGAGACAGTGCCTTCGGAAAGTATTCAGACGCCTTGACTTTATCACATTACAGCCTTTTCTAAAATGTATTAAATAAAAATAAAATAAAAACACACAATACCCCATAATAAAAAAGAGAAACAGGTTTTGGAATGACTATTTTTTTTTTTTTAAATATATAAAAAAAACATTTATATAAGTATTCAGACCCTTTGCTATGAGACTTGAAATTGAGCTCAGGTGCATCCTGTTTCCACTGATCATGCTTGAGATGTTTCTACAACTTGACTGGAGTTCAGTAAATTAAATTGGACATGATTTGGAAAGGCACACACCTGTCTATATAAAAAGGTCCCACAGTTGACAGTGCATGTCAGAGAAAAAAACAAGCCATGAGGTCGAAAGAATTGCCCGTAGAGCTCTGAGACATGATTGTGTCAAGGCACAGATCTGGGGAAGGGTACCAAAACATTTCTGCAGCATTGAAGGTCCCCAAGAACACAGTGGCCTCCATCATTCTTAAATGGAAGAAGTTTGGAACCACCAAGACTCCTCCTAGAGCTGGCCACACTGATCAATCAGGGGAGAAGAGCCTTGGTCAAGAACCCAATGGTCAATGACAGAGCTCCAGAGTTCTTCTGTGGAGATGGGAGAACCTTCCAGAAGGACAACCATCTCTGCAGCACTCCACCAATCAGGCCTTTATGGTAGAGTGGCCAGACAGAAGCCACCTGACAGCCCGCTTGGAGTTTGCCAAAAGGCACCTAAAGACTCAGATCACGAGAAACGAGATTCTCTTGTCTAATGAAAACTAGATTGAAGTCCTTGGCCTGAATGCCAAGCATCATGTCTGGAGGAAACATGGATCCATCCCTACAGTGAAGCATGGTGGCAGCATCATGCTGTGGGGATGTTTTCAGTGGCAGGGGCTGGGTGACTAGTCAGGATCAAGGCAAAGTACAGAGTTTCTTTAAAACCTGCTCCAAAGAGCTCAAGACCTCAGACTGGGGTGAAGGATCACCTTCCAACAGGACAACGACCCTAAGCACACAGCCAAGACAATGCAGGAGTGGCTTTAGGACAACTAGGTCTGGGGTTCAGCTAGCGGAGTGCAGGGCGCCAAATTCAAAACAACAAAAATCTCATAATGAAAATTCCTCACGCATACAAGTATTTTACACCATTTTAAAGATAGAATTCTCGTTAATCCAGCCACAGTGTCTGATTTAAAAATAATTTACAGTGAAAGCACCACAAACTATTATGTTTGGCCACCACCAAGCCACAGAAAAACACAGTCATTATTCCAGCCAAAGAGAGGAGTCACAAAAAGCAGAAATAGATAAAAAATGAATCACTAACCTTTGATGATCTTCATCAGATGACACTCATAGGACTTCATGTTACACAATACATGTATGTCTTGTTTGATAAAGTTCATATTCATAAAAATCTCAGTTTACATTGGCGCGTTAAGTTCAGTAGTTCTAAAACATGCAGTGATTGTGCAGAGAGCCACATCAATTTACAGAAATACTCATAATAAACATTGATAAAAATATGACTATTATACATGGAACTTTAGATAAACTTCTCCTTAATGCAACCACTGTGTCAGATTTCAAAAAAACTTTACGGAGAAACCAAACCATGCAATTATCTGAGTACAGCCTTTAGACAACAAAGCAGCCAAAAATATACCCGCCATATTGGGTAGTCAAGATTAGTCAGAAATAGCATTTTAAATAGTCACTTGCCTTTGATGATCTTCAGAATGCACTCCCAGGAATCCCAGTTCCACCATAAATGTTTGATATGTTCGATAATGTCCATCAGTTACATCCAAATATCTTCTTTTGTTAGGGCGTTTGGTAAACAAATTCAAAAGCATGTTCAGGTCGCGCCGAACGTCGGACGAAAAGAAAAAAAAGTTTTGTTACAGCCCATAGAAACATGCCAACCTAAGTATGGAATCAATCTTTAGGATGTTTTTAACATAAAACATCATTAATGTTCCAACCGGACAATTCCGTTGTCTGTACAAATGAAGTGGAACGTAGCTACCTTTCACGTGATCGCGCTAGACCGAGGCCACTCACTCAAAGAGCCCTCATGAGCCCCTCCTTTAGAGTAGAATCCTCAAAACAGGTTCTAAATACTGTTGACATCTAGTGGAAGCCTTGGGAAGTGAAACATAACTAATATCACCCTGTATCTTCAATGGGGGCTGAGTTGAAAAACTACAAACCTCAGATTTCCCACTTCCTGGTTGGATTTTTCTCATGTTTTCGCCTGCCATATGAGTTCTGTTATACTCACAGACATCATTCAAACAGTTTTAGAAACTTCAGAGTGTTTTCTATCCAAATGTACTAATTATATGCATATTCCAGGTTTTTCAGCTGAGTAGCAGGCAGCTTAATTTGGGCACGTTTTTCATCCAAGCTACCCATTACTGCCCCCTACCCAAAAGAAGTTAAATGGCCAAGGGAGAGCCCAGACTTGAACCCGATCAAACATCTCTGGAGAGACGTGAAAATAGCTGTGCAGCAACTCTCCCCATCCAACCTGACAGAGCTTAAGAGGATCTGCAGAGAAGAATGGGAGAAACTCCCCAAATCCAGATGTGCAATGCTTGTAACATCATCACATCAGCAAGCAACAATTTCTAAACCTGGTTTGGCTTTGTCATTATGGGATATTGTGTGTAGATTGATTAAATTGTTTTTCCCCCCTCATCAATGTTAGAATAAGGCTGTAACGTAACAAAAATGTGGAAAAAGTCGAGGGGTCCGTACACTTTCCGAAGGCATGCAAGGATGTACGCACGAACGCATGCATGCACGCACGAACGCATGCATGCATGCATGCATGTATGTATGTATGTATGTATGTATGAACGTACATAAACTCAGCAAAAAAATAAACGTCACTTTTTCAGGGCCCTGTCTATCAAACATAATTCATAAAAATCCAAATAACTTCATAGATCTTCAATGTGAAGGGTTTAACAATCACTAGTTAACTACACATGGTTGATGATATGACTAGTTTATCTAGCTTGTCCTGCGTTGCATATAATCGATGCGGTGCCTGTTAATTTATCATTGAATCATAGCCTACTTCGTGAAACGGGTGATTTAACAAGCACATTCGCGTAAAAAGCACTGTCGTTGCACCAATGTGTACCAAACCACAAACGCCTTTCTTAAGATCAATACAAAAGTAAATATTTTTAAACCTGCATATTTAGTTAATATTGCCTGTTAACATGCATTTCTTTTAACTAGGGAAATTGTGTCACTTCTCTTGTGTTCATTGCACGCAGAGTCTGGCTATATGCAACAGTTTGGGCCGCCTGGCTTGTTGTGAACTAATTTGCCAGAATTGTACTTAATTATGACATAACATTGAAGGTTGTGCAATGTAACAGGAATATTTAGACTTATGGATGCCACCCGTTAGATAAAATACGGAACGTTTCCGTATTACACTGAAAGAATAAACGTTATCTTTTCGAAATGATAGTTTCCGGATTTGACCATATTAATGACCTAAGGCTCGTATTTCTGTGTGTTATTATGTTATAATTAACTTCTCTAGGGTAGGGGGCAGCATTAGGAATTTTGGATGAAAAGCATACCCAAATTAAACGGCCTGCTACTCGGGCTCAGAAGATATATATACATATATCACTGATCGATTTGGATAGAACACACTCTAAAGTTTCCAAATCTGTTAAAATAATGTCTGGAAGTATAACATAACTGATTTGGCAGGCGAAAACCTGAGAAAATCCATTCAGGAATTATTTTGTTTTTTGTTCTCTACTCAATGCCATTACAGTATCCATTGACTTAGGACTCAAAGTGCAGTCCCTATGCCTTCCACTAGATGTTAACAATCTTTAGAAATTGTTTCAGGCTTGTATTCTTATGAGGGAGTAAGACCAGTCTGAATGAGTGGACCCTGACATGTCACAGAGCTTTTTCATGCGCAATCCCGAGAGTGCGCATTTCTTGTTTACTTTTTATATTGACGACGTTATTGTCCGGTTGAAATATTATAGATCTGAGCTAAAAAACAAACCGGAGGGTTGAATATAAACATCGTTTGACATGTTTATGAATTTTACGAATACAATTTAGATTTTTTGGGATGGCTGTTTTGACTGCGTTTGAGCCTGTGGATTACTGAAGAAAACACGCAAGCAAAACTGAGGTTTTTGGATATAAAGAGACTATCGCACAAAAGGAACATTTATTGAGTAAATTAATGTCTTCTGAGCGCAACTATATGGAGATCAACAAAAGGTAAGGATTAATTTTATCTCCATTTCTGAGTTTTGTAACGCTTCTGCTTGGCTGGTTACTGTTTGTCAGCTGGGCTATGTTCTCAAATAATCTTAAAGTATGCTGTCGCCGTAAAGCATGTTTTAAATCTGACACCGTGGTTGGATTTACAGGAAGTTCATCTTTAACCCTATGTAAAATCTGTTTTGTTTTCTGAATTTTTATGAGTATTTCTGTATTTGAATTTGGCGCTCTGCAATCTCACTGGATGTTGGCCAGATTACCCTAGAGAGGATAAGTATGATTTGATATTTGATAGAACAGTCTGATTGAGCGGTGGTAGGCAGCAGCAGGCTCGTAAGCATTCATTCAAACAGCATTGAGCTGTATATGACTTCAAGCCTATCAACTCCTGAGCTAGTTAGCGGGGTGTGCGCTAATAGCGTTTCAAACGGTGATGTCACTTGATCTGAGACCTTGAAGTAGTTGTTCGCCTTGCTCTGCAAGGGCCGTGGCTTTTGTGGAGCAATGTGTAACGATGCTTCGAGGGTAGCTGTTGTCCGTGAGTTCCCGTTTCGAGCCCAGGTAGAGGCAAGGAGAGGGACGGAAGCTATACTGTTACACTGGCAATACTAAAGTGCCTATAAGAACATCTAATAGTCAAAGGTATATGAAATACAAATGGTATAGAGGGAAATATTCCTATAATAACTACAACCTAAAACTTCTTACCTGGGAATATTGAAGACTCATGTTAAAGGGAACCACCAGCTTTTGTATGTTCTCATGTTCTGAGCGAGGAACTTAAACATTAGCTTTCTTACATGGCACATATTGCACTTTTACGTTCTACTCCAACACTTTGTTTTTTCATTATTTAAACCAAATTGAACATGTTTGATTATTTATTTGAGGCTAAATTGATTTTATTGATGTATTATATTAACTAAAAGTGTTTTCAGTATTATTGTAATTGTCATTAATACAAATAATAATAATAATTATATATATATTTTTTTTTAAATGAATCGGCCGATTTAATCAGTATCGGCTTTTTTGGTCCTCCAATAATCGGTATTGGCGTTGAAAAGTCATAAATCGGTCGACCTCTAGCATGTACAGTTGAATTCAGAAGTTTACATACACCTGCCATCCTGTATGTGTGTTGTTCAGATTTACCGATCGTGTGCAGGTGTTGCACATGGTCTGCCACTGCGAGGACGATCAGCTGTCCGTCCTGTCTCCCTGTAGCGCTGTCTTAAGAAGGGCTATATAAATACATTTGATCTTAGGTGTCTCACAGTACGTGCATTGCAATCTATAGCCCTGGCCACATCTACAGTCCTCATGCCCCCTTGCAGCATGCCTAAGGCACGTTCATGCAGATGAGCAAGGACCCTGGGCATCTTTATTTTATTTCTTCCCCAGAGTCAGTAGAAAGGTCTCTCTAGTGTCCTAAGTCTCCATAACTGTGACCTTAATTGCATACCGTCTGTCAGCTGTTAAGTGTCTTAACGACCGTTCCAAAGGTGCATGTTCGTTAATTGTTTATGGTTCATTGAACAAGCATGAGAAACAGTGTTTAACCTTTTTGGGATAAGGGGCAGCATTTTCACTTTTGGATGAATAGCGTACCCAGAGTGAACTGCCTCCTACTCTGTCCCAGATGCTAATATATGCATATTATTAGTAGTATTGGATAGAAAACACTAAATTTCTAAAACTAATTGAATGTCTGAGTATAACAGAACTGAAAATATCCAACCAGGAAGTGGGACATCTGAGGTTTGTAGTTTTTCAAAGCTTGTCCTACCGCATACACAGTGTCTATGGAGTCAAGTTGCACTTCCTACGGCTTCCACCAGATGTCAACCGTCTTTAGAAACTGGTTTGAGGATTCTACTATAAAGGAGGGGCACATGAGACCTGTTTGAGTCAGTGGTCTGGCAGAGTGTCTCAGGCTCGTGACGCGTGCTCCCGACAGCTCTCGTTCCAGTGCATTTCTTCAGACATAGGAATTCTCTGGTTGGAACATTAGATGTTTTATGTTAAAAACATCGTAAAGATTGATTCCATACATCGTTTGACTTGTTTATACGACCTGTAACGGAACTTTTCGAGTTTTTGTCTGAACGAAGTGCTCGCGCCTCATGAAGATGGATTACTGGGCTGAACACGCTAACAACAAGTGGCTATTTGGACAAATGATGGACTTTATGGAACAAATCAGTCATTTATTGTCGAACTGGGATTCCTGGGAGTGCCTTCTGATGAAGATCATCAAAGGTAAGTGAACATTTATAGTGTTATTTCTAACTTCTGTTGACTCCAAAATGGCGGATAATTCTCTGGCTGGATTGGGCTCTGAGCGCCGTTCTCAGATTATGCTTTTTCCGTAAAGTTTTTTTCAAATCTGACACAGCGGTTGCATTAAGGAGAAGTCTCTAATTCTAACATTTATCAATGTTTATTATGAGTATTTCTGCCAAATCACCGGATTCTTTGGAATCAAAACATTACTGCACGTAAGGCACCAATGTAAACTGAGATTTTGGGATATAAATATGCACATTATCGAACAAAACATACATGTATTGTGTAACATGATGTCCTATGAGTGTCATCTGATGCAGATCATCAAAGGTTAGTGATGAATTTAATCTATATTTCTGCTTTTGGCTGTGTGTTATTTTGACTTGGCTATGACCTTATGTTGTGCTTTCGCTGTAAAGCGAAACGATCGGACACGATGGGTAGATTAACAAGAAGTTTCTTTCATTTGCTGTATTGGACTGTGTGAAAGTTACATATTTCTAAAAAATATATTTTGAATTTCGTCTTTTCAGCGGAATGTTGTCGAGGGGTTCCGCTAGCGGAACGCCAGCACTAGAAAGGTTAACACCCCCGGCCGTCCTACAATCTAAGATAGATGCCCTCAATCTCACACAAATTATCACTGGACCTACCAGGTACAACCCTAAATCCGTAACCACGGGCACCCTCTTAGATACCATCCTGACCAACCTGCCCTCTAAATACACCTCTGCTGTCTTCAACCAGGACCAAAGCCATCACTGCCTCCTTGCCTGCGTCTGTAATGGGTCTGCGGTTAAATGACCACCCCTCATCACTGTCAAACGCTCCCTAAAACACTTCAGCGAGCAGGCCTTTCTAATCGACCTGCCCCGGGTAACCTGGAAGGATATCGACCTTATTCCGTCAGTAGAGGATGCCTCTCTCACTCTTTAAAAGTGCTTTCCTCACCATCTTAAATAAGCATGCCCCGTTAAATTTAGAACGAGGAACAGATAAAGCCCCTGGTTCCCTCAAGACCTGACTGCCCTTGACCTGCACAAAAACATCCTGTGGCGTACTGCATTAGCATCAAATAGCCCCCACGATATGAAACTTTTCAGGATCATTAGGAACCAATATACACAGGCAGGAAAGCAAAGGCTAGCTTTTTTAAACAGAAATTTACATTCTGTAGCACAAACTCCAAAAAGTCCTGGGACACTGTAGTCCAAGGAGAATAAGAGCACCTCCTCCCAGCTGCCCACTGCACTGAGGCTAGGAAACACTGTCACCACTGATAAATCCACAATAATTGAGAATTTCTAGAAGCATTTTTCTACAGCTGGCCATGCTTTCCACCTGGCTACCCCCTAACCCGGTCAACAGCTCTGCACCCCACACAGCAACTTTCCCAAGCCTCCCCCATTTCTCCCACACCTAAATCCAGATAGCTGATGTTCTGAACAAGCTGCAAAATCTGGATACCTACAAATCAGCTGGGCTAGACAGTCTGGACTCACTCCATCTAAAATTATCCGCAGCAATAGTTGCAACCCCTATTACTAGCCTGTTCAACCTCTCGTATCGTCTGAGTTGCCCAAAGATTGTAAAGCTGCCGTGGTCATCCCCCTCTTCAAAAGGGGGAGACACTCTAGACCCAAACTGTTACAGACCTATATCTATCCTACCCTGCCTTTCTAAGGTCTTTGAAAGCCAAGTTAACAAACAGCTCACCGACCATTTCGAATCCCACCGTACCTTCTCCGCTATGCAATCTGGTTTCTGAGCTGGTCATGGGTGCACCTCACCTTTTTCAAAAAGTAAGTGAATATTTCATCGTTATTTGTGAATTTATGAAAAAAATATTGGGGCGCAGTCCTCAAACAATCGCATGGCATGTTTTCGCTGTAAAGGCTACTGTAAATCGGACAGTGCAGTTAGATTAACAAGAATTTATATGTACATTTATATGTACATAAATGTTTCAAATCCATGTTATTTAATTGAATTGCGCGCCCTGCAGTTTCACCGGAAGTTGTCCCGCTAACGGGGCTCGTTGTTCTCATAACTATGGGTAAATAAGCAAACATTTCTAAAAACCTATCTTCGCTTTGTCATTATTGGGAATTGTTTGTAGATTGATGAGGCTGGAACATAACAAAAAATGTGGAAAAAGTGAAGGGTCTGAATACATTCTAAATGCATTGTATAGGGCATTTATCTTTCCGACATAATTTATATCTGGTCTAAGTTGTTTAAAAACACAAAGCGTTTTAACATGCGAAAATGTATATAAAAATATTTATATAAAAAATATAGCTTGGACTTATGCGTCCCGATAAACTGCTTAGGCGGCCTGCCCTAAGGCTTCTATCGTCGAAAAAT
The DNA here is from genome assembly GCF_034236695.1 of Oncorhynchus nerka. Classification (NCBI taxonomy): domain Eukaryota; kingdom Metazoa; phylum Chordata; class Actinopteri; order Salmoniformes; family Salmonidae; genus Oncorhynchus; species Oncorhynchus nerka. The sequence continues at coordinate 38,466,264 of NC_088403.1, forward strand.
CCCTGAACACACTTGTCGTTGCAGCATCTGCTCTGGATAAGTGAAGTCAAATACTAGCTAAATTCCTTACCAGCCGGTACAATCTCTAAACCAACCATCTTGGGACCACTGCCAAAGATCTGCATGGTCTTGGGCTCTTTGTTTTCCCGCTAGGAGAGGAGACAAAAACATAATACAACATCAGGGAACGTTCCTGGGAGGAGTCCAAAATGTTACCCTTTCCCTATATAGTGCACTACTTTTGACCAGAGCATTATGCAGGCCCCAAAGTAGTGTACTACATAGGGAATAGGGTCTATTTCAGATGCAGAGTAATGGAAAGATGTCCAGGAAACAGTTAGATCCTGTTGGAATGACAAACATCAACCACTGACCCCATGGATAGTTAGTTCTACTGACTGCAGCTGGGGAATCTTGGAAATGATGAAGGTGCAGAAGCTGGGTCACTGTTCAAATAAAAATGTAGCCAACAACAGTAATGTGATATTGGGCCTGGATAATCATTGAATCCATGGTGATACCTCTGTAGGCTTTATGTTTGTTGCTGTGTATTGCATGTCATTTGGATGTCTTTATGCCAAAATACACAAAACAATTGCTATACAGTAAGTTCTCTGGACTAGCAGGCTTCTGGTAGATAAAAAAAAATGTAAAAGCGGGTAAATTTGCCAGCGCCAATTGTCCGGGAGAATAAAAAAAATGCTTGTCTGTCTATAGGTTAATTGGCATACTGTTGTGGAATTAAAATTGGCACGTGTACAGTATATTCGTTATGCATCTTATCCATCACATGCGTACAGATTACGGAATGGCCGATTAATTAGGGCCGATTTCAAGTTTTCATAACAATCGGTAATCGGCATTTTTGGACACTGATCATGGCCGATTACATAGCACTCCAAGAGGAGACTGCGTGGCAGGCTGATTACCTGTTATGCGATTGCAGCAAGGAGCCAAGGTAAGGTGCTAGCAACCATTAAAAGTATCTTATAAAAAACAATCATAGTTAACTACACATGGTTGATGATATGACTAGTTTATCTAGCTTGTCCTGCGTTGCATATAATCGATGCGGTGCATGTTAATTTATCATCGAATCATGGCCTACTTCGCCAAACGAGTGATTTAACAAGCGCATTCGCGAAAAAAGCACTGTCGTTGCACCAATGTGTACCTAATCATCAACAACTTTCTTAAAATCAATACACAAGTATATATTTTTAAACCTGCATATTTAGTTAATATTGCCTGATAAAATGCATTTATTTTAACTAGGGGAGTTGTGTCATTTCTCTTGCGTTCTGTGCAACAGAGTCAGGGGATATGCAGCAGTTTGGGCCGCCTGGCTCGTTGTGAACTGTGTGAAGACTATTTCTTCCTAACAAAGACGGCCAACTTCGCCAAACGAGGGATGATTTAACAAAAGCGCATTTGCGGAAAAAAAAGCACGAGTGTACCTAACCATAAACATCAATACCTTTCTTAAAATCAATACAGATTTTTTTTTTTACCTGCATATTTAGCTAAAAGAAATCCAGGTTAGCAGGCAATATTAACCAGGTGAAATTGTGTCACTTCTCTTGTGTTCATTGCACGCAGAGTCTGGCTATATGCAACAGTTTGGGCCGCTTGGCTCATTGCAAACTAATTTGCCAGAATTTTACATAATGATGACATAACATTGAAGGTTGTGCAACGTAACAGGAATATTTAGACTTATGGATGCCACCCATTAGGTAAAATACAGAACGTTTCTGTATTTCACTGAAAGAATAAACATTTTGTTTTCAAAATGATAGTTTCCATATTTGACCATATTAATGGCTCGTATTTCTGCGTGTTATTATCTTATAATTAAGTCTATTATTTGATAGAGCAGTCTGACTGAGCGGTGGTAGGCAGCAGCAGGCACATAAGCATTCATTCAAACAGCACTTTACTGCGTTTAACAGCAACATTGCACAGTTTATGACTTCAAGCCTATCAACTCACGAGATTAGACTGGCAATACTAAAGTACCTATAAGAACATCCAATAGTCAAATGTACATGAAATACAAAATGGTAGAGAGAGAAATAGCCCTATAATAACTACAACCTAAAACTTCTTACCTGGGAATATTGAAGACTCATGTTTAAAAGGAACCACGAGCTACCATATGTTCTGAGCAACATACTTAAACGTTAGCTTTTTAACGTGGCACATATTGCACTTTTACTTTATTGCATTATTTAAACCAAATTGAACATGTTTCATTATTTATTTGAGACTAAATTGATTTTATTGATGTATTATAATCCAAGATGGCGTTTCGTTTTTTACATATTTTTCTTCGCATATCTCTTTAAAAACTTTTTGCTAAACCTAAGCTTCCAAATACTCTCCTGCAACCCGCCTCACCCAATGTAGCTATTTTTCCTAAAGTATTTATATTTATATTTACTTCGGAACCGGAACCCCTCAACTGAAGCTCAACTGAAGCTAGCCAGCAAACCACTAGCCATGCTAGCGGTCTTCAGCTAACCGGTCATCAGCTAACCTTCAGCCCGGAAAGCTCTCGCCAGTTCGAACAACGCGACTCTAACCAGAGCATAACGGACCTATTTATTTATTCATCCACCAATTTCTTCCCTGGATTCCCACCGCAAATGGAAAATTTTTTCAGCTGGATCTTCACAACTAGCTATCTAACTATCTACGAACTGTTAGCTTGCTAGCACAGGCCTGCTAACCGTGTGCATCGCCGCGTCCCAAACACCCATATTTACTTTCTATCTCTTTTTGATTTTTAATTTGTTTATACCTTCCGGAAACCTGCCTCACCCAATGTGATACGGAATCGCTATTATTTTTAATTTTTTTTAGAACACACTCAAGAACCTCCAGAAGCTAACCAGCTAACTAGCTACAAGCTATTTAGTCATTGTTCGGTTTTTTTAAAACCTGGATAACACTCGCCAGTCCAGCTTCCCTGCCCCATCCACCGTTGCCCCCTGGACACTGATCTCTTGGCCACATAGCTGATGCACGCTGGACTGTCCATTAATCACGGTACTCCATTCTGCTTGTTTGTTTTATCTGTTGGCCCCGTTGCCTAGTCAACGCCATTTTACCTGCTGTTGTCGTGCCAGCTGATTAGCTGTTGTTGTCTAACCTACTGTTTTAGCTAGCTTTCCCAATTCAACACCTGTGATTACTGTATGCCTCGCTGTATGTCTCTCTCAAATGTCAATATGCCTTGTATACTGTTGTTCAGGTTAGTTATCATTGTTTTAGTTCACAATGGACCCCCTAGTTCCACTCCTTATACCCCTGATAACTCCTTTGTCCCACCTCCCACACATGCGGTGACCTCACCCATTACAACCAGCATGTCCAGAGATACAACCTCTCTCATCATCACCCGGGGCCTGGGCTTACCTCCGCTGCACCCGCACCCCACCATACCCCTGTCTGCGCATTATGCCCTGAATATATTCTACCATGCCCAGAAACCTGCTCCTCTTATTCTCTGTCCCCAACACTCTAGGCGACCAGTTTTGATAGCCTTTAGCCGCACCCTCATACTACTCCTTCTCTGTTCCGCGGGTGATGTGGAGGTAAACCCAGGCCCAGCATGTCCCCTGGCACCCTCATTTGTTGACTTCTGTGATCGAAAAAGCCTGGGTTTCATGCATGTCAACATCAGAAGCCTCCTCCCTAAGTTTGTTTTACTCACTGCTTTAGCACACTCTGCTAACCCTGATGTCCTTGCTGTGTCTGAATCCTGGCTCAGGAAGGCCACCAAAAATTCAGAGATTTCCATACCCAACTATAACATCTTCCGTCAAGATAGAACTGCCAAAGGGGGAGGAGTTGCAGTCTACTGCAGAGATAGCCTGCAAAGTAATGTCATACTTTCCAGGTCCATACCCAAACAGTTCGAACTACTAATTTTGAAAATTACTCTCTCCAGAAATAAGTCTCTCACTGTTGCCGCCTGCTACCGACCCCCCTCAGCTCCCAGCTGTGCCCTGGACACCATTTGTGAATTGATCGCCCCCCATCTAGCTTCAGAGTTTGTTCTGTTAGGTGACCTAAACTGGGATATGCTTAACACCCCGGCAGTCCTACAATCTAAGCTAGATGCCCTCAATCTCACAAATCATCAAGGAACCCACCAGATACAACCCTAACTCTGTAAACAAGGGCACCCTCATTGACGTCATCCTGACCAACTGGCCCTCCAAATACACCTCCGCTGTCTTCAACCAGGATCTCAGCGATCACTGCCTCATTGCCTGTATCCGCTACGGAGCGGCAGTCAAACGACCACCCCTCATCACTGTCAAACGCTCCCTAAAACACTTCTGTGAGCAGGCCTTCCTAATCGACCTGGCCCGGGTATCCTGGAAGTACATTGACCTCATCCCGTCAGTTGAGGATGCCTGGTCATTCTTTAAAAGCAACTTTCTCTCCATTTTAGATAAGCATGCTCCGTTCAAAAAATGCAGAACCAAGAACAGATACAGCCCTTGGTTCACTCCAGACCTGACTGCCCTCGACCAGCACAAAAACATCCTGTGGCGGACTGCAATAGCATCGAAGAGTCCCCGTGATATGCAACTGTTCAGGGAAGTCAGGAACCAATACACGCAGTCAGTCAGGAAAGCTAAGGCCAGCTTCTTCAGGCAGAAGTTTGCATCCTGTAGCTCCAACTCCAAAAAGTTCTGGGACACTGAAGTCCATGGAGAACAAGAGCACCTCCTCCCAGCTGCCCACTGCACTGAGGCTAGGTCACCACCAATAAATCCATGATTATCGAAAACTTCAATAAGCATTTCTCAACGGCTGGCCATGGCTTCTCCAACCTCGGCCAACAGCTCCGCCCCCCCCGCAGCTCCTCGCCCAAGCCTCTCCAGGTTCTCCTTTACCCAAATCCAGATAGCAGATGTTCTGAAAGAGCTCCAAAACCTGGACCCGTACAAATCAGCTGGGCTTGACAATCTGGACCCTCTATTTTTGAAACTATCCGCCGCCATTGTCGCAATACCTATTACCAGCCTGTTCAACCTCTCTTTCATATCGTCCGAGATCCCCAAGGATTGGAAAGCTGCCGCAGTCATCCCCCTCTTCAAAGGGGGAGACACCCTGGACCCAAACTGTTACAGACCTATATCCATCCTGCCCTGCCTATCTAAGGTCTTCGAAAGCCAAGTCAACAAACAGGTCACTGACCATCTCGAATCCCACCGTACCTTCTCCGCTGTGCAATCTGGTTTCCGAGCCGGTCACGGGTGCACCTCAGCCACACTCAAGGTACTAAACGATATCATAACCGCCATCGATAAAAGACAGTACTGTGCAGCAGTCTTCATCGACATTGCCAAGGCCTTCGACTCTGTCAATCACCATATTCTTATCGGCAGACTCAGTAGCCTCGGTTTTTCGGATGACTGCCTTGCCTGGTTCACCAATTACTTTGCAGACAGAGTTCAGTGTGTCAAATCGGAGGGCATGCTGTCCGGTCCTCTGGCAGTCTCTATGGGGGTGCCACAGGGTTCAATTCTCGGACCGACTCTTTTCTCTGTATATATCAATGATGTTGCTCTTGCTGCGGGCGATTCCCTGATCCACCTCTACGCAGACGACACCATTCTATATACTTTCGGCCCGTCATTGGACACTGTGCTATCTAACCTCCAAACGAGCTTCAATGCCATTACAACACTCCTTCCGTGGCCTCCAACTGCTCTAAAACGCTAGTAAAACCAAATGCATGCTTTTCAACCGATCGCTGCCTGCACCCGCATGCCCGACTAGCATCACCACCCTGGATGGTTCCGACCTTGAATATGTGGACATCTATAAGTACCTAGGTGTCTGGCTAGACTGCAAACTCTCCTTCCAGACTCATATCAAACATCTCCAATCGAAAATCAAATCAAGAGTCGGCTTTCTATTCCGCAACAAAGCCTCCTTCACTCACGCCGACAAGCTTACCCTAGTAAAACTGACTATCCTACCGATCCTCGACTTCGGCGATGTCATCTACAAAATGGCTTCCAACACTCTACTCAGCAAACTGGATGCAGTCTATCATAGTGCCATCCGTTTTGTCACTAAAGCACCTTATACCACCCACCACTGCGACTTGTATGCTCTAGTCGGCTGGCCCTCGCTACATATTCGTCGCCAGACCCACTGGCTCCAGGTCATCTACAAGTCCATGCTAGGTAAAGCTCCGCCTTATCTCAGTTCACTGGTCACGATGGCAACACCCATCCGTAGCACGCGCTCCAGCAGGTGTATCTCATTGATCATCCCTAAAGCCAACACCTCATTCGGCCGCCTTTCGTTCCAGTACTCTGCTGCCTGTGACTGGAACGAATTGCAAAAATCGCTGAAGTTGGAGACCTTTATATCCCTCACCAACTTCAAACATCAGCTATCTGAGCAGCTAACCGATCGCTGCAGCTGTACATAGTCTATTGGTAAATAGCCCACCCATTTTCACCTACCTCATCCCCATACTGTTTTATTTATTTACTTTTCTGCTCTTTTGCACACCAATATCTCTACATGACCATCTGATCATTTATCACTCCAGTGTTAATCTGCAAAATTGTAGTTATTCGCCTACCTCATGCCTTTTGCACACATTGTATATAGACTCCCCCCTTTTTTTCTACTGTGTTATTGACTTGTTAATTGTTTACTCCATGTGTAACTCTGTGTTGTCTGTTCACACTGCTATGCTTTATCTTGGCCAGGTCGCAGTTGCAAATGAGAACTTGTTCTCAACTAGCCTACCTGGTTAAATAAAGGTGAAATTAAAAAAATAAAAAATAAAAATATTAAGTTAAAATAAAAAAAGTGTTTATTGTTCATTCAGTATTGTTATAATTGTCATTATTACAAATATATATATAAAAATAGTCTGATCAATCGGTTTTGGCTTTTTTTGGTCCTCCAATAATCGGCATCCGCGTTGAAAAATCATGATCGGTCGACCTCTAGTAGATAGAGCATTTGAGTGGAAAAATCTGTCAAGAGAGTACGAGAGCAGCTGCTACAGCATCTCAAACAGCAAATGCATATGCAATGGAAGGCAGGTTTCATCAGCGTGTCACACACAACTTTGCAATAAGCTGGGGGCAGTATACATTTTGAAAAAATATACTTAATTGTTTGAAACCTGTATGTTTTAATACGAGGCATGTCTTACCTTGCTTCAAAGTAGCCTAGCCAAAAATCAGACCATATCCATGAAGGCAATTATTTTATATCAACTTTCTTTCATTGTCCAGTAACCAAAGGCACAATAGTAGTCACATTAGCATCCCAAGCTCGTTGTTGCATATTAGATCTCCCCTCTTTCTAATGGATATTTTCATCTCTGTCACATCAAACCACTCACGTGCCTTTTTGACAGCAGTGTTTTCTTGCCAATTGCATTAACTATTGAACGAAGTCTCGCGGAGTCATCTGCGAGAAATAGATTATCAACATTTTCTGACCTGTTGCATCAGACTAATTGCTTTTTAAAGTTCCCTATGTAGCCTAGACCAACTGGTTCTATCATCCCACAACTGTCCGAAAGTCAGATTGGAATCGGCTATTTCTTTCTCGACAAGCTGACCTATAGCATAGGTAAACTTTTCTATGCGGAATATCATATTGCTGCTATCCCCCATAGGATAAAATTTTACCTATTCTATTGGTCATCTTGTCGAGAAAGAAATAGGCTAGGAATTTTGCTATTAGTTACCCATCTTGTTGGCAGAGGAAAGGTGGATAGTTATTCTAACATCTTCAAAGAGCACATCAGAATTCGGCAAGAAGGATTGCACATCGTTGCATCCTAGACTTTCATGTTCAATTAATATGAAGTACAACAATCCAAACGAGATTTCTGTCATTCTGAACACCATGGGTGAACGTCCTAATCAGGTTACGCACCCATCACATATGGTTCCGGTAAATTTCTAAAATGGCCGTCGAAATACAAGGGATAGGTGTCCCGTCAACGAGACAGTTGTAAATCATGCAGCGCCTTGTGTCACGATTGCAGATTTTAGAGAATGTCAGTGCATATAGTGGGGCAAAAAAGTATTTAGTCAGCCACCAATTGTGCAAGTTCTCCCACTTAAAAAGATGAGGCCTGTAATTTTCATCATAGGTACACTTCAACTATGACAGACAAAATGAGAAAAAAAATCCAGAAAATCACATTGTAGGATTTTTAATTAATTTATTTGAAAATTATGGTGGAAAATAAGTATTTGGTCACCTACAAACAAGCAAGATTTCTGGCTCTCACAGATCTGTAACTTATTCTTTAAAACCTCTTGATACTACCCATCCCGGATCCGGGAGCATAATCATCACCTGAAACTAATTAGCATAACGCAGCAAACATAAATATCCCTAGCAAATATTCCTATTCATGAAAATCACAAATGAAATATATTGAGACACAGCTTCGCCTTTTGTTAATCAGCCTGTCAAGATTTTCAAAATATGCTTTACAGCCAACGCTAGACAAGCATTTGTGTAGGTTTATAATAGCCTAGCATTATACCTTGCTAGCAGCAAGCAACCTTGTCACGGAAATCAGAAAAGCAATCAAATTAAATGGTTTACCTTTGATGAACTTCGGATGTTTTCACTCACGAGACTCCCAGGTAGATAGCAAAAGTTCATTTTTTCCCAAAACATTATTTTTGTAGGCGAAACAGCTCCGTTTGTTCTTCACGTTTGGCTGAGAAATCGCCCGGAAATTGCGGTCACCCCAACGCCAATTTTTTTTTACAAATTAGCTCCATAATATCGACAGAAACATGGCAAACGTTGTTTAGAATTCATACTCAAGGTGTTTTTCTAATATCTATTCGATAATATATCCGTCGGGACAATTACTTTTTCTCTAGGATCGATTGGAGTAATGGCTACCTCTGTACTTTACGCGAGAATCTCTCTAGGAAACACCATGTGACCACTTACGCAATGTGCCACCATACGGCTATTCTTCAACAGAAATGCGTAAAACTACGTCACAATGCTGTGGACACCTTGGGGAATACGTAGAAAGCGTAAGCTCGTTGATGGTACATTCACAGCCATATAGGGAGTCATTGGAACACAGCGCTTTCAAAACCTGGGGCACTTCCGGGTTGGATTTTTCTCAAGCTTTCGCTTGCAACATCAGTTCTGTTATACTCACAGACAATATCTTTGCAGTTTTGGAAACGTCCGAGTGTTTTCTATCCGAAGCTGTCAATTATATGCATATTCTAGCATCTTTTCCTGACAAAATATCCCGTTTAAAACGGGAATGTTTTTTTTCTCCAAAAATGACAATACTGCCCCTAGAGTTCCAAGAGGTTTGAGGCTCCTCTGTCCTCCACTCGTTACCTGTATTAATGGCACCTGTTTGAACTTGTTATCAGTATAAAAGACACGTGTCCACAACATCAAACAGTCACACTCCAAAACGCCACTATGGCCAACAGAGAGCTGTCAAAGGACACCAGAAACAAAATTGTAGACCTGCACCAGGCTGGGAAGACTGAATCTGCAATAGGTAAGCATTTTGGTTTGAAGAAATCAACTGTGGGAACAATTATTAGGAAATGGAAGACATACAAGACAACTGATAATCTACCTCGATCTGGGGCTCCACGCAAGATCTCACCCTGTGGGGTCAAAATGATCACAAGAACGGTGAGCAAAAATCCCAGAACCACACGGGGGGACCTAGTGAATGACCTGCAGAGAGCTGGGACCAAAGTAACAAAGCCTACCATCAGTAACACACTACACCGCCAGGGACTCAAATCCTGCAGTGAGACGTGTCCCCCTGCTTAAGCCAGTACATGTCCAGGCCAGTCTCCAGATCTCAACCCCATAGAAAATCTTTGGAGGGAGTTGAAAGTCCGTGTTGCCCAGCATCAGCCCCAAAACATCAGTGCTCTAGAGGAGATCTGCATGGAGGAATGGGCCAAAATACCAGCAACAGTGTGTGAAAACCTTGTGAAGACTTACAGAAAAGGTTTGACCTCTGTCATTGCCAACAAAGGGTATATAACAAAGTATTGAGATACACTTTTGTTATTGACCAAATACTTATTTTCCACCATAATTTGTAAATAAATTCATTAAAAAATCCTACAATGTGATTATCTGGATTTTTTTTTCAAATTTTGCCTGTCATAGTTGAAATGTACCTATGATGAAAATTACAGGCCTCTCTCGTCTTTTTAAGTGGGAGAACTTGCACAATTGGTGGCTGACTAAATACTTTTTTGCCCCACTGTATATGTCTTATATGGGCTGAAAGCTTAAATGTGTGTTAATATAACTGCACTGTCCAATTTACATTAGCTATTACTGAAAAAATGCTAAGCTATTGTTTGAGAGCTAACAAAACACATTTTTTACCGCGATAGGTTTGATAAATTCACCTCTGAAGGTGAAACGTGTACTTAAATTCTGAAATCTCTTGATTTATCATCCAAAGGGTCACACAAATAACATGAAGTGTTTTGTTAGATAAAATATTTTTTCATATCCTAAAAAGGTCCATATCGATTTTGTGTTTCCACTCGTTCAATTTGCAAATCTGTGAAAATCTAACCCTAAAACGTTGTTTCAACCAGTCAAATCATGTTTGTATGTATTCCTCAGAGATCCTAGAACGTAACCAGACTTCACTACATCATTAGGGTTGTAGTATATCCTATAGGACACCAAGTTTGGTCAGAGTGATGCCTTTCATGGTATGCTGATGACGTGGGCGGGCTTCACTTGATGGACTGTAACTTTGTCAAATAAGCACCAATCGGGGTCAAACAAAGCTAGCTAGATAGCCAATGAGCAGAACCCCGTATCTGTCGCAAAATGTAGCTGCTAACCTTGTGCGACAGCCAGTCTTTTCTTTTTGGACAAAAATTATAAGAATATGGAGTTATGAAATGTGGAGCCTATAACATGGCTACTATTACTGGAAAAGCTCAATCAAAGTATACAGATTTGACATAATTCTTGCAGAAAAATGTCATATGAATGTAAATGTCTCCTTCACGATTTGCCCAAATGTACCTGGGTGAACTCACACTAAATGTCATGTAGTTTGCTCATATTTCAAGTTATCCGTCTGAAACTTTGCACATACACTGCTGCCATCCTGTGGACACCATCGGATTTACAACCAAAGTGATGGCTAGACGTGGGACCTTTGTTGCATTTCAAAGATGGTAGGGGAGAAAAAAAAGTTGTTTTTTTCTTTGTATTTTCTTCTACCAGATCTATTCTCTTACATTGAATTCACATTTCCACAAACTTCAGTGTTTCCTTTCAAATGAACAAAGAATATGCATATCCTTGCTTCAGGGCCCAAGCTACAGGCAGGTAGATTTGGGTGTGTCATTTTAGGCGAAAATTGAAAAAAAAAAAAAAAAAAAGTGCACCATCCTCCCTAAGACGTTTTAAAATGCTGCTGGTCAAATGTCCGGCGTCACATTTTCCAAACCGAAACCCTGGCATATCCATACATTAGATCAATATTGGGTACAGTATCTCAGTTAGCGGCATATAAAACTACAACCCCCAACCTAACTTTCTAAAGCACTTGTGATAAGAAATAGGCTGTTCTGAATTACATAAGAGGAAAAGATAATGCCATTACAGTAACCATGTCACCCCATGACACAGGGTGACAAGCAGATTTGCCAAGAAGAGAGGTATCTGTTGATGTTATGGACAGACAGTACACACAAGGTTAAGGCTCTCTGTCTATTGAGAATGTAGCTAATGCATCCAGAGCCAGCAAACAGGCTGCAAAAGCCCTCTTGCTAATGAGAACCTATCTCCATCAATTGCATTTCCAGTGCATTAAGTCCACAAACAAGTTAGGCAAAAAACAGAAGAGTAAAAATGCAGATAATGTTTTGTAAATCACCATGTGAAATCAAAATAAAACTGATCAAATAAAATATAAAAACAGTCTCCAGTGATCACCTCATCACCGACCTCGGACTTCAGGCGGCGGGAGCGTCGCTCAGGGAGCAGGCAGTCCTTGTTCTGAGTCCCGTCACTCAGGCTGTCCCTCTCTCGGTCCTCTTCATCCTCCTCTTCCTCTTCCCCCATGCCCTCGTCCTGCACCTCTTCGTCATCTCCCTCCTCGTACAGATGGTGGATACCCTGAGGGGGAGAGAGAGGGTAGTTAAAAATCAGCAAGAGGAAGGAGAAGGCCTACTTACTCAAGGTCGACCGATTAATCGGAATGGCCGATTAATTAGGGCCGATTTCAAATTTTCATAACAATCGGAAACCTCTCAAATTTTAGAAAAGGCTGTTGCCTTCCTGAAGAGAAACAATGTACACGAAATGCTTCAGTCTGGTTTTAGACCCCATCATAGCACTGAGACTGCACTTGTGAAGGTGGTAAAAGACCTTTGAATGGCGTCAGACCGAGGCTCTGCATCTGTCCTCGTGCTCCTAGACCTTAGTGCTGCTTTTGATACCATCGATCACCACATTCTTTTGGAGATTGGAAACCCAAATTGTTCTACATGGACAAGTTATGGCCTGGATTAGATCTTATCTGTCAGAAAGATATCAGTTTGACTCTGAATGGTTTGTCCTCTGACAAATCAACTGTAAATGTCAGTGTTCCTCAAGGTTCCGTTTTAGGACCACTATTGTTTTCACTATATATTTTACCTCTTGGGGATGTCATTCGAAAACATAATGTTAACTTTCACTGCTATGCGGATGACACAGAGCTGTACATTTCAATGAAGCATGGTGAAGCCCCAAAATTACCCTCGCTAGAAGCCTGTGTTTCAGACATAAGGAAGTGGATGGCTGCAAACTTCCTACTTTTAAACTCGGATCCAAAGAAACAAAGAGATCTTCTGTTGAATCTGACAATTAATCTTGATGGTTGTACAGTCGTCTCAAATAAAACTGAAGGACCTCGGTGTTACTCTGGACCCTGATCTCTCTTTTGACAAACATATACAGACCGTTTCAAGGACAGCTTTTTTCCATCTATGTAACATTGCAAAAATCAGAGAAGTTTTGTCCAAAAATTATGCAGGAAAATGTATCCATGCTTGTGTCACTTCTAGGTTAGACTACTGCAATGCTCTACTTTCCGGCTACCCGGATAAAGCACTAAATAACCTTCAGTGCTAAATATGGCTGCTAGAAACCTGACTAGAACCCCAAAATTTGATCATATTACTCCAGTGCTAGCCTCCCTACACTAGATTCCTGTTAAGGCAAGGGTTGATTTCAAGGTTTTACTGCTAATCTACAAAGCATTACATGGGCTTGCTCCTACCTATCTCTCTGATTTTTGTCCTGCCGTACATACTTACACGTACGCTACGGTCACAAGACGCAGGCCTCCTAATTGTCCTGAGAATTTCTAAGCAAACCACTGGAGCCAGGGCTTTCTCCTATAGATCTCCATTTTTATGGAATGGTCTGCCTACCCATGTGAGAGACGCAGACTCGGTCTCAACCTTGTGGGTCATATGAATGAGTGTAGTCTGGCCCAGGAGTGTGAAGGTGAACGGAAAGGCTCTGGAGCAACGAACCGCCCTTGCTGTCGCTGCCTGGCCGGTTCCCCTCTTTCCACTGGGTTTCTCTGCCTCTAACCCTATTACAGGGGCTGAGTCAATGGGGTGTGTCACTTGAGTGGGTTGAGTCACTGATGTGATCTTCCTGTCTGGGTTGGCGCCCTCCTTGGGTTGTGCTGTGGCGGAGATCTTTGTGGGCTATACTCGGCCTTGTCTCAGGATGGTAAGTTGGTGGTTGAAGATATCCCTCTAGTGGTGTGGGGGCTATGCTTTGGCAAAGTGGGTGGGGTTGTATCCTTCCTGTTTGGCCCTGTCCGGGGGTATCATCAGATGGGGCCACAGTGTCTCCTGACACCCTCCTGTCTCAGCCTCCAGTATTTATGCTGCAGTAGTTTATCTGTCGGGGGGCAAGGGTCAGTTTGTTATATCTGGAGTACTTCTGTCTTATCCGGTGTCCTGTGTGAATTTAAGTATACTCTAATTCTCTCTTTTTTTCTCTCTCTCGGAGGACCTGAGCCCTAGGACCATGCCTCAGGACTACCTGGCATGATGACTCCTTGCTGTCCCCAGTCCACCTGGCCGTGCTGCTGCTCCAGTTTCCACTGTTCTGCCTGCGGCTATGGAATCCTGACCTGTTCACCGGACGTGCTACCTGTCCCAGACCTGCTGTTTTCAACTCTCCAGAGACAGCAGGAGTGGTAGAGATACTCTTAATGATCGGCTATGAAAAGCCAAATGACATTTACTCCTAAGGTGCTGACTTGCTGCACCCTCAACAACTACTGTGATTATTATTATTTGACCATGCTGGTCATTTTTGAACATCTTGGCCATGTTCTGTTATAATCTCCACCCGGCACAGCCAGAAGAGGACTGGCCACCCCTCATAGCCTGGTTCCTCTCTTGGTTTCTTCCTAGGTTTTTGCCTCTCTAGGGAGTTTTTCCTAGCCACCGTGCTTCTACACCTGCATTGCTTGTGGTTTGGGGTTTTAGGCTGTGTTTCTGTACAGCACTTTGAAATATCAGCTGATGTACAAAGGGCTATAAAAAAAATTGATTGGAGAACCCATTCTTACTTTCAATGACGGCCTAGGAATGATGGGTTAACTGCCTTGTTCATCACTGGTTAACTACACATGGTTGATGATATTACTAGTTCATCTAGCGTGTCCTGCGTTGCATATAATCGATGCAACGCTGGAAAAAAGCACAATCGTTGGACGACTGTTCCTAACCATAAACATCAATGCCTTTCTTAAAATCAATACACAGGTGTACATATTTTTAAACCTGCATACTTAGCTAAAAGAAATCCAGGTTAGCAGGCAATATTAACCAAGTGAAATTGTGTCACTTCTCTTGCATTCATTGCACGCAGAGTCAGGGTATATACAACAGTTTGGGAAATCTGGCTCATTGCGAACTAATTTGCCAGAATTTTATGTAATTATGACATAACATTGAAGGTTGTGCAATGTAACAAGAATATTTAGACTTAGGGATGCCACCCGTTAGATAAAATACCAGAACGGTTCCGTATTTCACTGAAATAATAGTTTCCTGATTCGACCATATTAATGCCCTAAGGCTCGTATTTGTGTGTTATGTTATAATTAAGTCTATGATTTGATATAGCAGTCTGACTGAGCGATGGTAGGCAGCAGCAGGCTCGTAAGCATTCATTCAAACAGCACTTTCGTGCGTTTTGCCAGCAGCTCTTCGCAAGCTGTTTATGACTTCAAGCCTATAGGCGTAATGGCTAGCTAGTTAGCAGGGTGCGGGCTAATAGCGTTTCAAACGTCACTCGCTTTTAGATTTGGAGAAGTTATTCCCCTTGCTCTGCAAGGGCCGCGGCTTTTGTGAAGCGATGGGTAACGCTGCTTCGAGTGTGACTGTTGTCGATGTGTTCCTGGTTCGAGCCCAGGTAAGGGCAAGGAGAGGGACGAAAGCTATAATGTTACACTGGCAATACTAGTGCCTATAAGAACATCCAATAGTCAAAGGTATATGAAATACAAATGGTAGAGAGAGAAATAGTCCTATAAATACTATATTAACTACAACCTAAAACCTCTTACCTTGGAATATTGAAGTCTCATGTTAAAAGGAACCACCAACTTTCATATGTTCTCATGTTCTGAGCAAGGAACTCACACATTTGCTTTTTTACATGGCACATATTGCACTTCTACTTCTCCAACACTTTGTTTTTGCATTATTTAAACCAAATTGAACATGTTTCATTACTTATTGGAGGCTAAATTGATTTTTGATGTATTATATAAAGTTAAAATAAGTTCTCATTCAGTATTGTTGTAATTGTCATCATTACAAATAAATCGATAAAAATCTGCCGATTAAATCGGTATCGGCTTTTTTTGGTCCTCCAATAAAATCGGTATCGGCGTTGAAAAATCATAAATCGGTCCATAACCTCTACTACTTACCCAGTTCAAAACAATGTGGGTGTAAGGTAGGTGTTACTGCGGCAGATGTAAGGTGTTGGTTGATAGATTTTGAGAATGGTTGAATAGAGCAGGGAGTAGTAACATTTCAAATCAAATTGTATTTGTCACATGCGCCGAATGGGGTATATCGGTCCTGGCTTGCAGGATGCTTGGCCCCAGTGATGTACTGGGCCGTTCGCACCACCCTCTGTAGTGCCTTGCGGTCAGAGGCCAAGCAGTTGCCATACCAGGCAGTGATGCAACCCGTCAGGATGCTCTCGATGATGCAGCTGTAGTACCTTTTGAGGATGTGAAGACCCATGCCAAATCTTTTCAGTCTCCCGAGGGGGAATAGGTTTTCCAATTTGTAAGTCGCTCTGGATAAGAGCGTCTGCTAAATGACTTAAATGTAAATGTAAATGTTTTGTCGTGCCCTCTTCACGACTGTCATGGTGTGCTTGGACCATGTTAGTTTGTTGGCGATGTGGAAGCTAAGGAATTTAAAGCTGCTCGGTCCTCCTTTTCCTGTAGTCCACAATCATGTCCTTTATCATGTTGAGGGAGAGGTTGCTGTCCTGGCACCATAAGGTGTCGTCGTTTGTTGGTGATCAGGCCTACCACTGTTGTGTCATCGGCAAACTTAATGGTGTTGGAGTCTTGCCTGGCCATGCAGTCATGAGTGAACAGGGAGTACAGGAGGGGACTGAGCACAAACCCTGAGGCCCCCCCCCCCCCCCCACGTTGAGGATCAGCGTGACAGATGCGTTGTTTCCAACTCTTACCACCTGGGGGCAGCCCTCCAGGAAGTCCAGTTATAGAGGGAGGTGTTTAGTCCAAGGGTCCTAAGCTTAGTGATGAGCTTTGAGGGCACTGTGGTGTTGCACGCTGAGATGACAATGAATAGCATTCTCACATAGGTGTTCCTTTTGTCCAGGTGTGAAAGGGCAGTGTGGAGTGCAATAGAGTTGCATCATCTGTGCATCTATTTGGGCGTTATGCAAATTGGGGTGGGTCTAGGGTTTCAGGAATAATGGTGTTGTGCGCCATGACCAGCCTTTCAAAGCACTTCATGGCTACAGATGTGAGTGCTGCAGGTTGGTAGTCATTTAGGCAGGATACCTTAGTGTTCTTGGGCACAGGGACTATGGTGGTCTGCTTGAAACATGTTGGTAATACAGACTCAGTCAGTGACAGGTTGAAAATGTCAGTGAAGACAATTGCCAGATGGTCAGTGCATGCTCAAGGTACACGTCCTGGTAATCCATCTGGCCCAGTGCCTTGTGAATGTTTACCTGTTTAAAGGTCTTACTCACATCAGCTCCTGAGAGCGTGATCACAGTCGTCCGGAACAGCTGATGCATACATGTTTCAGTGTAACTGGCCTCAAAGCGAGCAGATAAGTCATTTAACTCATCTGGTAGGCTCATGTCACTGGGCAGCTCTTGGCTGTGCTGCCCTTTGTAGTCTAATAGTTTGCAACCCATGCCACATCCGACGAGTGTTGGAGCCGGTGTAGTACGATTCGATCTTAGTCCTGTATTGACGCTTTGCCCGTTTGACTGTTCGGAGGGCATAG
Source organism: Oncorhynchus nerka (assembly GCF_034236695.1). Lineage (NCBI taxonomy): Eukaryota > Metazoa > Chordata > Actinopteri > Salmoniformes > Salmonidae > Oncorhynchus > Oncorhynchus nerka. Next base: position 38,483,858 of record NC_088403.1, read on the forward strand.
CAGGATTTCTTCTAAGCTTCCGGGTTAGAGTCCCACTCCTTGAAAGCGGCAGCTCAGTGCAGATGTTGCCTGTAATCCATGGGTTCTGGTTGGGGTACGTACAGTCACTGTTGGGACGACGTCCTCAATGCACTTATTGACAAAGCCAGTGACTGATGTGGTGTACACCTCAATTCCATCGGAAGAATCCTGGAACATATTCCAGTCTGCTAGCAAAACAGTCCTGTAGCTTAGCATTTGCTTCCTCTGACCTCTTTTTTTATTGACCAAGTCACTCATACTTCCTGCTTTAGTTTTTGCTTGTAAGCAGGAGGATAGAATTATGGTCAGATTTGCCAAATTGAGAGCTTTGTACGCATCTCTGTGTGTGGAGTAACGGTGGTCCAGAGTTATTCCCCCCCTGGTTGGACAATTAACCTCTCTGGGTAGGGGGCAGTATTTTGACATCCGGATGAAAAGCGTGCCCAAAGTAAACTGCCTGTTACTCAGGCCCAGAAGCTAGGATATGCATATAATTTGTAGATTTGGATAGAAAACACTAACGTCTAACTTATGTCGTGAGTATAACAGAACTGATATGGCAGGCGAAACCCCGAGGACAAACCATCCCCCCCAAAAATGTTAGGCTTAGTACTTTTTTCAATGGCTATTACTTTAATTTTAAGGCCAAGTCCTCCCAGATTGCAGTTCCTAGGGCTTCCACTAGAGGTCAGTGTTTAGAAAGAGTTTCAGGCTGGTTTTTGGAAAAATGACCCAGAAATTGTAGTTTTTCTAGGTGACTCCATTTTGGCTGTAGTGTTTCCAAGCTTGTGGAAGAAAGCGCTTTCTTGGTATTTTTCTCTGGTAAAGACAACAACGATTCTCCGTCTTAAATGTTATAGTTTATTTGCGTATTAGGATACCTAAGGTTTGCTTATAAATGTTGTTTGACTTGTTTGGAAAAGTTTATTAGAAACGTTTGGGATTCATTTTGATGGAGGGAAACTGGGTGGATTATTGACTTAAGTGCACCAGCTAAAATGAGTTATGGATATAAAGGACATTATCGAACAAAATGACCATTTGTGATGTAACTGGGACCTTTTGGAGTGACAACAGAAGAAGATCATCAAAAGGCATTTTTTATATCGCTATTTCTGACTTTTGTGTCGCACCTGCCTGGTTGAAATATGATTTTCATGTGTTTGTATGCGGGGCGTTGTCCTCAGACAATCGCATGGTTACGTTGCTATCGCCGTAAAGCCTTTTTGAAATCTGACACGGCGGCTGGATTAACAAGTTAAGCTTTATTATTTATTATTTCCAAGAATGTTAAATATTTGAATTTAGTATTTTTGAATTTCGCGCTCTGCATTTTCACTGGATGTTGGCCAGGTAGCATCCCACCTACCCTACAAAGGTTAAAAGAACAACCACGTTAGATCATTTGTTTTGTGACATCATCAAAGAGGTTATAACGGAAACATTGTAACTTTAAGGAGGTTCCACAATGTTTTTCACAGTTAAATCTAAATGTTGTATAACTTGTATAATTAAATATGAAACAATTTGTGAGAAGAAGAAATGTGATTTCAGCTTTCTAAATGAGAATGGTTTTTGATATAAATTTCTCCCAGTCAGTAAACATGCCCACGTTAGTACAGACATTACGGCAAAAGGATGGAACACCCCTTTTGCCAGAGTGCTTATAAAGGACTCCTAAAGAATTAACATAATAGACCAAAACATGCCGGGTTGCTGCCGGTGTGGAAAGTGGTCCCTGAATAATCAACCATTGAGACCAGAAAAATGTGGAGTGGTAGCTACACATTGAAATGGTTGCAATATAAATATAAACCAAGCAGGCAGACGGTGTTGAGCCGGACGTCACTAATGGTTATAATCTACCAGACCAGAAAATGGTCAGACCCTCTGAAACTCGACACGTGAAGAAAGATGAAGACTATACCAAACATTCTCAGTCTGCAGCTGGATAATGTAAAGTAGTCTAGAACTTTGACCAAAGATACAAGGAAGATCTCAGCAGACAAACTTTGTGTACATTTGATGTTTCCATTCTAACAAACACTTCCAGACCAAAGAAAGCCTACTACTACAAAGGACATTGTGACCTCTGGTGGACAAACCAGAGACTTCGAACAACTCCCAATAGATGAACAGGGCAATTTCAACAGAGAGACGACAAAGACATACATTGCAATTATTTTAGAATGAGTGGTTGTTAGGGTGCTAAATATCCATATTTACAAAGAGCGTATTTTCAACATGTATGTATAATGGGTTCCCTCTGTCTCTCCCGCTCTTTCTTTCCCCACCCCTTTCATTGTGTAACAAGCTGTCATCCAGTTAGTCCACTAGGGACTTTTCATTGCATTATGTGAGTAATCAACATATCATCCATCATGTGTGTGTGTTAATAAATAACTAAATGACACAGAATTACATTAAGACAATTTATGTATCGCTGAATCACATTTAGACTAGGGTTCGTGCAGATTTGAAGTCAACAACATTCAGAATGAGACTGATGAGGTAATAATAATTAATGGATGACTGGTAGGATAACGATATATTCTGATATATTCTTGATTCATTCGAGAAACGTTAACTCATTAACCTCTCTGGGATATGTGGGACGGTAGCGTCCCCCCTGGCCAAGCCAGTGAAAATGCAGAGCGCCAAATTCAAATAAATTACTATAAAAATCCAACTTTCATGAAATCACACTTCCAAGATACCAAATTAAAGCTACTCTTGTTGTGAATGCAGCCAACATGTCAGATTTCAAAAAGGATTTTCAGCGAACGCAAATTATGCCATTATCTGAGGATAGCACCATAGTAAACAAAGAGAAACCATATTTCAACCCTGCAGCCGCGACACAAAATACAGAAATAAAAATATAATTCATGCCTTACCTTTGACGAGCTTTGTTGGCACTCCAATATGTCCCATAAACATCACAAATGGTCCTTTTGTTCAATAAATTCCATTGATATATAGTCCAAAACGTCAATTTATTTGGCGCGTTTGATCCAGAAAAACACTGGTTCCAACTTCCGCAACATGACTACAAAATATCTCAAAAGTTACCTGTAAACTTTGGCAAAACATTTCAAACTACTTTTGTAATACAACTTTAGGTGTTTTTTACGTAAATAATCGATACAATTGAAGACTGAATGATCTGTGTTCAATACAGGAGGAAAACAAACTGTAGCTAGCTTTCTGGTCACGCGTCTCTATCTAACAGTACACTACAAGTTACCCCCGTTCTGGATGGCCGTACTTCATTACACAAAGGAAAAACCTCAACCAATTTCTAAAGACTGTTGACATCCAGTGGAAGCGGTAGGAACTGCAAGAAGGTCCCTTAGAAATCTGGATTCCCAATGAAAGTCCATTGAAAAGGAGTTTCGCTTGCTAAATAAGTTATGTTATACTCACAGACATGATTCAAACAGTTTTAGAAACATCAGTGTTCTCTGTCCAAATCAAAATGCATATCTTATCTTCTGGGGATGAGTAGCAGGTAGTTGAATTTGGGCATGCTTTTCATCAAATTCAGAATGCTGCCCCCTATCCTAGAGAAGTTAAACAAACTTTCTATGGGGCCCGAAGATTGCTAATGAGTTAATTATTACATGATTAATTTAAACACGTAACTATTCAACATAGTTACTTGGTTTTATAAAATAACAGTCATCACATTAAAGATAGTCACATCATAACACCATACTGGGTGGCAACGTTCTTATCCCTTGTTTAGTGGCTAACCAACTCGGCTAACTTACAGTCACGTCAAAAACAACAGTAGCTGCATTTGCATAAGTTGTTTTCTGTAGATGGTAGATGTTCATTCTCCACTGAACAAAGAGACAGGAGTAGTTTATAACCCAAACCTAGCCTGTGGTTGACCAATTATAAATCCTTGCAGTAAAATTGGGCCAATAGTCAAATATCTAGTTTCAGGCTCAATGTATAGACAATTCGGACCAATGAGAACTTGCCACATGTAGCTTTGAGTCCTGTTCTGAAATTTCTCCCACAACTACAATAGGCCTAAGGGTAATGTGTTAAACATAGTCGTCATTTCGTCCTCTGCGTTGTGTATTTATCTTTGAATATTCTTACACTGTAAAGACTGCAAACTAGCGGCACTTTGTTTTACCTATTGACATTTCTTTGTATATATCCACAAAACTTATGCCAGCCGATTCAAGATGTAGACTGACAGAGAAATGCTGCCTGCCTGCCTGTCCGTCTCGTCCTGACTCCTAACCGTTCATTACTATGGACAGCTGGAGATCGAATTTGAATATTGAAACAATGTTGCAAATGTCAGAGAGACAGACAGCAAGGTTTATGCTAATCTCAGAGGTTGAAAACTAAATGTTAGTCTAAAAGAAATGAGGATGTCTAGATGCTTTTTATAGTGGAGATCAAGTTTATAATTTGCCTGGCTGGGCTGATGACAGTGGATTGCGCAGTCAGACGGAACAGAGTAAAAAGGGATTTTAATATCATAGATTTAGCCGGTGGTAACTTGTGGAATAGACACCGGCTGGAGTGAGAATTTAACCAATCAGCATTAGACCCACCCGTTGTATAATTCCCTATAACGCACGGTATATGTGCACAGTAGCATTCAATGGCTGTAGTTACAACTTGCTAGCTATTAAAGCAGTAAAGGCGTTAAATTATAACCATGGAATGAAAGGGATAATCAACTCGAGGCTCTATGCTTTCTCTGGAAAATAATGCAACTCGGTGGAAGGTTAGTTCCATTCCACTAGCACGTTGTGGAACACACCTTCCACATAGTTCATTATTTTCCATAGAACGCATAGCCCCTCGTTAATTATCCCTTACATGTTGTGATACAGAACCATAAGAGGCTGGTGAGAGGAGGTATAGGAGGATGGGCTTATTGTAATGGCTGGATTGATTATGTCCTAGCCGTTACAATGAGCCCGTCCTCCTATAGCTCTTCCCACCAGCCTCCTCTGTACAGAACACTGTTACAAATGTGAATGTAGCATGGCAAAGGTCAAAAGGAAATAACTACATGACAGGGTATTGACATGAGTTGTAAGAATGTAGAAGTGTGAATACATAGCACAAACCTATGCTGATCCACACCTAACATTTGCCAATAGAGGGCTGATGCAATTTACTACCACTATTGACATCACAAAAACATTTCTCACACTCCAGAGCCTAAATGTTATTGTGTGCATGTGTCGACCAATAGCACTTACAGTGAGCGTGGCTCCAGACTGGAAGAGCTCATAGGGGTAGAGGATCCTCTCGAAGTGGGACCGCAGCAGAGAGCCCATACCCTTCCCTGGGGGGAAACCCATCCTGCTGCCCACCTTGGACCATCTCTTCTCCTTACACACGGTATCAAAGCCTCCCTCGGAGGAGACAATCTGAAATACAATGTGTTTTAGTAAGATGGTTATAGTTGACTCGCACACAAAAAGCATATTTTCAGAATAGTAACGAGACATTCAAATGTACACCAGCACTTAGCACCTCTGCTGTCCTAAAACAAAATCCAAAACAAACTCTACTTACTCCTAAGATATAAATAAATCACAGCATACTTACAAACACACCACATGTTTCTAAAAACAGTATACTGTTCAGGTGAATGGTCCGACTCCGGTCTTACTTTGCTGAGCTGGTACAAATCGAGGATCTTCCTCTCCACATGAGGGAAGCGCAGCCTGGACCCCTGCAGTTCCCAGAATTTGGCAATCTGATCCAGGAAGTTGAGCTTGACCCGAGTGAGGGCCTGAAAGCAATGGGAGAGGTGAGGGAACGGTACAAAGTAGAGGTCGGCCGATTAATTGGAATGGCCGATTAATTAGGGCCGATTTCATAACAATCGGAAATCGGTATTTTTGGGCGCCGATTTTATTTAATTTTTTTACACCTTTATTTAATCTTTATTTAACTAGGCAAGTCAGCTAAGAACACATTCTTATTTTCAATGACGGCCTAGGAACGGTGGGTTAACTGCCTTGTTCGGGGCAGAATGACAGATTTTCACCTTGTCAGCTCGGGGGGGATCCAATCTTGCAGCCTTACAGTTAACTAGTCCAACGCAATAACGACCTGCCTCTCTCTCGTTGCACTCCACAAGGAGATTGCCTGTTACGCAAATGCAATAAGCCAAGGTAAGTTGCTAGCTAGCATTAAACTTATCTTATAAAAACAATCAATCATAAATCACTAGTTAACTACACATGGTTGATGATATTACTAGATATTATCTAGCATGTCCTGTGTTGCATATAATCTGACTGAGCATATAAGCATACAAGTATCTAAGTATCTGACTGAGCGGTGGTAGGCAGAAGCAGGCGCGTAAACATTCATTCAAACAGCACTTTCGTGCGATTTGCCAGCAGCTCTTCGTTGTGCGTCAAGCATTGCGCTGTTTATGAATTCAAACCTATCAACTCCCGAGTTGAGGCTGGAGTGACCGAAGTGAAATGGCTGGCTAGTTAGCTTGCACTAATAGCATTTCAAACTTCACTCGCTCTGAGCCTTGGGGTGGTTGTTTCCCTTGCTCTGCATGGGACGCTTCGATGTGGTGGCTGTTGTCGTTGTGTTGCTGGTTCAAACCCAGGGAGGAGCGAGGAGAGGGACGGAAGCTATACTGTTACACTGGCAATACTAAAGTGCCTATAAGAACATCCAATAGTCAAAGGTTAATGAAATACAAATGGTATAGAGGGAAATAGTCCTATAATAATTACAACCTAAAACTTCTTACCTGGGAATATTGAAGACTCATGTTAAAAGGAACCACCAACTTTCATATGATCTCATGTTCTGAGCAAGGAACTGAAACGTTAGCTTTCTTACATAGCACATATTGCACTTTTACATTCTTCTCCAACACTTTGTTTTTGCATTATTTAAACCAAATTGAACATGTTTCATTATCTACTTGAGGCTAAATTGATTTTATTGATGTATTATATTAAGTTAAAATAAGTGTTAATTCAGTATTGTTGTAATTGTCATTATTACAAACACATATATATTATTTTTATTATATTTTTAAATCGTCCGATTAATCGGTATCGGTTTTTTTGATCCTCCAATAATCGGTATCGGCATTGAAAAATCATAATCGGTCGACCTCTAGTACAAACAAACACATGAAAGTCAATTCCAAGTGAAATCTGGCATGCTTAACTCTAAACAGGAATATAAAGAGGTGCCTTTGGGTGCTGTAGCCTTGGAGAAATCAAAGTAAAGACAGCCTACAAAAACCAGTGACTGATATCCTTTAACTTCTTTGGGAAGTTAAAGTAGCTTGGTATTGAGTAGTATTGAGTAGCTTGGATAAAAAGGTGCCCAGAGTAAACTGCCTGCTACACAGGCCCAAAAGCTAGAATATGCATATATAGAATATGCATAGTAGATTTGGATATAAAACACTCTGAAGTTTCTAAAACTGTTTGAATGATGTCTGAGTATAACAGAACTCATATGGCAGGCAAAAACCTGACAAAAAATCCAACCAGGAAGTGGGAAATCTGAGTTGTCGTTTTTGAAGTGATTGTCTATCGAATATACAGTGTCTATGGGGTCATATTGCACTTCCTAAGGCTTCCACTAGGTGTCAACAGTCTTTAGAACCTTGTTTCAGGCTTCTACTATGAAGGGGGAGCGAATGAGAGCTGTTTCAGTCAGATGTCTGGCAGATTGCCATGAGCCAAATCATGCGCGAGGCCGTGAGAAGTTCCTTTTCATTTCTAAAGGAATTGTCCAGTTGATACATTATTGAAGATTATAAAAACATGCTAAAGATTGATTCTATACATCGTTTGACATCTTTCTTCAAACTATAATGTAACTTTTTATAACTTTTCGGCAGAACTAAGAGATCACGCATTAGCATTTGGATTACTGGGCTAAACGCGCTAACAAAAAGGAGGTATTTGGACATAAATTATGGACTTTATCCAACAAAACAAAGATTTATTGTGGAACTGGGATTCCTGGGAGTGCCACCAGATGAAGATCAAAAAAAAGTTAAGTGAATATTTCTAACACTATTTCTGACTTTGACACCTCTCCTTCTTTGGAAAATGTCTATGTTTTTCTGTGGTTAAGTGCTAACCTAACATAATCGCAAGGTGTGCTTTCGCCGTAAAGCCTTTTTGAAATCTGACACAGTGGTTGCATTAAGGAGAGGTTAATCTATAATTCCATGCATAACACTTGTATCTTTTATCAATGTTTATTATGAGTATTTCAGTCATTTGATGTGGCTCTCTGCACCGTCACTGGATGTTTGTTTGAGACAATACATTTTTGAACTTAACACACCAATTTCAAATTAAGTTTTTGGACATAAAGATTCCCTTTATCGAACAAAACACACATGTATTGTGTAACATGAAGTCCTGTGAGTGCCATCTGATGAAGATCGCTATTTCTGACTTTTGTGAGCCCTCTCCTTGGCTGGAAAATGGCTGTATGGTTTTCTGTGACTAGGTGCTAACCTAACATAATCGTTTGATGTGCTTTCGCCGTAAAGCCCATTTGAAATCGGACATTGTGGCTGGATTTACAAGAAGTTTGTTTAAATGGTGTTTAATACTTGTATGTTTGAGGAACTTTAATTACGGGATTTCTGTTGTTTTGAATTTGGTGACCTGCAATTTCACTGGCTGTTGGCGACGTCCCACATATCCCAGAGAAGTTAACCTCTTAATGTAGGCTAAGCTACAACTTTTCTGACCCTAAAACCCTTCCTAAAGTAGACCTAGGCCTACCACCCATTCAAGCCAGTGCTGTTAACTCAGTCATTGTATTCAAGAGTGCTGCCCCAAAAATGTGACGGCAGCTGCAGTCAATGCACATAAGGTCTGCACTGTCAAGCCACACCAACGTATAGGTTACCTAACAAAAAAAACATGTTTATTCAGACTACCAAAACATAACATATAATAACATACATACAAAAAAACATACATCAGTGAATGACTGACAAACTCATTTGAATAACTAGCTTATTTTGACTACTTACTTAGGCAATAACTATTTTTATTTAACTAGGCAAGTCAGTTAAGAACAAATTCTTATGTACAATGACTGCCTATTTAGGCCTATACCTTATAACGACTACATACATGGTACCTAACTGCATTTCCAATATAGCCTTCACAGTGTTGTAACTATGTGCAGTATACTTACCTCCAATTCATTGAGTCTCTGGACTCTGGGAGTAAAGCGGAAGTTGCGCACGTCGCAGGCAAAAGGAGGTGTCCAGTCCTAAAAGACAAAAGAACAATGGAAACCAAATGAACAACTTTGGTTCAGATTTTCATATGACTGAGTAATGTGGAAGTAAAAGCAACAACAAAAATAGAAAATACTTTTCAAAATAAACATTACATAATACTATTCAAATCCCCTTTTCACATAAATAATATAGGGATGTGTGGATACAGATTTGGAAAGCGTCAGCCCAGGAAATTGGATGTAAAAAATAAAATGAAAATCTAAAATCCACCCAACAATACCAGAATGTCGTCTAATTGCTCTAAAATGGGCACAGACTTATCCCCAAATGACAAATAATACTGGAGCACAGTGCAATAAAAAAAAAACTCCCAGAAGCAACTGTCAAGTTTAAGTGTGGGTGCAAAATTGACCAAATTAAGAGGGTTAGCCTATTCACCCAAATGTTCCGTGTGGGAAATGGGAATAAAAGAGAATAAGGCCAATATTAGACATTTGATTTGCACAAGGCCAAACAATAAAACATGAAAGGTTGAGCATGTGGGTACTAATTTAACTTCCTGTCACTGTAGGCCTATCCCAAACCATGAAAATAAATAAATATATATATAAAACGCTTCACAGCTGCATACATGGATATTGCTCATATTGTAGTCATATGATGTAGCAAATACTTGAAAATCTAGGCCATCAAATGAAAAGCAACTAGGAATTGTTATATCAAATTGTTAATAGTTTTACAAATTATCTAGACATCTAATTCGTGGGACGTTACTTGATATCCCGAATGTAACAGTTGCGATCTGTCCAGAAGACACACACACAAAACAAACACACAAAAAAAAGAGTCAGACGGGAGTCTGGAATTGAGGCCGCTGTTTTAAATGACGACTTCACTTTAACTGTTTAGCTGAATAAAACATCCAAAATCATTGTTCAAATAAACTGATAAACAGACAAGAAATTTTACCTCCACACATAAAAAATGTAACGAGAAATGTCGTTACTCGACAAAAAATGTGCGTGGGCTAGGCCAAAAATACCATAGATGACAAGGGCACAAACCAATGCAGGCGTAAATATTAAAATGTAAGCAATGTGTTATATTCCAAAAGCATAAACAGTGAGGTTACCTCTGGCGGTCGAATTTTGCAGATGCCAGTTCTCTCTGCAATAGGTCGAATCTTGTTTATAAATCCTAGTGGATCCGAAAAATCTTCCCAACTCGGCTCAAAAACTGGGCACTCGGGAGGGGGTACGAATTCAGCAAAATCAGACATGATGAAATCACAAATTATATTTTCTTTAAAAAGCCAATAGTACTTGTGTTTCAAATCTATTGTGTTGACATCTGTGAGTGACATCAGTCCATGATTAGGTTATCTTTCAATTAGCACACATATTGTTGCTTCGGGAACTTCTCCTTCATGTTTGTTTAAGTCTCAAGAAAAATAATTTCAATGAAGACAATGTCTTGATATGCCAACAGCTGGGCGACATGACAATATTGTTGAGTTGACGTCTCAAAGACAAATCTGTAAAAGATCAAAAATACATTTCCAGTCCTATTCCAATTTTAGGAAATTGCTGGGCCAAGCCAGGCGGCGTCCACCCCACCACAGCAACGTTAACTGAAAGCCTGAGAACTACCTGGGGCGCAGGACATCAGTCAAAAGCGCCATCACTCCCCTTTTAAAATGTGGACATATGATCCCGCAACAAAATAAAAACGGCCCCCAAAAAATGTCATGTATAACTATTCTAAGCTCCATATTAACCCAATAAACATTTCCCATCATGTGCGATTTCACTTTTGAATATCCATTGGTTGTGACATCTTCATGTGCCAGGAAAATGCATTATTTCATCCAGATTTCGCAATTTTATCAATTTAAAGTTGCGCCTTAGTGGTCATCCAATCTAAATATGACGTTCTTCAGTAGTTTCAGGCTAAATGAGTGCCACCCTCTTCATCCGAAGAGTAGCTCGTGACCATCAACATCGAAACCTGAACAGTTAGCTTAGCAATTAGCGCACATTGTTGATCAAACCACGTCCACTGCGACGTCCATTCAATTGAAGGAGAACGTTAGCTAGCTCGTCGCTATTACAACAGGCGGTGGGGTTCCGTGGCGGTGAAGGGTCGACATTCCCGATGCAGCAACATACGTTATTTGCTCCACAATAAACCAGACACCGAGCTAATTTAAACCATTCTCATGCACACGGTTCTTTTGCTTCGTGTCACCCGAGTACTTTTCTAGTTGCTGTTGTCATTAAAAACGACGATACTTCCTAGCTAGCTAAGTTAGCCTAGCCACACTGTGCTGTGACTGCTTGCTGGCGAATAACTTCGTATGGTGCCTTTCTTTAGTGTGCTCGCACAGTTCTGGAATATACATTTTTCAGGATAAACATTTCGTATAAAATTGTTCAGTAGATGCATATGTTGCTCGACGCTATTAACTTTCAAATAATGTGTTTGTATATATATAAATATTGATATATCTCCCAGCTTTATTTTACTAGCAACGACCATATCACTACCATGTAACAATAATATACCAATACTCCACTTCCGCCTCCACATCCGCTTCAAGAAAACTAGAACCATGGTTTTTACTTACTATTTCCCTCTATACAAAATCATATGGCTCCAGATATGTACATCAGCATTTATGGTAAATTAGTTGTAGTTTTGTAAGGAACTACTACGTTCATAACCAAGTGGGGGAAAACCCCATCGTCTCCAGTGGTGCTTTCATAACAACTGGGATTCGGGAAAAAACGAGGTCAAAAACGATATTCAAATCGGAGAAGTGTAGGATTCCAGAGTTTTCCGACTTGTAATTCCGAGTAGGATGACTGTTCAAAACAATTTATCCTGCTCGAAACATTTTTCCGGAATTGCCAGTTGTTTTGAACACACTGATGTCGGAGAGTTCCCAGTTGTATGCAACGCGGCATGAACTCCGAATTCTCCCCATGATGAACTCTGATATCACCTCAGGAAATTATCTCCATAATATAATTTTTGTCAGTTAAGTGTAACAATTAAACATTATTTATAAAAATGAATCTATTATGTTTAACACTATATTTGGTTTACAAGCATGATTGATAGCTGTACTTTTAGTTTACGGTTGATCAGCTTGTTGGCCATTTGTCAATCACGTTTCAACGAGTTCAAAGCATGTGTATGCATCTAAATTGTATTTACGACTTCACAACTCGTAATTACCACCTTTCCATATGGTTATGCTGTGTTCCTGTGCTCGTCGGAGACTCCTATTTGATTTTGAAAATACGACTCTGTTTTATTCATGTGCTTTTTGGTCTGAACGATTCTTCAAACAACGTTGCTGATAAATATTAGCTAGTTTGCTTAACATTGAAAATATGTTCAAACTATCTACATTACCCATAGACCTATTGTAGCTGTCAAAAACGAATTTGTTAATTTGGTTGAAAAGTTATGGTAAAACGTCACAACTCGCACATTGTCCTGGTTGTTTCACACTTGTAGGCAAATTCCGACTTGTATGCAGATATAAAACAATTGAGGGTTAGCTAAACAAATATATATATATATATATATATATGATGTAGGGTCGTTCAAGTGAAACTTCCCAGTCGGAACTAACTTCCGATAACTCCGAAAGCACATATACAGCATTAGTGTGTAATGATAATAAAAACGGTAACCCCATACAAATACAGTGCATACACGTAAAACACACCCTTATTCCCTCAGCCCTCAAATGATGTGGACACTTCTGATGACGTCTGACGAGTATTCACTTGCAGGGCGTGGGAGGAATGAATTATTTTTATATGGACCGCACTTGCCCGGAAATTCGTTACTCGTTAATTAATCCCGGGATGATTGTATTTTCAGCCAGCGGCAATTTGTGGGTGCTTTATATGCGCTACAGTCATTTATGATTGCATGTCTACTTATATTAACTATATTATTATTATCATTATTAATATACGACTACTGTATGTTAGCTATCAAATTAATTAGCTAACTAATGTTAGCCTGCCTAGCTGGAACTCCTGAAGAAGGAAAATATTTTATTTCTACAATTTCCAAAAGCTAACCAAACAAAAACATTACTTTTACTAGACGTGTTTGTGCCGTCATGTGCATTGGCTAACTGATGTTAGCCTGCCTAGCTGGAACTCCTGAAGAAGGAAAATATTTTATTGTTACAATTTCCAAAAGCTAACAAAACAAAACATTACATTTACTAGACGTGTTTGTGCCGTCATGTGCATTAGTTGCACAAGTTCTAACCTTTTTATATTAGTTTTTACTTACACTTGTATGTTGACTGTTCCATTTTTGTTTTTACATTTTGGCTGACTTTTCTTAGTGGATGTAAAATTGTCGTGAATTGAATTATGGGGAGTTTCAGGCCCTGAGTGAACATAATTGTACACTCGCAAACTCGACTAAAAACGAGGGCTGATGGGCTTACGTTGCAAACTTACTTTCTTGGCTAATCATTTGGACTGCCATAAATTAGGGATTCCCCCAAGGGCATAAAACGAGGGTGTGTCTTTTAGGTGTTTGGACCGCAACTAACAATACTGCAGGTGTTTCACCAGATTAGAATCGCCCCAGTAGTGTCCATATGCAAATGCATATTAATATTATCCATCCACCCCCCTGATAGTTTTCAATTCAGTTGCATTATACAATATCAAAATAGAAACAGTTTACAACAAAACAAGAAAAAAACACAAAATATATGATTATAATTCAAATCAAATACAATTTTATTGGTCACATACACTTGATGTATGCAAATGTTATTGCGGATTTAGCGAAATGCTTGGGTTTCTAACTCCGACAGTGCAGTAATATCTAACAAGTAATGTCTAACAATTTCACAACATTACAGAACCAGTCAAAAGTTTGGGCACACCTACTCATTCAAAGGTTTTTCTTTATTTTGACTATGTTCTACATTGTAGAATAATATTGAAGACATCACAACTATGAAATAACACATGGAATCATGTAGCAACCAAAAAAAGTGTTAATCAAATCAAAATGTATTTGAGATTCTTCAAATAGCCACCCTTTGCCTTGATGACAGCTTTGAACACTTGATTTTCTCTCAACCAGCTATATGGGGTAGTCACCTGGAATGCATTTCAATTAACAGGTGTGCCTTGTTAAAAGTTTGTTTGTGGAATTGTTTTCTTTCTTAATGCGTTTGAGCCAATCCGTTGTGCTGTGACAAGGTAGAGGGTGGTATACAGAAGATATAACAAGTCCATATTATGACAAGAACAGCTCAAATAAGCAAAGAGAAATGACAGTCCGTCATTACTTTAATACATGAAGGTCAATCGATCCAGAACATTTCAAGAACTTTGTGCAGTCGCAAAAACCATCAAGCGCTATGATGAAACTGTCTCTCATGAGGACCGCCACAGGAATGGAAGAACCAGAGTTACCTCTGCTGCAGAAGATAAGTTAATTGGAGTTACCAGCCTCAGAAATTGCAGCCCAAATAAATTCTTCACAGGGTTCAAGTAACAGACACATCTTAACATCAACTGTTCAGAGGAGACAAGCCTTCATGGTCAAATTTCTGCAAAGAAACCACTACTAAGGACACCAATAAGAAGAAGAGACTTGCTTGGGCAAAGAAACAAGAGCAATAGACATGAGACCAGTGAAAATCTGTCCTTTGGTCTGATGAGTCCAAAATTGAGATTTTTGGTTCAAATTGCTGTCTTTGTGAGACGCAGAGTGGGTGAGTGGATGATCTCCACATCTCCACACTGTGAAGCATGGAGAACCAGGTGTGCTGGTGTCACTGTCATGATTTATTTGTAATTCCAGGCACACTTAACCAGCATGGCTACCACAGCATTCTGCAGCGAGAAGCCTTCCCATCTGGTTTGCATCTGGTTTGCATTTGTTTTTCAACAGGACAATGACCCAACACACCCCCAGGCTGTGTAAGGGTTATTTTACCAAGAAGGAGAGTGATGGAGTGATGCATCAGATGACCTGGCCTCCAGAAGGCCAGCATCCCGGAGTCACCTCTTCACTGTTGACATTGAGACTGGTGTGGGTACTATTTAATGAAGCTGCCAGTTGAGGACTTGTGAGGCATCTGTTTCTCAAACTAGACACTCTAATGTGCCTGTCCTCTTGCTCAGTTGTGCACCAGGGCCTCCCACTGCTCTTTCTATTCTGGTTAGGGCCAGTTTGCGCTGTTCTGTGAAGGGAGTAGTACACAGCGTTGTACGAGATCTTACATTTTTGGGGCAATTTCTCGCATGGAATAGCTATAATTTCTCAGAACAAAAATAAACTGAGTTTCAGAAGAAATATATTTGGAACACAGGAGTGATGGTTGCTGATAATGGGCCTCTGTACGCCTATGGAGATATTCCATAAAAAATTCTGCCGTTTCCAGCTACAATAGTCATTTACAACATTAACAATGTCTACAGTACACTGTATTTCTGATCAATTGTATGTTATTTTAAACCTTTTATGGCTGCGATCCCCGTACAGGGATCAACATCCGGGGAAATTTCAGAGTGACTAACTAAAAAAATACAAATACAACATTAAACATTCTTGAAAATGCAAGTGTCTTACATCCTTCAAAATATTAGAATCTTGGTAATCAAACTACGTTTTCCGATTTAAAATAGCTATTACAGAGAACAAATGCAATGCTTTTGTTTGAGAAGAGCGATCAACAACAACAAACATTTTCCGCCATGACAGTTTTGACACATTCACACCTGAAGGTAAAATTATGACTTGCATTCTGATATCTTGCTCTTATTTCTCTTCCTGAGGGTCCCAGTGATCAAATGAAGCGCCGTTTTCTTTGATAAAATCCATTTTTATAGCCTAAAACGAAACATTTTGTAAACCGGTTGTGTCGTGAATGCCATCTCTATCAACTTTTGACGGAGCATTCAACGTAATTACACACACTAAACAATCGTTTATATAGTCATAGTTGGTTTCATTTCAATCCTCTGGATGCGGTGAGTACTGGCCGAAGTGCACTGATTTGAAGACAATGAGCAAAGACCTCATTGCGCACCAATAATATTAGCGAAGATTCATTGATTGACTGTATTTCTGCCCAAAGACCACTGATCTTCTTGAAATCTAGCTGGGTAGATAGCCAATGAGCTGAGGTAAACGCCAGTATGTGATGGTTATGGGTTGGACCACCATCCCTTGTTTGTAAACGCACGCGTAACGAACTTCATTCTCGCCATTGACCATCAGACTAGTTGCAGTCACGCTTGTTACGCACAGCAGTGTTTTGGAAAGTGTTTTTGGAAAGTGTTTTTTCAACAATTTCATTGAAGACCATCATGGCTAATAAATCAGGAAAAGCGAAGTCCAAGTCTAAGTATACAGATTTGCACCAGATTCGAGAAGAGATTGATCGGGAAAGTGAAACAGATTTTTTGATTGAGGAATCTTTGAGTGAACACAGTAATGATTCAAACATTAAGGAGCTGTTTCTGCAAAGACAGGACGTACTTCTGGACTGGTAAGTGCTAATGCTGTTTTATGAAATATAAATACAATTTTAAAAAATATATGTATATTTATTTTGCAATGAAATGTGTGATGAAATGTGTAAAGTACACATTGGCTATAGTGTGCGTGTGTGTATGTATTTGTACGACCCATAACATGTGTGTGTGTGTGTGTGTGTTGTTTGTCTCCTTCCAGTTCTCTGCTGCAAATGGCTGGAACGAACTACAAAAATCTCTGAAACTGGAAACACTTATCTCCCTCACTAGCTTTAAGCACCAACTGTCAGAGCAGCTCACAGCTTACTGCACCTGTACATAGCCCACCTATAATTTAGCCCCAACAACTACCTCTTTCCCTACTGTATTTAATTAATTTATTTATTTTGCTCCTTTGCACCCCATTATCTTTATTTCTACTTTGCACATTCTTCCACTGCAAATCTACCATTCCAGTGTTTTACTTGCTATATTGTATTTACTTTGCCACCATGGCCTTTTTTTGCCTTTACCTCCCTTAACTCACCTCATTTTCTCACATCGTATATAGACTTGATTGTACTGTATTATTGACTGTATGTTTGTTTTACTCCATGTGTAACTCTGTGTCGTTGTATGTGTCGAACTGCTTTGCTTTATCTTGTCCAGGTCGCAATTGTAAATGAGAACTTGTTCTCAACTTGCCTACCTGGTTAAATAAAGGTGAAATAAAATAAATACAAATAAATAAAAAATATATAGGAGACCCAGTCACGACCCATCTTCAATGCTCTTACTGAGGGAAGGAGGTTGTTGGCCAAGATCTCGCGATACATGGCCCCATCCATCCTCCCCTCAATATGGTGCAGTCGTCCTGTCCCCTTTGCAGAAAAGCATCCCAAAAGAATGATGTTTCCACCTCCATGCTTCACGGTTGGGATGGTGTTCTTGGGGTTGTACTCATCCTTCTTCTGCCTCCAAACACGGCGAGTGGAGTTTAGACCAAAAATCTCAATTTTTGTCTCATTGGACCACATGACCTTCTCCCATTCCTCCTCTGGATCATCCAGATGGTCATTGGCAAACTTCAGACGGGCCTGGACATGCGCTGGCTTGAGCAGGGAGACCTTGCGTGCGCTGTAGGATTGTAATCCATGACGGCGTAGTGTGTTACTAATGGTTTTCTTTGAGGCTGTGGTCCCAGCTCTCTTCAGATCATTTACCGGGTCCTGCCGTGTAGTTCTGGCCTGATCCCTCACCTTCCTCATGATCATTGATGCCCCACGAGGTGAGATTTTGCATGGAGCCCCAGACCGAGGGTGATTGACCGTCATCTTGAACTTCTTCCATTTTCTAATAATTGCGCCAACAGTTGTTGCCTTCTTACCAAGCTGCTTGCCTATTGTCCTGTAGCCCATCCCAGCCTTGTGCAGGTCTACAATATTAACCCTGATGTCCTTACACAGCTCTCTGGTCTTGGCCATTGTGGAGAGGTTGGAGTCTGTTTGATGGACAGGTGTCTTTTATACAGGTAACGAGTTCAAACAGATGCAGTTAATACAGGTAATGAGTGGAGAACAGGAGGGTTTCTTAAAGAAAAACAAACTCTGTGAGAGCCGGAAAACCTGCAAAATCGGCAGTATATCAAATACTTGTTCTCCCCACTGTATACATATATATATATTCCATGTCAGATATATATATTTTCAACTTTTTATTCAAATGGAATGGAGTAGAACAGCAAACACACACATGCCCACTGCGCCTGCTACTCCTCCACATTTCCATATGAAATTGCCATTGGATGCTGTTGGGGGGAGGGCAGGCCCACAACAATGGCCGGAGTTGAATGGAACAGCACTTCACCTTAGTGACTGGTCCCTCTGCTCTATAAAATACATATCTGTTTATTTTATGTGATGATAAAAGGCTCATACAATACAAATATATTTTTTTATGTTTTCTTTCACAGTGATAGCGACTCCGACTGGGAGCCCCTGGTGCCAAGGTGCCCATACCCCCACTGAAGCGGGTGTACCACCAAAAATGTCCCCATTCCTGCAGCTATCAAGGACTACAACAAGAGCATGGGAGGTGTAGACCTATCAGACGCACTGATAGGGTACTACAATGTTCTACATAAGACAAAGAAATGGTACAAGACATTGTTTTACCATTTCATTGACATTGCTGTGGTGAATTCCTTCATCCTGCAGAAGGAAATGGCGAAGAGCTGTGGACAGCCCCCCATCTCACAGCTAGCCTTCAGGGAGCTGCTCATCCGGGAGCTTGCTTGCTATAGCAAAAAGTCCACTGCATCACATTCTGCCCCCTCTACCTCTGCCAGCTCTACTCCTGCCTCCAGTGGTGTTCATATGCCACAGTTCATTGCTGCAGGCATGACTGTGCCTCAGGGCCAAAAGGGCACAGCATGTAGGCGTCGTTGTGTTCTGTGTCGCATGAAGTCCCCCATCACCTGCACCACTTGTTCAGTTTGCCTCTGCTTTACATCAGAAAGAAACTGCTATGGGACATGGCACAGGCAGCAAAATATTGTGTAGAGGACTTCCAAAGGGTCTACCTGTCACGACTCCTACCGAAGGTGGCTCCCCTTCCCGTTCGGGTGGCGCTCGGCGGTTGTCGTTGCCGGCCTACTAGCTGCCACTGATTCTTTCCTCCCCCTCCTTGTCTGTTTATTGGTTACACCTGTTATGGATTCTGGTGATTAGTTGGGCTTTATTAGTCAGCCGGGCCCGCCTGTTTCTTTGTGCGGGATTGTTTGTGTAACATTTGTGTATGTTGGAGTTGAACGTGTTTGTTACTGTTCGTGGGTTTTTGCTGGACTGTTTTAGTCCCCGTGCTTGGGGCATTTGTTTTTTAGCGCCCAGTGTTTCGTGGGGTGGCCTATGTTTGCCGTGTGTGCATTAAAGAGCACTACCTTGAACTCTCTGTTTCCTGCGCCTGACTTCACACCCACGACACCCAGATCGTTACACTACCCCTGTTTTTTATTTACATTTTTGTGTGTTAGAATTGCTTTTTGATATGTTGTATATAGTTATTTGCACTGTTTCATCATATGTTTGTAAGTTACTTCTCATCAGAATGTTATTTTTGTATAATACTGTGGCGGGGTTGCAGTATCTGTTCTATGTCAAGACTAAGTTGTTTGGGCCGGAGAGAGGGGAGAGGTCAAGCGTGTATCTCTTGGCTCCACAATGTCTGTGTGCCAGTCAGTGTGTCTCTGTGATCTTGTCAAGATAGGATGGATTTGATATATGCCTGTTGATATGGAGTATTGGTTTATGGTTCAGAGTTTGAGAAAGGAGACAAAGCTGAACGATGAATTATGCCGATGCTGTCTTATCCTGTGTGTGTCTTTGCTATAAAGGACCTCAGTTGAAATGTTGAAGGGACTCTCAGAGAATTCATTGATAGACACTGAATTGATCTGAGAGTCATAGGGTTGTGATAGAGCTCATATAATTAAAGATGGACTTTGACAACTAACTCTGACTTGTGTGTGGTTTGATCTCATGATTTGTTAAATAGAGGACATTTCCACGACAAGATCTACTGTGTTAAATTCTCCTACATTAAATTAACATTTCCACAAACTTCAGAAGGTTTCCATTCAAATCATACCAAGAATATGCATATCCTTGCCTCTGGGGCTGAGATACAGGCAGTTAGATTAAACCTTTTGTGACTAGGGGGCAGTATTTTCATTTTTGGAAAAATAACGTGCCCGTAGTAAACGGGATATTTTGTCAGGACAAGATGCTAGAATATGCATATAATTGACAGCTTAGGATAGAAAACACTCTAAAGTATCCAAAACTGTAAAAATATTGTCTGTTAGTATAACAGAACTGATGTTGCAGGCGAAAGCCTAAGAAAAATCCAATCCGGAAGTGCCTCATGTTTTGAAAGCCCTGCGTTCCAATGCGTCCCTATTGAGCAGTGAATGGGCTATCAACCAGATGACTTTTTCTCCGTATTCCCCAAGGGGTCTACAGCATTGTGACGTAGTTTTACGCATTTATGTTGAAGAATACCCATAAGCGGCTATATTGCGCAAGTGGTCACCTGATGCTCCCAGAGAGATTTTCGCGTAAAATACAGAGGTAGCCATTATTCCAATCGGTCCTACTGAAAAACAAATTGTCCCGGTTGATATATTATCGAATAGATATTTGAAAAACACATTGAGGATTGATTATAAAAAACGTTTGCCATGTTTCTGTTGATATTATGGATCTAATTTGGAATATTTTTCGGCATTGTCATGACCGCAATTTCCGGTGGATTTCTCAACAAACCGTGAAGAACAAACAGAGGTATTTTGGCTATAAAAAAATAATCTTTATGGAACCAAATGAACATTTGCTCTCTAACTGGGTAGTCTCATGAGTGAAAAGATCCGAAGCTCATCAAAGGTAAACGATTTAATTTGATTGCTTTTCTGATTTTCGTGACCAAGCTGCCTGCTGCTAGCTGGACATAATGCTATGCTAGGCTATTGATAAACATACACAAATGCTTGTCTTGCTTTGGCTGTAAAGCATCATTTCAAAATCTGAGATGACAGGGTGATTAACAAAAGGGTAAGCTGTGTTTCACTATATTTCACTTGTGATTTCATGAATATAAATATTTTCTAGTAATATTATTTGACAGTGGCGCTATGCTATTCAGCGTTGCTGATGACAATTTTACCGGATCCGGGATGGGTGGTTGAGAGAGGTTAATGGACAAAAAATGTGCTTTTCTTTCAAAAACAAAGACATTTCTAAGTGACCCAAAACTTTTGTACGGTAGTGTACATATGAGATGAGTATTGCAAAATATGTAAACATTATTAAAGTGACTAGCATTCCATTTATTAAAGTGGCCAGCGATTTCAAGTCTATGTATATAGGCAGCAGCCTCTAATATGCTAGTGATGGCTATTTAACAGTCTGATGACCTTGAGATAGAAGCTGTTTTTCAGTCTCTCGCCTTCTGGATGGTAAGCGGGCTGAACAGGCAGTGGCTCGGGTGGTTGTTGTCCTTGATGAACGTTTTGGCCTTCCTGTGACATCAGGTGCTGAAGATGTCCTGGAGTGCAGGTAGTTTGTCCCCGGTGATGCATTGGGTAGACGGTTGTGGGCAGTACAGTTGCCGTACCAGGCGGTGATACAGCCCGACTGTCACACCCTGATCGTTTTCACCTGTCTTTGTGCTTGTCTCCACCCCCCACCAGGCAGGTGTCGCCCATCTTCCCCATTATCCCTTGTGTATTTATACCTGTGTTCTCTGTCAATAGTTCTTCCCATTTGTATGTAATAAGACTTAAGATTTCCTGGGATAACAATGTAAGAAATAATACATTAAAAAACAAAATACTGCATAGTTTCCTAAGGATGTGAATCCAGGTGACCATCTCTGTCGGCGCCATCTTGTGATCGAGAACATATCTCAGTCTGCGTGATCAAAATAATCTTGAAGTGTGGAATCTGATTGGTCAGACCAGCGTTGAATAGTCCTTAGCACGGGTACTTCCTGTTTGAGTTTCTGCCTATAGGAAGGGAGGAGCAAAATGAGTCGCAGTCAGATTTGACGAAAGGAGGGCGGGGGAGGGCCTTGTATGCATTGCGGAAGTTAAAGTAGCAGTGGTCGAGTGTTTAAGCAGCGCGAGTACTACAGTCAATGTGTTGATAGAACTTCCGCAGCCTTTTTCTCAAATTTGCTTTGTTAAAATTCCTAGCTACAATAAATGCGGCCTCAGGATATGTGGTTTCCAGTTTGCATAAAGTCCTTTGAGGGCCGTCGGGGTATTGGCTTGAGGGCGATATACACAGCTGTGACTATAAACAAAGATAATTCTCTTGAGACATAATATGGTCGGCATTTGATTGAACTATTCTAGGTTGGGTGAACAAAAGGACTTTAGTTCCTGTATGTTATCACAATCACACCATGAGTCGTTAATCATGAAACACCCTTTTTCTTCCCGGAGAGATATTTATTCCTTACTGTGTGATATACTGAGAAACCGACTGGCTGGACGGACTCAGACAGTAAATCCCGAGAGAGCCATGTTTCCGTGAAACATAGTATGTTACAATCCCTGATGTCTCTCTGGAAAGAAATCCTTGCCCTAAGCTCGTCATCTTTATTTGCTCCACGTTGGCAGGCCAGGGTCAGTGCAGTGTTGTGGTTGGTCTCGATCTGAGTGTTGATGTCATTTTTCATGGAGAGTCATTTTGCATTCAGAACAACCCCTGGCAATATCAGTAGCTTAATCAAACTGTGCTGTGTGCAGCATGCTGACCAAGGAGAGGTAGAACTATTCCTACCTCTCTATGACACAACCATTCAAAAGTTTGGGGCCACTTAGAAATGTTCTTGTTTTGAAAGAAAAGCATTTTGTCCATTAAAATAACATCAAATTCATTGTAAATTACTATTGTAGCTGGAAATGGCAGATTTTTTAAATGGAATATCTACATAGGCGTACAGAAGCCCATTTTCAGCAACCATCACACCTGTGTTCCAATGGCATGTTGTGTTAGCTAATCCAAGTTTATCATTTTAAAAGACTAATTGATCATTAGAAAACCCTTTTGCAATTATGTTAGCACAGCTGAAAACTGCTGTTCTGATTAAAAAAGCAATACAACTGACCTTCTTTAGACTAGTTGAGTATTTGGAGCATCAACATTTGTGGGTTCAATTACAGGCTCAAAATGTCCAGAAGCAAAGACCTTCCTTCTGAAATTCATCAGTCTATTCTTGAAGGCTATTCCATGTGAGAAATTGCCAAGAAACTGAAGATCTCATACAACGCGGTTTACTACTTCCTTCACAGAACAGCGCAAACTGGCTCTAACCAGAATAGAAAGAGTGGGAGGCCCAGTGCAAAACTGAGCAAGAGGACAAGTACATTAGAGTTTCTAGTTTGAGAAACAGATGCCTCACAAGTCCTCAACTGGCAGCTTCATTAAATAGTACCCACAAAACACCAGTCTCAACATCAACTGTGAAGAGGCGACTCCGGCATGCTGTACTTTTAGAGTTGCAAAGAAAAAGCCATATCTCAGACTGGCCAATTAAAAGAAAAGATTAAGATGGGCAAAATAACAGACACTGGACAGAGAAACTCTGCCTCGAAGGCCAGCATCCCGGAGATGCCTCTTCACTGTTGACATTGAGACTGATGTTTTGCGTGTTATCCAGATACTGACTGTTAGCACTTGGTGGTCTATAGCAGCTTCCTACAAGAATGGTCTTTAGGTGAGGCAGATTAACATGTAGCCCTATTACTTCAACAGTATTTAACATGAGCTCCTCTCTAAGCTTTACAGTAATGTGGCTAGGAATATAGACCGCAACACTGCCCCCATTGGCATTTCTATATTTTCTGTAGATGTTATAACCAAGTATCGCTACCACTGTAGGTATTATCAGTAGTTTCTAAGTGAGTTTCAGAGATAGTCACAATATGGATGTCATCTCTTACTGGCAAGATATCGATTTAATGAACCTTGTTCCTTAGGCTACATATGTTAATGTGGGCTATTTTTATAGGGGACAGAATGAGGTTGGACCATCAAATATGATGAAATGAAACAAGAGACCATAATACAAGAAACAGCACTATAGAGAGATAGAACAACAACAACGCAGCCACTGCCAGCTAGCCTACTTCAGCAGTACTGTATCATTTGAATTATTTTAGTCAATAAGATTCCTGCTACGTAAGCTTAACTTTCTGAACATTCGAGACGTGTAGTCCACTTGTCATTCCAATCTCCTTTGCATTAGCGTAGCCTCTTCTGTAGCCTGTCAACTATGTGTCTGTCTATCCCTGTTCTCTCCTCTCTGCACAGACCATACAAACGCTCCACACCGCGTGGCCGCGGCCACTCTAATCTGGTGGTCCCAGCGCGCACGACCCACGTGGAGTTCCAGGTCTCCGGTAGCCTCTGGAACTGCCGATCTGCGGCCAACAAGGCAGAGTTCATCTCAGCCTATGCCTCCCTCCAGTCCCTCGACTTCTTGGCACTGACGGAAACATGGATCACCACAGATAACACTGCTACTCCTACTGCTCTCTCTTCGTCCACCCACGTGTTCTCGCACACCCCGAGAGCTTCTGGTCAGCGGGGTGGTGGCACCGGATCCTCATCTCTCCCAAGTGGTCATTCTCTCTTTCTCCCCTTACCCATCTGTCTATCGCCTCCTTTGAATTCCATGCTGTCACAGTTACCAGCCTTTTCAAGCTTAACATCCTTATCATTTATCGCCCTCCAGGTTCCCTCGGAGAGTTCATCAATGAGCTTGATGCCTTGATAAGCTCCTTTCCTGAGGACGGCTCACCTCTCACAGTTCTGGGCGACTTTAACCTCCCCACGTCTACCTTTGACTCATTCCTCTCTGCCTCCTTCTTTCCACTCCTCTCCTCTTTTGACCTCACCCTCTCACCTTCCCCCTCTACTCACAAGGCAGGCAATACGCTCGACCTCATCTTTACTAGATGCTGTTCTTCCACTAACCTCACTGCAACTCCCCTCCAAGTCTCCGACCACTACCTTGTATCCTTTTCCTCTTGCTCTCATCCAACACTTCCCACACTGCCCCTACTCGGATGGTATCGCGCCGTCCCAATCTTCGCTCTCTCTCCCCGCTACTCTCTCCTCTTCCATCCTATCATCTCTTCCCTCTGCTCAAACCTTCTCCAACCTATCTCCTGATTCTGCCTCCTCAACCGTCCTCTCCTCCCTTTCTGCATCCCTTGATTCTCTATGTCCCCTATCCTCCAGGCCGGCTCGGTCCTCCCCTCCTGCTCCGTGGCTCGACGACTCATTGCGAGCTCACAGAACAGGGCTCCGGGCAGCCGAGCGGAAATGGAGGAAAACTCGCCTCCCTGCGGACCTGGCATCCTTTCACTCCCTCCTCTCTACATTTTCCTCTTCTGTCTCTGCTGCTAAAGCCACTTTCTACCACTCTAAATTCCAAGCATCTGCCTCTAACCCTAGGAAGCTCTTTGCCACCTTCTCCTCCCTCCTGAATCCTCCTCCCTCTCTGCAGATGACTTCGTCAACCATTTTGAAAAGAAGGTCGACGACATCCGATCCTCGTTTGCTAAGTCAAACGACACCGCTGGTTCTGCTCACACTGCCCTACCCTGTGCTCTGACCTCTTTCTCCCCTCTCTCTCCAGATGAAATCTCGCGTCTTGTGACGGCCGGCCGCCCAACAACCTGCCCGCTTGACCCTATTCCCTCCTCTCTTCTCCAGACCATTTCCGGAGACCTTCTCCCTTACCTCACCTCGCTCATCAACTCATCCCTGACCGCTGGCTACGTCCCTTCTGTCTTCAAGAGAGCGAGAGTTGCACCCCTTCTGAAAAAACCTACACTCGATCCCTCCGATGTCAACAACTACAGACCAGTATCCCTTCTTTCTTTTCTCTCCAAAACTCTTGAACGTGCTGTCCTTGGCCAGCTCTCCCGCTATCTCTCTCAGAATGACCTTCTTGATCCAAATCAGTCAGGTTTCAAGACTAGTCATTCAACTGAGACTGCTCTTCTCTGTATCACGGAGGCCCTCCGCACTGCTAAAGCTAACTCTCTCTCCTCTGCTCTCATCCTTCTAGACCTATCGGCTGCCTTCGATACTGTGAACCATCAGATCCTCCTCTCCACCCTCTCCGAGTTGGGCATCTCCGGCGCGGCCCACGCTTGGATTGCGTCCTACCTGACAGGTCGCTCCTACCAGGTGGCATGGCGAGAATCTGTCTCCTCACCACGCGCTCTCACCACTGGCGTCCCCCAGGGCTCTGTTCTAGGCCCTCTCCTATTCTCGCTATACACCAAGTCACTTGGCTCTGTCATAACCTCACATGGTCTCTCCTATCATTGCTATGCAGACGACACACAATTAATCTTCTCCTTTCCCCCTTCTGATGACCAGGTGGCGAAACGCATCTCTGCATGTCTGGCAGACATATCAGTGTGGATGACGGATCACCACCTCAAGCTGAACCTCGGCAAGACGGAGCTGCTCTTCTTCCCGGGGAAGGACTGCCCATTCCATGATCTCGCCATCACGGTTGACAACTCCATTGTGTCCTCCTCCCAGAGCGCTAAGAACCTTGGCGTGATCCTGGACAACACCCTGTCGTTCTCAACTAACATCAAGGCGGTGGCCCGTTCTTGTAGGTTCATGCTCTACAACATCCGCAGAGTACGACCCTGCCTCACACAGGAAGCAGCGCAGGTCCTAATCCAGGCACTTGTCATCTCCCGTCTGGATGACTGCAACTCGCTGTTGGCTGGGCTCCCTGCCTGTGCCATTAAACCCCTACAACTCATCCAGAACGCCGCAGCCCGTCTGGTGTTCAACCTTCCCAAGTTCTCTCACGTCACCCCGCTCCTCCGCTCTCTCCACTGGCTTCCAGTTGAAGCTCGCATCCGCTACAAGACCATGGTGCTTGCCTACGGAGCTGTGAGGGGAACGGCACCTCAGTACCTCCAGGCTCTGATCAGGCCCTACACCCAAACAAGGGCACTGCGTTCATCCACCTCTGGCCTGCTCGCCTCCCTACCACTGAGGAAGTACAGTTCCCGCGCAGCCCAGTCAAAACTGTTCGCTGCTCTGGCCCCCCAATGGTGGAACAAACTCCCTCACGATGCCAGGACAGCGGAGTCAATCACCACCTTCCGGAGACACCTGAAACCCCACCTCTTTCAGGAATACCTAGGATAGGATAAAGTAATCCTTCTCACCCCCTTAAAAGATTTAGATGCACTATTGTAAAGTGGCTGTTCCACTGGATGTCTTAAGGTGAACGCACCAATTTGTAAGTCGCTCTGGATAAGAGCGTCTGCTAAATGACTTAAATGTAAATGTAAAAATAATTGGCATATATATTATTCTTATAGAATTTTCACATAGGCGAGGATATTGGAAATTGAATCAAAGCCTATTGGATGATAACTTGTTTTGAATTAGTACCGAAAATGTATAAATGACTTATTCCAACATACAGCAGATTCCTTTAATCAATGGAATACTTTTAAATGTGCCGTTAGAGGCCATGCAATTCTCTAAAACAAAAGCAATTCAGGTCCAAAGAGTCCATAGGAAATGGAAGGACTAATAGTACAGATAGCCATAAAAACAGTACCATTGTCACGGGTAACTTAGTGCGTGAGGGAAGAATCAGGCGCAGAGAGCATATAGTTCCACAGGAAGACGTGCACTTTTAATATCGCACAGAAAAATAATGCCCAACAAACCAGGGCGCGGAAAATGTGGACCAACCCAACACAACAGGGTACCAGGTCCAGAGCACGAACAACAAAAAAACATACACACGTAACATATGAGTAATCCCGCACGAAACAAGGGCGAGTAAACATACTATAAATAAGGAAGTCAATCAAGCACAAAAATAGACAGGTGCAACTAATAAGACAAAACAAACAGACAACGAAAAAGGGATCGGTGGCGGCTAGTAGGCCGGTGACGACGACCGCCGAGCCCCGCCCGAACCATTGTCACGCCCTGACCTTAGAAGATTTTTATGTCTCTATTTTGGTTTGGTCAGGGTGTGATTTGGGTGGGCATTCTATGTTCAGTTTCTATGTTTTGTATTTCTTTGTTTTGGCCGGGTAAGGTTCTCATTGAGGGACAGCTGTCTATCGTTGTCTCTGATTGGAAACCATACTTAGGTAGCCTTTTCCCACCTGTGTTTTGTGGGTAGTTGTTTTTTGTTTAGTTTTCTGCACCTATTTCGGTTTCAGTTCTCACTTTGTTATTTTGTTCTAGTGTTCAGTGTTAATAAAAACCATGAACACTTACCACGCTCCTTCTTCATCAGAGGACCGTTACAACCATAGAGGAACAGAATAAGGAAAAAGAAAATGAGGAACTTATTCAATAAAGATCAAGTGTAATATATTGTAAAAAAAAAAAAAGAAAAGAGAAAATTACAGGATGGAAAATGGGAACAAATTCACCAAATTATTTTTTAAACTTCAACATAGAAATGCTACCAAAAATAATTTACTGAAACTTGTTACAAATTATGGAATCACCCATGATTCACCAAACAATATTTTGGTGCCAATAATACAGGTAACGAGTGGAGGACAGAGGAGCCTCTTAAAGAAGAAGTTACAGGTCTGTGAGAGCCAGAAATCTTGCTTGTTTGTAGGTGACCAAATACTTATTTTCCACCATAATTTGCAAATAAATTCATTAAAAAACCTACAATGTGATTTTCTGGATTTTTTTTCTCATTTTGTTTGTCATAGTTGAAGTATGTGTATATGATGAAAATTACAGGCCTCTCTCATCTTTTTAAGTGGGAGAACTTGCACAATTGGTGGCTGACTAAATACTTTTTTGCCCCACTGTACTTTGTTGAAGTCATGCCTTAAAAATATTTAGATATGTTTTCTTCCATTCCAAATATGTTCATTTTGTTTTAATATTATTACTAAGTTCATGGTGTGTTGCTTACCCACAGACTTGGCTATATTTATCTACTACTATGTTGGCTGGCTAGCTAGTTTACATAATGGCAACTGTAGCTTGATATAATTTAGCTAGCTAATTCCTCTCGCCTTGAAAAACAGTAGTACAAATGCTCTAAGCTCTCGCAGCCAGTCACTAACAGTAATAATACTCTGTTATATATTAGCTAGATATTGTCATTTTGATTTAAATGCCTACATTTGCGGCTAGATATTCTTTACCATTCAGCAATCAGATTTTCCACCAATGCTCCTTATAGGACACATCACTGTACTCTATACTCCTCTGCAAACTGGTCATCTGTCACGTTCTGACCTTAGTTCCTTTGTTATGTCTTTGTTTTAGTATGGTCAGGGCGTGAGTTGGGTGGGTTGTCTATGTTCGTTTTTCTATCATTTGGGATTTCTGTGTTCGGCCAGGTATGGTTCTCAATCAGAGGCAGCTGTCAATCGTTGTCCCTGATTGAGAATCATACTTAGGTAGCCTGGTTTCACTTTTGAATTGTGGGTGTTTGTCTTCTGTGTCAGTGCTTGTTGCCACACGGGACTGTTTTGTTTATTCACGTTTATTGTTTAGTTCCAGTGTTCTGTTGTGTTTTGATTAAACATTATGGTCACTTACCACGCTGCACATTGGTCCTCCGATCCTTCTCGCTACTCCTCCTCAGAAGAGGAGGACGAGATCCGTTACATCATCTCTGTATACCCGTCGCAAGATCCACTGGTTGATGCTTATTTATAAAACCCTCTTGGGCCTCACTCCCCCCTATCTGAGATATCTACTGCAGCCCTCATCCTCCACATACAACACCCGTTCTGCCAGTCACATTCTGTTATAGGTCCCCAAAGTGCACACATCCCTGGGTCACTCGTCTTTTCAGTTCGCTGCAGCTAGCGACTGGAACGAGCTGCAACAAAAACTCAAACTGGACAGTGTTATCTCAATCTCTTCATTCAAAGACTCAATAATGGACACTCTTACTGACAGCTGTGGCTGCTTTGTGTGATGTATTGTTGTCTCTACCTTCTTGCCCTTTGTGCTGTTGTCTGTGCCCAATAATGTTTGTATCCTGGGCTGCTGCCATGTTGTTTTCATGTTGTGTTGCTACCAAATAAGGAGGCTTGATTTTAGGACAGCAGCATGTTTGAAAATTAACTTGGCCAACCCATCTATTCTTGATTTTAAAAAACTACTGGTGTCATTGTGAGGCCTGGGATCGAACCCGGGTCTGTAGTGATGCCTCAAGCACTGCAATGCACTCAGGAGGCTCAGGAACCAGACTTTACCCTTCACTGCAAAGTGAGCAGGATGGATTTTACTACCCTTTATGGCCTTGGCCTTGACCTTTGGGTGAACGCTAAAGCTTTTACAAAACTGTATTTCTACAAGCTGAAGATGTCTTGTACACTTTGTGAATTTAAAATACAATGGTGAATGCATTTTTAATATATTTTTTTTACCTAGTGTGGCGCAATGTATGTCAGTAACTGACACGGATCATCCTTGAACTCATTTGAATCAGGGATTGTTTTGCAGGTCTAGTTGGCTTACCTTCCATGTGGCATAGAGGTCTGTCTCATGGTATAAGTACTTCCCATTCCAGCCTTGGGGTAGAATGTGTCTCCTGGCTTCACGAAACTACACGTTTTAAGTAGAAATGTAGAATGATAGAATTATTCAGTTAGGACATGGGTCATTGCTGTACCTTGAAGGCAGTGTCCAATTCAACAATGTATAGGCCCACATAGTCAAGCTGTAAGGTCTTCAGTGTTCTCTCTAAAGCAGGTCTGACCAGCTCCAGAGGATGGAAGGTATTCCACAGCTACATATTTTGAGTAACATTTGAATAAATACATTGGACTGGGATATGTTTCGTATTGCGTCAGATAACAATATTGATGAATACGCTGATTCGGTGTGCGAGTTCACTAGAACGTGCGTTGAAGATGTCGTTCCCATAGCAACGATTAAAACATTCCCTAACCAGAAACCGTGGATTGATGGCAGCATTCGCGTGAAACTGAAAGCGCGAACCACTGCTTTTAATCAGGGCAAGGTGTCTGGTAAAATGACCGAATACAAACAGTGCAGCTATTCCCTCCGCAAGGCTATCAAACAAGCTAAGCGTCAGTACAGAGACAAAGAAGAATCTCAATTCAACGGCTCAGACACAAGAGGCATGTGGCAGGGTCTACAGTCAATCACGGACTACAAGAAGAAATCCAGCCCAGTCACGGACCAGGATGTCTTGCTCCCAGGCAGACTAAATAACTTTTTTGCCCGCTTTGAGGACAATACAGTAACACTGACACGGCCTGTAACGAAAACATGCGGTCTCTCCTTCACTGCAGCCGAGGTGAGTAAGACATTTAAACGTGTTAACCCTCGCAAGGCTGCAGGCCCAGACGGCATCCCCAGCCGCGCCCTCAGAGCATGCGTAGACCAGCTGGCCGGTGTGTTTACGGACATATTCAATCAATCCCTATACCAGTCTGCTGTTCCCACATGCTTCAAGAGGGCCACCATTGTTCCTGTTCCCAAGAAAGCTAAGGTAACTGAGCTAAACGACTACCGCCCCGTAGCACTCACTTCCGTCATCATGAAGTGCTTTGAGAGACTAGTCAAGGACCATATCACCTCCACCCTACCTGACACCCTAGACCCACTCCAATTTGCTTACCGCCCAAATAGGTCCACAGACGATGCAATCTCAACCACACTGCACACTGCCCTAACCCATCTGGACAAGAGGAATACCTATGTGAGAATGCTGTTCATCGACTACAGCTCGGCATTCAACACCATAGTACCCTCCAAGCTCGTCATCAAGCTCGAGACCCTGGGTCTCGACCCCGCCCTGTGCAACTGGGTACTGGACTTCCTGACGGGCCGCCCCCAGGTGGTGAGGGTAGGCAACAACATCTCCTCCCCGCTGATCCTCAACACTGGGGCCCCACAAGGGTGCGTTCTGAGCCCTCTCCTGTACTCCCTGTTCACCCACGACTGCGTGGCCACTTACGCCTCCAACTCAATCATCAAGTTTGCGGACGACACAACAGTGGTAGGCTTGATTACCAACAACGACGAGACGGCCTACAGGGAGGAGGTGAGGGCCCTCGGAGTGTGGTGTCAGGAAAATAACATTTACATTTACATTTAAGTCATTTAGCAGACGCTCTTATCCAGAGCGACTTACAAATTGGTGCGTTCACCTTAAGACATCCAGTGGAACAGCCACTTTACAATAGTGCATCTAAATCTTTTAAGGGGGGTGAGAAGGATTACTTTATCCTATCCTAGGTATTCCTGAAAGAGGTGGGGTTTCAGGTGTCTCCGGAAGGTGGTGATTGACTCCGCTGTCCTGGCGTCGTGAGGGAGTTTGTTCCACCATTGGGGGGCCAGAGCAGCGAACAGTTTTGACTGGGCTGCGCGGGAACTGTACTTCCTCAGTGGTAGGGAGGCGAGCAGGCCAGAGGTGGATGAACGCAGTGCCCTTGTTTGGGTGTAGGGCCTGATCAGAGCCTGGAGGTACTGAGGTGCCGTTCCCCTCACAGCTCCGTAGGCAAGCACCATGGTCTTGTAGCGGATGCGAGCTTCAACTGGAAGCCAACCTCACACTCAACGTCAACAAAACTAAGGAGATGATTGTGGACTTCAGGAAACAGCAGAGGGAACACCCCCCTATCCACATCGATGGAACAGTAGTGGAGAGGGTAGCAAGTTTTAAGTTCCTCGGCATACACATCACAGACAAACTGAATTGGTCCACTCACACAGACAGCATCGTGAAGAAGGCGCAGCAGCGCCTCTTCAACCTCAGGAGGCTGAAGAAATTCGGCTTGTCACCAAAAGCACTCACAAACTTCTACAGATGCACAATCGAGAGCATCCTGGCGGGCTGTATCACCGCCTGGTACGGCAACTGCTCCGCCCTCAACCGTAAGGCTCTCCAGAGGGTGGTGAGGTCTGCACAACGCATCACCGGGGGCAAACTACCTGCCCTCCAGGATACCTACACCACCCGATGTTACAGGATGGCCATAAAGATCATCAAGGACATCAACCACCCGAGCCACTGCCTTTTCACCCCGCTATCATCCAGAAGGCGAGGTCAGTACAGGTGCATCAAAGCTGGGACCGAGAGACTGAAAAACAGCTTCTATCTCAAGGCCATCAGACTGTTAAACAGCCACCACTAACATTGAGTGGCTGCTGCCAACACACTGACACTGACTCAACTCCAGCCACTTTAATAATGGGAATTGATGGGAAATGATGTAAATATATCACTAGCCACTTTAAACAATGCTACCTTATATAATGTTACTTACCCTACATTATTCATCTCATATGCATACGTATATACTGTACTCTATATCATTGACTGCATCCTTATGTAATACATGTATCACTAGCCACTTTAACTATGCCACTTTGTTTACATACTCATCTCATATGTATATACTGTATCTTGCCTATGCTGCCCTGTACCATCACTCATTCATATATCCTTATGTATATATTCTTTATCCCCTTACACTGTGTATAAGACAGTAGTTTTGGAATTGTTAGTTAGATTGGTTGGTTATTACTGCATTGTCGGAACTAGAAGCACAAGCATTTCGCTACACTCGCATTAACATCTGCTAACCATGTGTATGTGACAAATAAAATTTGATTTGATTTGACATCGGCTCAATGATTACAAAATAAGACAGACAATGACCTTGCCCACTACTAAAATACATTTGATCAAATACTTAATGGTTTCATTAGACCAAAACAGACATTTGAGTATATGCCTTTCAAACTTTCTTAAAATATTCACCTTTCTACAGTAGAAGATAGAAGATCTGTTTTATATTACAACATATGGAAGTCCAGGTACAGAAGTCCAGAGAGGACATTTGAGAGGAGATCAACTCCTCCCCAGGCTACTGGGTTTTGCTGGCAGGGACTTTGGGAGCCATTCAAAGAATTCAAATAAATTAACTATGTTTTTTTTTTTACTTGGTACATTTATTTGCTTGTGTTGATTGCCTTGAACAATTAAAAACGCCTTTCGAGTTCACAAGCTATTTTGGCCTGAAATGGTCGCTGTACCATAAAATATCGGAGTGCATGCTGGGCACTCCGTGTGTGTGTTTTTTTGGGGGAAAGAATGTTTTGCTTGTACAGATGGTAGCTAGCAATTTCCATTGATAGAAGTTTGTATTGCACGTTTATTGTACAAAATTACTATTCGGTGAACTCTACTATTGTTCAGTTTCATTGACACTAGGCAGCTATTTAATAACTAAATTACGTCATCCTTCGTGGTACCAACTGTGTCATCTAGCTAACGTTAGCCATCTAGCTTCCCAACCGCAGAGTTTAACACTTTCAATTTGTGATTTTATACTAATGTTGGCCAAACCTGCCATTAGTGTTTAATTTCGGGAGGTAGTATTATGTAGGAACCATGAACTTTGCTCAAGCAAGGCATATGCCCAACTGATTTCGACTGTAACAGACTGCAGAGAGACTAGCTAACATTAGCTAGTATCCGCTAACTAGCTAACAGTGACTGGTTTCCAAGCACTCAAGTCCATCTTGAATAGGCACAAAGCAAAAACGGAGACAATGGATGAGAGCCCAGAAGCTGCTGTGGACAACGATGACCTTGTTATTATAGTGGAAAACGAGGCAGAGAGCTTGCCAGCTGAAGAGGAGAGGGCGAAACAGCTAGGAGGTAGCATCGGTCTCATGGACACTTGCCCTGTCTGTAAGTTGAATTTCCACAATCGAGAGCCGAAACTTCTGCCATGCCTCCACTCTTTCTGCAAGAAGTGTCTTCCACCCCCTTCAAGGAACTTA
Source organism: Oncorhynchus nerka (assembly GCF_034236695.1). Taxonomy (NCBI): domain Eukaryota; kingdom Metazoa; phylum Chordata; class Actinopteri; order Salmoniformes; family Salmonidae; genus Oncorhynchus; species Oncorhynchus nerka. Next base: position 38,519,038 of record NC_088403.1, read on the forward strand.
GTCAACAGTGAACAACGTCGCGACCCGCAACTTCAAGCGGACAACTCGAAACCACGTGAGATCCGTCAGTTTGTTTATCGGGAAGTTGATAACTGTACTGAAGTGCAGGATGATCATTGCAACTTTTCATTAAAATGCAGATGTCTTTTGTAACTTGATATTAGAAGATATCTTACTCATTCCTGTGTATGTTATTCCCCTGGCTCCAGTCAATGTGATCCGCTGCCCAGTTTGTCGACAAGAGTGCTGGGAGGTGGAGGTGCTGGATAACTTCTTTGTGAAGGACTCTGTGGAGGTTCCCAGCAGCACAGTGGAGAAGACCAGTCAGGTGCGTTAATATTTGTTACCAGTTAAAGGGTGACAAATGGTACACTCGAGTGGGGAAAACATTTTTCAGATGGTGAATCCTGGTCTGTTAAGGTCAGGTAGTAAGTGCTTACTGACCGAGACCCAGGACACTTACCGTGCCTTCAGAAAGTATTCATACCCCTTTACTTATTCCACATTTTGTTGTGTTACAGCCTATTTTTTCTCACCCATCTACACACAATACCCAATAATGACAAAGTGAAAACATGTTTTTAGAAGTTGTTACAAATGTATTCAAAATTAAATACAAAACTCAAATTTTTCATTTATTTCACCTTCATTTAACCAGGTAGGCCAGTTGAGAACAAGTTCTCATTTACAACTACGACCTGGCCAAGATAAAGCAAAGCAGTGGGACAAAAACAAGAGTTTCACATAAACAAACGTACAGTCAATCACACAATAGAAAAAGCTATGTACAGTGTGTGCAAATGTAGAAGAGTAGGGAGGTAAGGCCATAAATAGGCCATGAAGGCGAAATAATTACAATTTAGCATTAACACTGGAATGGCAGATGTGCAGATGATGATGTGCAAGTAGAGAACAAATATTAATTCCAGTCATTGGCAGCAGAGAACTGTAAGGAAAGGTGGCCAAAATAAGTGATGGCTTTGGGGATGACAAGTGAAATATACCTGCTGGAGCGCGTGCTATGGGTGGGTGCTGCTATGGTGACCAGTGAGCTGAGATAAGGTGGGGCTTTACCAAGCAAAGACTTATAGATGACCTGGAGCCGTGGTTTTGGTGCCGAATATGTAGTGAGGGCCAGCCAACGAGAGCATACAGGTCGCAGTGGTGGGTAGTATATGGATGGAGCTTTGGTGACAACATAAGTATTCACACCCCTGAGTCAATACTTTGTAGAAACAGCAAGTACACCTGTGAGTCTTTCTGGGTAACTCTCTAAGAGCTTTCCACACCTGGATTGTGCAACATTTGTCAATGATCCTTTTCAAAATTCTTCAAGCTCTGTCAAATTGGTTGTTGATCATTGCTAGACAACCATTTTCACGTCTTGCCATAGATTTTCAAGCATATTTAAGTAATAACTTGAACTCGGCACTCAATGTCTTATTGATAAGAAACTCCAGTGTCGATTTGTCCTAGTGTTTTAGGTTATTGCCCTGCTGAAATGTGAATTCATCTCCCAGTGTCTGGTGGAAAGCAGACTGAACCAGGTTTCCCTCTAGGATTTTGCCTGTGCTTAGCTCGGTTTATTTTTTTATCCTGGAAAAACTTCCCAGTCCTTAACTATAACAAGCATACCCATAACATGGTGAAACCACCACTATGCATGACCATATGGAGAGTAGTACTTAGTAATGTGTTGTATTGGATTTGCCCCAAATAAAACACTTTGTATTCAAGACGAAATGTTAATTGCTTTGCCACATATTTTGCAGTATTACTTTAGTGCCTTGTTGCAAACAGAATGCAGGTTTTGCAATATTTTTGTTCTCTACAGGCTTCCTTTTCACTCTTGTCTATTAGGTTAGTATTGTGGCGGAACTACAATGTTGCTCCATCGTCAGTTCTCCTATCACAGCAATTAAACTCAAACTGTTTTTTAAAGTCACCTTCGGCCTCATGGTGAAATCCCTGAGTGGTTTCCTTCCTCTCCGGCAACTGAGTTAGGAAAGACACCTGTGCCTTTCTAGTGATGGGGTGTATTGACAGGCAAAAGTGTAAATAATAACTTTGCCATGCTCAAAGGGATATTCAATGTCAGCTTCTTTTTTTGTACCCATCTACTAATAGAGGTGCCCTTTGCAAGGCATTGGAAATCCTTCCTGTTTTTTTGTAGTTTAATCTGTATTTGAAATTCACTGCTCAACTGAGGGACCTTACAGATATTTGTGGGGTACACAGGAATTCATTCAAAAATCATGTTAAACACAGAGTCCATGCAACGTATGTTAAGTACATTTTTACTTCTGAACTTATTTAGGCTTGCCATAACAAGAGATTGAATACTTATTGACTCAAGACATTTAACCTAATATAATACCACATAATACCACTTTGACATTATGGTGTATTGTGTGTAAGCCAGTGACAACAAATCTCTATTTAATCCATTTTAAATTCAGACTGTAACACAACAACATGTGGAAAAAGTTGAGTGTGAATACTTTCTGAAGGCAATGTATACCATGTCACCACTGAAACGTTGCCTTGCATAGGACTAAAATCATGGATTCAAGCAAAAGCCAGTTCTTGCTCATATGTTCTCCCTTCCCTATTTCCAGGTGTGTATGAGTTGTGATGACAACACCGAGGCCACGGGGTTCTGTGTGGAGTGTGTGGAGTTCCTGTGTGTGACGTGTATTGAGGCCCACCAGAGGGTCAAGTTCACCAGGGATCATACCATACGGCAGAAGGAGGAGATGTCCCCAGGTAGCCTACTCTATGAAAATATGTGGCTTTCTGAATTGTATACTGTAAGAAAATATAATGTCCAGGGCCAAGGAAGGTGGTAGGTACAACAAAATCTATGAAACCAAATCACAAATGTGTAGACAGGTAAATGCATAGTGATTTATTTTGTTATATGCTAAATTCTTGTCTTATTCCAGAGGCTGTGGGTGCGTCCTCACAGAAGCCAGTGTTCTGTGACATCCACAAGCAGGAGCCCCTCAAACTGTTCTGTGAGACCTGTGACCGTCTCACATGCAGGGACTGTCAGCTGCTCAAGCACAAAGACCACAAGTATGACCACATTATTTATTCACCCTTTGTTTCCAGGTTAGTGTCAGAGAATCTCTTTTGTCGTGCTTAGCTACCTTAAAGGGATACTTTGGGATTTTGATGATGAGGCCCCTTATCTACTTACCCAGAGTCAGATGAACTAGTGGATACAATTCTTATGTCTCTGTGTCCAGTATGAAGGAAGGAAGTTAGTTTCGCAAGCCAATGCTAACTAGTGTAAGCGCAATGACTGGAAGTCTATGGGCTTCTGCTAGCATGCTGTATCTGCTAGCATTAACTGGAAGTCGCTCTGGATAAGAGCATCTGCTAAACGACTTCAATGTAACGAGACCTAGCTATCGGAGGCCTGGGTTGAAACCTTCAATAGTCAATATTATGCTCAAACTGGTTCTATATTTTGAAGTATTGTTTTTGTACCTGTGCTTCATGTGTTGGTATTAATCCTCTGTGGGAATTTTCAGGTGAACAAAAAGGAGAGCAGTCGTTGATAATATCAATAAAAATCCATCTGGTTTATTACAAGAATTCAGGGAGAACACCTCTAATTATTCATTAATCACATAGCACCGAAGGTTCTGTAAACACAGCCCAAGAGGCTTGTATAGGAAGTCACATCAACTGCTACAGAATCTGTCTCTCAGATAGATACATTACATTATCAGTGTGCCCTAGGCTCAGTCAAACTTTAAGCATAACATTCAACACGGGCAGACATTTGATACTAGCATTTAAACAGGTCAAAGGTCGGAACATCAAATCAAATCTTATTTGTCACATACACATGGTTAGCAGATCTTAATGCGAGTGTAGCGAAATGCTTGTGCTTCTAGTTCCGACAATGCAGTAATAACCAACAAGTAATCTAACAATTCCAAAACTACTGTCTTATACACAGTGTAAGGGGATAAAGAATATGTACATAAAGATGTATGAATGAGTGATGGTACAGAGCAGCATAGGCAAGATACAGTAGATGGTATCGAGTACAGTATATACATATGAGATGAGTATGTAAACAAAGTGGCATAGTTAAAGTGGCTAGTGATACATGTATTACATAAGGATGCAGTCGATGATATAGAGTACAGAATATACGTATGCATATGAGATGAATAATGTAGGGTATGTAACATTATATTAGGTAGCATTGTTTAAAGTGGCTAGTGATATATTTTACATTTCCCATCAATTCCCATTATTAAAGTGGCTGGAGTTGAGTCAGTGTCAGTGTGTTGGCAGCAGCCACTCAATGTTAGAGATAGAAGCTGTTTTTCAGGCTCTCGGTCCCAGCTTTGATGCACCTGTACTGACCTCGCCTTCTGGATGATAGCGGGGTGAACAGGCAGTGGCTTGGGTGGTTGTTGTCCTTGATGATCTTTATGGCCTTCTTGTAACATCGGGTGGTGTAGGTGTCCTGGAGGGCAGGTAGTTTGCCCCCGGTGATGCGTTGTGCAGACCTCACTACCCTCTGGAGAGCCTTACGGTTGTGGGCGGAGCAGTTGCCGTACCAGGCGGTGATACAGCCCGCCAGGATGCTCTCGATTGTGCATCTATAGAAGTTTGTGAGTGCTTTTGGTGACAAGCCGAATTTCTTCAGCCTCCTGAGGTTGAAGAGGCGCTGCTGCGCCTTCTTCACGATGCTGTCTGTGTGAGTGGACCAATTCAGTTTGTCTGTGATGTGTATGCCGAGGAACTGAAAACTTACTACCCTCTCCACTACTGCTCCATCGATGTGGATATGGGGGTGTTTCCTGAAGTCCACAATCATCTCCTTAGTTTTGTTGACGTTGAGTGTGAGGTTATTTTCCTGACACCACACTCCGAGGGCCCTCACCTCCTCCCACGCAGTCGTGGGTGAACAGGGAGTACAGGAGAGGGCTCAGAACGCACCCTTGTGGGGCCCCAGTGTTGAGGATCAGCGGGGTGGAGATGTTGTTGCCTACCCTCACCACCTGGGGGCGGCCCGTCAGGAAGTCCAGTACCCAGTTGCACAGGGCGGGGTCAGGACCCAGGGTCTCGAGCTTGATGACGAGCTTGGAGGGTACTATGGTGTTGAATGCCGAGCTGTAGTCGATGAACAGCATTCTCACATAGGTATTCCTCTTGTCCAGATGGGTTAGGGCAGTGTGGTTGAGATTGCATCGTCTGTGGACCTATTTGGGCGGTAAGCAAATTGGAGTGGGTCTAGGGTGTCAGGTAGGGTGGAGGTGATATGGTCCTTGACTAGTCTCTCAAAGCACTTCATGATGACGGAAGTGAGTGCTACGGGGCGGTAGTCGTTTAGCTCAGTTACCTTAGCTTTCTTGGGAACAGGAACAATGGTGGCCCTCTTGAAGCATGTGGAAACAGCAGACTGGTATAGGAACTGATTGAATATGTCCGTAAACACACCGGCCAGCTGGTCTGCGCATGCTCTGAGGGCGCGGCTGGGGATGCCGTCTAGGCCTGCAGCCTTGCGAGGGTTAACACGTTTAAATGTTTTACTCACCTCGGCTGCAGTGAAGGAGAGTCCGCATGTTTTCGTTGCAGGCCGTGTCAGTGGCACTGTATTGTCCTCAAAGCGGGCAAAAAAGTTATTTAGTCTGCCTGGGAGCAAGACATCCTGGTCCGTGACTGGGCTGGTTTTCTTCTTGTAGTCCGTGATTGACTGTAGACCCTGCCACATACCTCGTGTGTCTGAGCCGTTGAATTGAGATTCTACTTTGTCTCTATACTGACGCTTAGCTTGTTTGATAGCCTTGCGGAGGGAATAGCTGCACTGTTTGTATTCGGTCATGTTACCAGTCACCTTGCCCTGATTAAAGCAGTGGTTCGCGCTTTCAGTTTCACGCGAATGCTGCCATCAATCCACGGTTTCTGGTTAGGGAATGTTTTAATCGTTGCTATGGGAACGACATCTTCAACGCACGTTCTAATGAACTCGCACATCGAATCAGCGTATTCGTCAACATAAACGTTTTCAATATATTCATTCAAGAAAAGTCACGCCTTGGGAGTTTTATTGAAGACTTAGTTGTTAGCTATCTGTCTAGTTTTGCATGGGAACACAACTCAAGGGCAGAATACAGGGCCTTATATGCGCCGCGGAAGTTAGAGTAACAATGATCCAAGGTTTTTCCAGCCCTGGTTGCGCAATCGATATGCTGATACAATTTAGGGAGTCTTGTTTTCAGATTAGCCTTGTTAAAATGAACATTGATGAACATCAATTTATACTTAACAAAAATATAATGTAACATGTAAAGTGTTGGTCCCAAGTTTCATGATCTGAAATAAAAGATACCATACATTTTCCATATGCACAAAAAGCTTATTTCTCTCAAATTTTGTGCACAAATTTGTTTATATCCCTGTTAGTGAACATTTCTCCTTTGTCAAGACAATCCATCCACCTGACAGGTGTGGCATATCAAGAAGCTGAATAAACAGCATGATCATTACACCGGTGCATCCTGTCCTAGGGACAATAAAAGACAACTCTAAAATGTGCAGTTTTGTCACACAACACAATGCCACAGATGTCGCATGCAATTGGCATGCTGACTGCAGGAATGTCTACCAGAGTTGTTGCCAGAGAATTGAATGTTCATTTCTCTACCATAAGACGCCTCCAATGTTGTTTTAGAGAATTTGGCAGTATGTCAAACCGGCCTCACAACCACAGACCACATGTAACCACGCCAGCCCAGGACCTCCGCATCCGGCTTCTTCACCTGAAACTGAGGAGTATTTCTGCCTGTAATAAAGCCCTTTGTACAGATGGTAGCTAGCAATTTCCCTTTGGCTCTGCCCCCTGCCCAGTCATATGAAATCCATAGATTAGGGCCTCATTTATTTTAATTGGCTGATTTCCTTATATGAGCTTTAACTCGGTAAATTTGTTACAACAGATAATTATAGACTAACAGGTGTGACATGACTTAATTAGATATGGTACTTAAACATATGTGGTTAACTCCTGTTTCCCTTCCCCAAGGGAACGCATCTGTCTGTCTCCCAGCACATACTGTCATGTTTTTTACACATCAATCCATATCACCAGTAAATCAAATACAGAAAAATAATTACTCAAGTAATTTCCCATTACACTCTGCATATCTTGTCTCTCCAGTTACCAGTTCCTTGAAGACGCCTACAGAAACCACAGGCAACACCTGGAAAACATGACGCATCAGCTACAGGAGAAGAGGAAAGCCATAGAAGAAGTGTCCAATTGCATCAACAATGGGTAATTTATTACATGCACTAAACATGTGAACTAAACTCATATGTTACGTACATAGACATGTTCAATAGCATGACTGACTACAGGCAAACTCATAATTTCCTGCTTTTCTACTATCTTTATTCTTTCAGACTCCAGCAAGTCGATGAAAACCGCAAGTCTGTCACCAATGAGATAAAGAAGTCAATTTGCAACTTGATCATGGAGATCAACAGAAAGGGAAAAATCTTGGTCAATCAACTTGAGGTATGCTTGTTAAACAGGACATGAGCAATCACGTCATTCCAACACATAATAAAATAATGTACACTTCTGCTGACATGGCGCTAATCACACTTTGTAAGCATATTTGTAAGTAGCTTTGTGCTAATCATGGTGGTTGTGTCAGACACTGACGAAGGACCATGAGGTCGGACTAAAGAAACAACAAGAAGATGTCAGCCACCTGACCAGACATCTAGATCACGTCATCAACTTCACCAAGTGGGCCACAGCCAGTCACAGTGGCACAGCTCTCCTGTACTGCAAGAGACTGGTAGGAACCATGACTCTCACTAGGGAGATCGATTTATTTTCACCTACCTTTTAATCCCAATGTTGACCTAAATTGTTCAGACAGTTGTGTAGAAATTCACATTGAAAACTGAATTTGTGATTTTCATAAGCATTAGACTACTTCAATTTGAGTGATTCAGAAACCTTTTCTTTCAGATTCTTTGCCAAATCCATTACCTAATGAGGGCCAACTGTAACGCATCCATCGTCCCTCAGAGCTCAGTCCGCTTCCAGTGTCGCTCCGGTTTCTGGGCCTCAAATGTCGATCTTGGTAAGAACGCTAAAACTTCAGTTCTGACGGATACTGTAGGCATAATTCAAAATGATCCCCATGATGTTAAATGCAGACTTTGTTGAATTTTTGTTGAATTTTTTTTTTTTCATGTTTCTGTGTATTTCCTAAGGGTCTTTGGCAGTAGAGAGAATCCCTGGTCGGCAGCCCAGTTCCATGCAGCAGGGCTTCCCTCCTGGCCACCCCAGCCAGCCTGGCCCTGGCCCCAGAGGAGAGGGCCCTCCTGGGGCTTTCCCTCCAGGCTCCTCCGCCCACCAGCGTGGGAGCACCCTGGCTCAGCTCCAGCTGCAGGTAGAGAAGCTTGCCCAGCACCCAAACAGGGCTGGACAGCCCCCTCCCAACCACTGGTCCTGGTACCAGCAGGGTCTGAAGCTCCCAGGGCCAGGGGGCCCCCCTCCACAGAGGCCCCACCAGGGGGGTTCTCCGTCGCAAGGTCCCCCCAACATGGTCCAGATCCAGCAGCCGGGCCGGAGTTACGGGCCCCAAACCCATCCCAACCCCAGGAGCCCCACCTCTATGCTGCAAAACGCAGGATTCCCTCCTCAGGTATTTGTGTTATTCTTTAAAAAATATGTATATATTCCTTATCCCTTTTTAAGTTGTAGATTTGCTCTTTGTTGTTATCAGACAGTGTACAATGAGACTGAGCCACTGAGAACATGCTATTTCAGTTGTGATAAAATGGAGACAAGCTGATGCAAAGGCACCAGTTATGATTCTTTTTTTTATTTCACCTTTATTTAACCAGGTAGGCTAGTTGAGAACAAGTTCTCATTTACAACAGGTCGCAGTGGTGGGGTTGGTATAAGGTGCTTTAGTAACAAAACGGATGGCACTGTGATAAATTGCATCCAGTTTGCTGAGTAGAGTATTGGAAGCTATTTTGTAGATGACATCGTCGAGGATCGGTAGGATAGTCAGTTTTACTAGGGTAAGTTTGGCGGTGAAGAAGGCTTTGTTGCGGAATAGAAAGCCGACTCTAGATTTGATTTTAGATTGGAGATGTTTGATATGAGTCTGGAAGGAGAGTTTGCAGTCTAGCCAGACACCTAGGTACTTATAGATGTCCACATATTCTGGGTCGGAACCATCCAGGGTGGTGATGCTAGTCGGGCGTGCGGGTGCAGGCAGCGAACGGTTGAAAAGCATGCATTTGGTTTTACTAGCGTTTAAGAGCAGTTGGAGGCCACGGAAGTGTTGTATGGCGTTGAAGCTCGTTTGGAGGTTAGATAGCACAGTGTCCAAGGAAGGGCCGGAAGTATACAGAATGGTGCCGTCTGCGTAGAGGTGGATCAGGGAATCGCCCGCAGCAAGAGCAACATCATTGATATATACAGAGAAAAGAGTCGGCCCGAGATTTGAACCCTGTGGCACCCCCATAGACTGCCAGAGGACCGGACAACATGCCCTCCGATTTGACACACTGAACTCTGTCTGCAAAGTAGTTGGAGAACCAGGCAAGTCGGTCATTAGAAAAACCGAGGCTACTGAGTCTGCCGATAAGAATATGGTGATTGACAGAGTCGAAAGCCTTGGCCAGGTCGATGAAGACTGCTGCACAGTACTGTCTTTTATCGATTGCGGTTATGATATCGTTTAGTACCTTGAGCGTGGCTGAGGTGCACCCGTGACCGGCTCAGAAACCAGATTGCACAGCGGAGAAGGTACGGTGGAATTCGAGATGGTCAGTGACCTGTTTGTTGACTTGGCTTTCGAAGACCTTAGATAGGCAGGGCAGGATGGATATAGGTCTGTAAAGGTTTGGGTCCAGGGTGTCTCCCCCTTTGAAGAGGGGGATGACTGCGGCAGCTTTCCAATCCTTGGGAGTCTCAGACTATATGAAAGAGAGGTTGAACAGGCTGGTAATAGGTATTGCGACAATGGCGGCGGATAGTTTCAGAAATAGAGGGTCCAGATTGTCAAGCCCAGCTGATTTGTACGGGTCCAGGTTTTGCAGCTCTTTCAGAACATCTGCTATCTGGATTTGGGTAAAGGAGAACCTGGAGAGGCTTGGGTGAGTAGCTGTGGGGGGAGTAGCCAGGAGGAAGGCATGGCCAGCCGTTGAGAAATGCTTGTTGAAGTTTTCGATAATCATAGATTTATCGGTGGTGACCGTGTTACCTAGCCTCAGTGCAGTGGGCAGCTGGGAGGAGGTGCTCTTGTTCTCCATGGACTTTAGTGTGCCAGAACTTTTTGGAGTTGGAGCTACAGGATGCAAATTTCTGCCTGAAGAAGCTGGCCTTGGCTTTCCTGACCGACTGCGTGTATTGGTTCCTGACTTCCCTGAACAGTTGCATATCGCGGGGACTATTCGATGCTATTGCAGACCGCCACAGGATGTTTTTGTGCTGGTCGAGGGTAGTCAGGTCTGGAGTGAACCAAGGGCTATATCTGTTCTTAGTTCTGCATTTATATCATATATATATCTGTTCTTAGTTCTGCACTCCATTTTGAATGGAGCATGCTTATCTAAAATGGTGAGTAAGTTATTTTTAAAGAATGACCAGGCATCCTCAACTGACGGGATGTGGTCAATATCCTTCCAGGATACCCGGGCCAGGTCGATTAGAAAGGCCTGCTCGCAGAAGTGTTTTAGGGAGCGTTTGACAGTGATAAGGGGTGGTCGTTTGACTGCGGATACAGGCAGTGATCGCTGAGATCCTGGTTGAACACAGCGGAGGTATATTTGGAGGGCCAGTTGGTCATGTTGCCGTCTATGAGGGTGCCCTTGTTGATGATTTGTGTGAGATTGAGGGCATCTAGCTTAGATTGTAGGACTGTCGGGGTGTTAAGCATATCCCAGTTTAGGTCACCTAACAGAACAAACTCTGAAGCTAGATGGGGGGCGATCAATTCACAAATGGTGTCCAGGGCACAGCTGGGAGCTGAGGGGGGTCGGTAAGCAGGCAGCAACAGTGAGAGACTTATTTCTGGAGAGAGTAATTTTTTTAATTAGTAGTTCGAACTGTTTGGGTATGGACCTGGAAAGTATGACATTACTGCAGTAGACCACAACTCCTCCCCTTTGGCAGTTCTATCTTGACGGAAAATGTTATAGTTGGGTATGGAAATCTCAGAATTTTTGGTGGCCTTCCTGAGCCAGGATTCAGACACGGCAAGGACATCAGGGTTAGCAGAGTGTGCTAAAGCAGTGAGTAAAACAAACTTAGGGAGGAGGCTTCTGATGTTGACATGCATGAAACCAAGGCTTTTTCGATCACAGAAGTCAACGAATGAGGGTGCCTGGGTACATGCAGGGCCTGGGTTTACCTCCACCTCACCTGCGGAACAGAGGAGGAGTAGTATGAGGGTGCGGCTAAAGGCTAAAACTGGTCGCCTAGAGCGTTGGGGACAAAGAATAAAAGGAGCAGATTTCTGGGCATGGTAGAATATATTCAGGGCATTCATTTTTACTGAGTTGTGTTATTGTCTGTAGTAATCCTTGGTTAGCATTTTCTTGTCATAATTCGCCTACAAATCGCAAGACTTGTGAAAAATGATTGCCTCTGACTTTTGTGCCATTCTAGTCTCTGAGGGATCTCATCCACAACTCCAGCTTTCCTCCCAAACCAATGGATGTGCTACAGGGTACCTCTCGCTACTCTCATGCACCCCCTCCCAACACAGGACCCATCAGCACTCAAGCCTCTATACACCAGGTACATGCGGTTTCCTGTAAACTGAAGCTGAAACTCATTATTTAATATATTTACATGTATTTTATGTCTCTATGGTTGTGTATTTGCCACACACACACACAAACGAGAAATGGAATACTCTGGTTATTTTCAGCGTAACATGATGGAAGCCGCACAACTGAGGAGGAGTGACCCCAGTGGAGCTTCATCATCATTATCCATGCCCAACCCCAGAGCTAGTTATGCTCCGAGCCTAGCTACTGTCTTCCCAGACAGACATGGTAGGCGTCTCACCCTCACACTTCCCTCATTTGTTACATTTAAAACAAACATAAAATATATTTAAATGAGCTATTCATGCCCAATCATAATTTATTCTCAATAAAACCCCTTTCTCTTTCTCTCCTCAGCACAAGGAAGACAGAATTCCCCCATGTCCAAATCTTCCTCTGAAGCCAACGTAGGGTAGGTGAACCACACTCCCACACTGTCCTCTTTACACCCCACACCAAGGTCACAGTATGTACCTTTTGGTGGATGTGTTCCTGGCTGTAATATCTGTACCATTAGGTTGATGTGTTCCTGGTTGTAATATCTGTGGTTCGGTGTTGAAGGTCTGCTTCCTGGAAGCGCACAGAGCCTAATGCGGCGGCTCCCCCCTCCTCAGCTAAGCGGAGGCGAAGGTCATCCCCCGGACCAATCATCGTCATCAAGGACGAACCAGAGGACGATGACGAAGTCAGCTTTGTATGTATGACTACGTTTACACACACTCTGTGTGTCTATCTCTGTTTGCCTTTGAAAGAGGTATATTGTATACAATCATGTATGAAAGATGATATAATCTCCCTAGTCTCTCTTCCATCCTCCAGGTGCAGTCTAGTGTTGGAGCCTCAGCCAGCCTGCCAGACAGCAGTACAGGCATCCAGCCCAAGCCCCAGCAGCAATCTCTCCCAGCACCCATGGTGGAGCCCCAGCCGGAGCCGGAGCCCCAGCCGGAGCCCCAGCCGGCCCCAGCCCCCAGCCGGAGCCCCAGCCAGAGACCCAGCCAGAGACCCAGGTAGAGCTAGAGGCAGACCCCCAACCAGACCCAGAAAAGGCCCCAGGTGTCCCTGAAGACGACCCCAATGAAGACTGGTGCGCTGTGTGTCAGAATGGGGGAGAACTGCTCTGCTGTGACCGATGTCCCAAAGTCTTCCATCTGAACTGTCATATACCTACACTTAGAGAATCTCCCAGGTAATTAACACCTACTTTTAAATGTGTATGTGCTACTCACAGCTGCACCGTCCTGCCTGCTCTGCCTGTTAAATGTAATACACCTGGGCCTCCCAAGTGGCGCAGTGGTCTAAGGTACTGCATTGCAGTGCTGGCTGTGCCACGAGAGATCCTGTTTTTTTTTGTCCAGGTTCTGTCACAGCCGGCCGCGACCAGGAGGCCCAAGGGGCGGCTCACAATTGGCCCGGGGTCGTCCGGTTTAGGGGAGGGTTTAGACGGCAGGGATGTTCTTGTCCCATCGCGCACTAGCGGCTCCTGTGGCGGGCCGGGCGCAATGCCCGCTGGGTTGTGTTTCGGAGTAAGCACGGCTCTCAACCTTCGCCTCTCTGAGTCCGAACGGGAGTTGCAGCGATGGAACAAGACTTACTACCAATTGGATAGATACCATGAAATTTGGGAGAAAAAGGGCAAAATAAATAAATAATTAAAAATGTAATACAGCTGTCTCTGAAGGGTGATTTATTTAGCAGTACTTTGTAATATAAACTGGGGTTATTGCAATATTGAGAGACTGCAATATTGTGAATTCACTAACCCCCCTATGTTTCCAGTGGTGAGTGGTTCTGTTCGTTCTGTCGTGACCTGACCAGTCCTGAGATGGAGTATAACCCAGATAGCCAGGGAGAATTGCCAGCCATGAAGGAGGAGCCAGGATCAGAGGGATTCCCTCCAGTTGATAAAAGGAAATGTGATAGACTGTTGCTCTGCATCTACTGCAACGAGTTCAGTACAGATTTCCAGGAGCCTGCCTCACCGTCGGTAAGACTGCAATTACCAACTGCCCCATAGAAAGTTTTTGCTCTGTAGTTTTAATTAAATCGATACGATACGACTTTGTCTATTGAATCAGAAAATTGTCTTAACTCTCAATCCCCAAACACCATGCCATTCATTTTGGTTAATTTATCACAGTTAAGTAATGATGGTTCCTCCATCTGATATGTCCAGTCAATCCCAGAGTATAAGGAGCTGATTGAGACTCCAATGGACCTGTCCATAGTGAAGAGCAGGCTGGAATCTAAGGAGAGCCCGCGTTACTGCAGTGCTGAGGAGTTTGTCAAGGATGTCAGGCTCATATTCAGGAACTGTGCAAAGTATTACCAGGTACGGCAAGACTACACGACACACAATATGACGAACTTGGAATGGATTATTGTGTTTGCGTACAACACTAGAATTATTTTTATTTTTTTGCATTGGACCACAACTGAATATGCCCTGGTTTCCCAGACCCAAGTTAAGCCTATTTAGAATGGACTAAAAGTATGCTCAATGTCTAGTTGAATAGTTAATTTAGGTCTGGGGAAACCAGCCCAAAATGTGTTAACAGAATTCAGACAAAGACACTACACTTCTGTTTTGTTTAATTAGATAGATATACATAGCATACAGTAATGTGCATGTTTTCCTATTTTATTCCGTACGACAGTGCTTTCGCTTCTGCTTTCGCTTCTGCTTTGCTTGGTCTTTGAGCTCGGGTAACTGTAAAGCACTTTGTGACTAATACTGATGTAAAAAGACTTCATAAAAGTTTTGTTTCATTGACAGGCAGACACTGAGGTGGGAGGTGCAGGACTGAGTCTGGAGGAGTACTTTGAGGAGCAGCTGAAGTTCCTCTACCAAGACAGGAGCTTCCCTGGGGGCAGAGAGGAGGGCATGATACCCCCTGTGGAGGATGAGATGGAAGAAGGGATGGAAGACGATGGGATGGCTCCTAACGAAGGGGATATGCCCCCTGTCGAGGACGACCTAACACCTGTTGAAGAAGGGATGCCTTCTATGGAGAAAGAAGGAACTGGAGAGGGGATGGATCCTGTGGAAGGAGAGATGGAGGAAGAAGGGATACCTCCTTTAGAAGAGAGCATGGAAGAGGAAGAGACTTCTCCAGTGAAAGAAGACTCACTACCTTGTGATGCTACTGAACCAGTAGATCCATCAATAAGGGGTGCATCATCTCCCAACCTTTCCAGCAAGGAGGCTCCCCAACCCCTCTCAGATACTCCAGACAACCCTCCCTGCGAGGAGGCCCCCCAACCCCTCTCGGATACCCCAGACAACCCTCCTGACTCCCAGGGCACCAGCACTGCTGACTCCCAGGACACCAGCCCTGCTGCAGGCTTAGCCACAGAAAATGAGGGGATGACTGAAGAAGTGAGAGACAAAGCAGAAGAGGAATGATTCTTGTTCTTCCACTGTAAATTGGATGGACAATAAAGCTTTTTGAATTATCTATAGGATCTGTTGTCTGAAAATACAGGGAGACCTCTTTGCTGCATCATACACTTTCTGATATGATTTGCAATAATAATAAATAAAACAGAGAAACCCAGGATGTATAACGGGGTACAGAGATGGACAATGAATGCACAAATGTTTGTCTTGTTACAAAGCAATGTAGCTACATGTATGAACTAATAATGCACAGACTGTTCTGTCTGCTGAGATTGAGAAGTTAGTCATGGTGTAACTGATTAACTTTCTACAATAACAATCTTAAAACACAAATAATGTCCATTATTGATAAGTTGTCTGCAATTTTCCATGTTGGCTTTTGTAAAGATGAATGCCATATAATACTGTATATTTATAATAATGTAAGTTTATTTATCCAACTCTAAAGGAGAAATAGCTGCAAAGACCGAACTACATGAAAACCATAGCCCTACATCATATCTTAACTCTGGTCAATTATTTTTAACAGACATTTTTATGTGTAGTTGTGTTTGTTATAATTTAGTTAAATTATAGGCTACTCTTGTTCAGAATTTTTGTGAAGGAGGTATTCTGAAAGGTAGACTCGGCGATATAACAGATGCAAAAAGTAAACTGCATCGAGGGTCAATTTCAGCGACAACAAAGAGCGTGAGGCTCAACTTCTCTGCTGTTTTGGTGCCCTGGCTACCGTGAAGCCAACTGTGCACATGAGCAGATACTGTGTGAGGGCGAAGCCTAGCATCTACTCATCTCAATATCTGATGTGCTGCTGGTGGCAATGTCATTTCGCAAAGTCTACCTTTAAGACTGTTCACTAGATTTACAGGGATGCAAAATGTAAATATTTTTCTCAGAATGAACGTGCAGTGTTCTCGAATGGTGCTGCTTGCTTTTTGGCATGTAAAGAGAACCAAACTGTTCCCCTCACTTTTCCTTGTTGCATGTTTTCTTGTTGCCTGGCTACCCTGACTTGGTCTGCCGAACACTACGCCACACCCACGGACGTTAATTTCTTCTCCACTATCAATCTGGATCTAAGTACCTCCCCAACCCTTCACCGAATGCGAACACATTCGGGGCCGTCTGATTGGTCCCGAGACCGATGGGTTGGGCCAGAGCCAGAACACACGTGGGTAAAGTGTCCAGTTAGAAAATGTGTAATTGACTTTAATACTCTGATTGGTTAGAGATGATCCAATCGATGAAGACTTTGTTTTGTACAACGCCCCTCATCCCCACCACAAGACTTCAATAGATGCTGTAAAGAGGTCACTGGAAAGCAGACTGGGGGGATAGAAGAAGGATGCCAGGTGCCCATTCAACAAATTTGATCTAACAAAGTGGATATTCGTCAAATCCGTCGTGATTGATCTATTGTAACAGGCCCACTGTGGTTACTAAAGTCTGATTTGGCTGTTTTCGCTGCATAACGTTTAGAAGTAGTCCCTTTTCAGGTTTAGACGTGACTGCTAAATGCTAACTCCTGTTGGTATAAGCTGGTAGCATACAATAAAACTTTAATTAAACACTGAGTCTCAAATAGCCGCTTGTCCGTTTTAATAGCCGGGTAATGTCCCACATTTCAGCAAATAAATGTCCCTTTCAAATAAATGCAGGGTCTACATGAATTGTTAATAGAGGTTACCAGGAATTTCCAAAAACAGTCAATTTCCGGAGTACAGACCCCCAGAAATCAGCCGATCGCCTTCTAGTGGCGAAAGTAAGAACCGCCGGAAATGCACAGTCAGAGGAGAATGATGCTTTTGTAAATAAAACGTTTTTAAAATATTTTTTAACAGGCATACTAAGACAAAAGTAAATGATAACACAGTGTAGGAAATGAGAAAATGTATTAAAATGATGGAAGTGAATTCTGGAATTTAACAAATATTCAAATGAGCAAAAGCTGTGTGCATTAACGAAATGAATGCCTGGCTCAAATTGAAGCTTGGCTCAAATAGACGCCTGTTGTGTTCAGTGATTTAAGCAAATAAACACTGGGCTATTGTGGTACAGTAGCTAGCAGAGAAATCAATGGTGTTAGTCGAAGTTGTTTTTAACTCTAATGGAGTTGATTGGTGACAATACATAAACATGTACTGGGGTTGACATCCATACAAGCATTATACTCAGATTTTTACCCCAACATAGTGTGAAATACACATATATACTCAGATTTTACCTCAGCATAGTGTGAAATACACATATAAACAATGTTCATGTCATTGCATCTTTCCCCATGCGTTTCCATGGCATTTCCATTGTTTTAATTGTGTTCAATTGATCTCTTTACCACATCTATAATGGCAGCCTCAGACTAAAGTATATAGCAAACGACAGAGCAACGGAAGAATTTACCGTGAGTTGTCAGGCTAGTTTTCTTGTTTAACCTCCTTGATAAGTGTCTTTGAAGTAGAGATAGGAGACCATTCAGTTCCTATCAAGTCACTGTTGTAAGGCAGCCAGACTTCTTGTGTAAACCAGAGCATCATGCAACCTTGTATACTCAAATATCTCTATCAGTGAAATGGTAGCATCAGAGCACGAATTAGAGGGGGCAGGTGCGTCTCAGGCCCCCTATGAGACATGAGCCCCCCTGAATGTAACAAAGTCAAACTTTGGGGGGTCTCTAAATAATGCTATTTTAACCATTCTCCTATTTGTTTAAAATGCAATCTGTACTTCTACAGTGGTATATATACAAATAAAAGCTTATTCCAAATTAAATGAATAACACTACCTCTGTGTCATGGTTTAAAAAAACATCCCCATGTGGCTGCACTTTTCATCTTGGGACAGTCCCATATCACTACCCTTTTTCCGGTGACAAAGAAAAAGTTCCTTATGTCAGCAAAACTTATGAATTCATTCAGGCTACAAAAGTGTAGGTCCAATTACAATCATTGAATGTCATTACACTTTTGGGTGTTTTGTAACAAGATGTATCTTTCAATTGATCAAATAGCACACGTGCACAATGCACTGTTTGGATGCTGGAATTATTTTGGTGAGGATGAACATGCTCAGGTGGCCTATGTTTGAAAGTGATTTGTTTGGCAATAAGATGAAAACCGTTAAATGACATGTCTTTAGCCTGCTATAGTAATATATAGTATAGTAATATATTAGGCCTATAAAACATGTCGTGCACATAGTAGGTCCTTTGAAAAAATAATTTGCATTGGGTAGCACCAAGACATGCTGAAAACGTTGTAAAAAAATATATAATAAAAATCTTGAGTACATTACTTCAGTTGATATCTGTGCACTGATCTCTATAGCCACTAATTGTATATCATAGATATCGTGGAATGCGTTAATTTGAGTTTTTAATGGACGCCACACCGGCTAATAAACCAACAGTGAGATAGATGACGCCCTACAATCCCCCATACCCCAAAGCAAGATTATTCTCACTGTTTTGCTACACCACTGCAATACATGAGATTCTCAGAAACTGTCTGACCTCCCTATACGCCGACTTACTCTCTCCTTTTGTCCCCTTCATGACGGGAGCGCTCAGCGGTCCAGAATAGAGAATGGTTTTCAAAGACTCAAGTAATCTTAAATATATTTTCAAGTTGTTTTAATCAGAAAATATATTCCAATTGCAATGGGAACATGGGTATTAGGAGAGAGCGAGGTACATTGTCAAACTGTTCATAACTCCAACACTAGAGGCACTATCTCATAAATCAATTAGCTACTTTAGGTGACTACATGTTCTATGGTCAACTTCACGTTCACATGTGGTCAACTTCACGTTCACATTATTTTTCTCCTTCAAAAGTAAAACATCTGCAATTGACATTTTATGCAATGAAACTTTATTAGGTATGAATGTTCAAAATTATAATTTTGCACTGAGTAGAGGAGACAATAATGTGTATTTTGATACTTTAGTTGCAGTCCTATGTCGAGCTAACCTTGAGATTTAGCCAACATTAGCACACATGTCAGTTTGGGGCAAGTTGTCTCAATGACCTTGGGGCAAGTCTTCACATGTGACAACTTTCCCCAGTATACATAGACACATAGCACATGCTCAAGCCAATGTCTCCATGCCTTCAAGGCCTTGACGACAGCCATCAGCTCCCGGTCCCCCACATCATAGTTTCGCTCTGCCGGGCTGAGCTTCTTTGAGAAGAAGGCACAGGGGCGGAGCTTTGGTGGCTTACCCAAGTGCTGAGAGAGCACCGCTCCCAGCCTCTGACGCGTCCACCTCCACTATGGACGCCAAAGAGGGATCCGGATGGGCCAACACGGGAGCTGAGGTAAACAGAGCCCTCAGGTGACAAAAAGCCCTGTCCGCCTCAGCTGACCACTGCAAGCATACTCCCTCTTCATGGAGCGCCTGACCAAAACTCCGGATAAACCTCTGGTAGTAGTTGCACCTCCTTTACCGTGGTGGGAGTCAAACCACGGCTAAGAATCTCCTGAGGTGGAAATGCTGAAAGGAGACGGACTGTTGGACGAACAGGCATTTCTCAGCCTTGACATACAGGTCATGCTCCAACAGGCGACCAAGCACTCTGCGCACTAGGGACACATGCTCAGCGCATGTAGCGTAGTATATCAAAATGTCATCTATATACACCACTAACTCTGCCCGTGCAGGTCCCTGAAAATCTTGTCTACAAAGGCTTGGAAGACTGATGGCGCATTCATCAACCCGTACTGCATGACGAGGTACTAATAGTGCCCAGACGTGGTACTGAAAGCCATCTTCCACTCGTCTCCCTCTCGGATACGCATCAGATTGTAACCGCTCCTGAGATCTAGTTTAGTGAAGAAGCACACCCGTGCATTGACTCTATTGCTGTGGCTATGAGCGGTAGCGGGTAGATATACCTCACAGTGATCTGATTCAGACACGGATAGTCAATACAAGGCGTAGACCTCCTTCCTTCTTCTTCACAAAAAGAAACTTGAGGAGGCGGGTGAAGTGGAGGACCGAAGGTACCCCTGACGCAGGGATTCGGAGACGTATGTTTCCATAGCCTCCGTCTCTGTGGAGTGAGAGGGGATACACGTGACTCCTGGGAAGTGCAGTGCACAATTGCCCTGTTGATGAGGTGGTAATTGAGTCGCCTTCTTTTTGGAGAAGGCGAGAGCCAAATCGGCATATTCAGGGAGAATGCGCACGGTGGAGACCTGGTCTAGACTCTCCACCGTAGTAGCACCAACGGAAACCCCTAAACACCTACCTGAGCACTCTCGCGACCACCCCGTGAGAGCCTTCTGTCGCCAAGAAACAGTGGGGTTATGACAAGTTAACCAGGGTAGGCCCAGCACCACGGGAAACGCAGGAGAGTCAATAAGGAAGAGACTAATTCTATCCGTATCACATCCAGGAGGCACCATGCCCAACGGCGCAGTGACCTCCCTAATTAACCCTGACCCTAATGGTCGACTATCTAATGCGTGAACGGGGAAGGGCACATCCGCGGGAACAATAGGGATCCCTAAACTATAGGCTAAAGCACTATCAATAAAATTCCCAGCTGCGCCTGAATCAATGAGCGCCTTCTGCTGGGAATGTGGGGAAAATTCAGGGAACGTAACAGACACAAACATAGGTACAACAGAGGGCTCTGGGTGAGAATGGTGTCGGCTCACCTGGGGTGACGCCAGAGCGCCCTGCCTGCTGCCTCGATTCCCAGAGGAACCAACCCAGCACCGACTGGCAGTGTGACCTCTGCAGCCACAGATGGTGCAGCAACCTCCGGTCTCCCTGCGCACTGCCCCTCCCAGCTCCATGGGTATTGGAGAGGTGGTGGGGGAGGATGGAACAACCAGACCCCGATCTGAACGACCGGGAGTAGCCAGCAGGTTGTCCAGCCGGATGGACAGGTCCACCAGCTGGTCAAATGTGAGGGTGGTGTCTCTGCAGGCCAGCTCCCGACAAACGTCATTGCGCAGACTGCAACGATAATGGTCGATCAGGGCCCTGTTGTTCCCGCGCCGGCAGCCAGGGTCCATCCCACGCCGGCAGCCAAACTCCAGGGCGAACTCCTGGGTGCTCCTCATCTCCTGCCTCAGATGGTGAAGGCGCTCACCCGCCGCTCTACCCTTGGGCGGGTGGTCGAAGACTGCCCGGAAACGGCGGGTGTACTCCTTAAACTGGTCCAACGCCGCATCTCCCTCTCTCCACACGGCGTTGGCCCACTCCAGGGCACTACTGGTGAGGCACGAGACGAGGGCGGACACCCTCTCACGGTCCGATAGAGCCGGGTGGACGGTGGCCAGATAAATGTTTAATTGTAACAAAACCCCCTGGCAGTTTGCAGCCCTCCCGTCGTACTCCTGGGGCAAGGAGAGACGGATCCCACTGGGTTCAGGTGGGAAAGGAGCGCTCAAGAGAGACCCCGGTTGTGCTGGTGAAGGTGCTGGAAGAACTCCCTGTCTCTCCCAGCGGTCCATTGTCTGGACAATGCGATCCATGGCGATGCCAAGATGGTGAAGCATAACAGCATTCTCCTGAACACGCTCCTCCACCTCAATGGCCGGGGTACCTTCTCCTGCTGACTCCATAGTTGTGGTCGGAGATTCTGTAATGGGTGTGTGTTGGTGGCAGGGAAGTCAGGCGCAGGAGAACGAACTTGGTATAAACTGAGTCGTTAATAAGTGCTGACCAAACTCCAAAAAACTAAATATATAAAAATAACAAAGTGGGTACAAAACCCGTCGCACACCAACACATAATCATTACAGATCACATACAATAAAACAATCTCCGACAAGGACATGAGGGGAAACAGAGGGTTAAATACACAACATGTAATTGATGGGATTGGAACCAGGTGTGAAGGAAGACAAGATAAAACCAATGGAAAATGGGAACAGGGAGAGGGACTGACTTCGGCGTAAGTCGTGACACCCTTGTCCAGCAATGCCATTGCTGACAGCGGACTACCAACTCTAGAGGACATCCGGGCATATTCAAAAGCTGGCCCCTGAAAACCAGCTTGCAAAGGAAGAAAACAACACAAAACAGCAATTCTAACTGACACACCAGTGAAGCAGGCACTAGAAATGGAAAAGGATAAGACACAATCTAGCAAAAGGCTGTTTCCGAAGAAAAGGAAGCAAGGGGGGGAGTCAAAGTCTAGATATGCAAAGAACAAGAAGGCAGCTAAAAAAAAAAATAATCGTAGAAGAGTCATCATCATATGCAAGCCTTCCAAAAATACTTGAACAAGACTCTGAGATGAGTCAGCTAAAAAAATATTTCAATTTAACCAGGTAGGCTAGTTGAGAAGAGTCATCAAGATAAAGCAGATGAAGAGAGTTACACATGGAGTAAACAATAAACAAGTCAATAACATAGCTATCCATATACATTGTGTGCAAAAGGCATGAGGAGGTAGGCAATAAATAGGCCAGCCATTAACACTGGAGTGATAAATGATCAGATGAACATGTGCAGGTAGTGATACTGGTTTGCAAAAGAGCAAAAAGTAAATGAAATAAAAACAGTATGGGGCTGAAGTGGGCTAGGTCTGTAACAGTTTGTGTCCAGGGTGTCTCCCCCTTTGAAGAGGGGGATGACCGCGGCAGCTTTCCAATCCTTGGGGATCTCAGATGATACGAAGGAGAGGTTGAACAGGCTGGTAATAGGGGTTGCGACAATGGCGGCAGACAGTTTCAGAAATAGAGGGTCCAGATGGTCAATCCCAGCTGATTTGTATGGGTCCAGGTTTTGCAGCTCTTTCAGAACATCTGCTATCTGGATTTGGGTAAAGGAGAAACTAGGGAGGCTTGGTCGAGTAGCTGCGCGGGGGGGGCTGTTGGCCGAGGTTGGAGTAGCCAGGAGGAAGGCATGGCCAGCCGTTGAGAAATGCTTGTTGAAGTTTTTGATTATCACGGATTTATCGGTGGTGACCGTGTTACCTAGCCTCAGTGCAGTGGGCAGCTGGGAGGAGGTGCTCTTGTTCTCCATGGACTTTACAGTGTCCCAGAACTGTTTGGAGTTAGAGCTACAGGATGCAAATTTCTGCTTGAAAAAGCTGGCCTTTGCTTTCCTGACTGACTGCGTGTATTGGTTCCTGACTTCCCTGAACAGTTGTATAGGCTGTTACAAAACTGCATTAGTGTGTTTAAACACCACGTCTGATTTGTTAAGACTTTAAAGCAAGTTATCTGCAGCATTACATTCTATTCCAATTCCAACAATTACCATGGATCTATGTGCACGCCAGAGAATGTTGCATTTCAAAGTTCAAAGTAAAGTGGTCATGCCACTTAATTAATATGTGCTCTGCCAGCATTCTTGTTTTGATTGAAAGGCATGATTTGCCAGATTCTCGAGGCATGATTGTTTTTATTTTGAGTTCTTTATTGAAGTTGAATTTGGTTTAGAATTTGAAATTTAAATCAATATTCACAATGAATTAGTTGTGTTCTTATTTGTTGATAATCCAATGTGACAACTTACCCGCTGATGGGGCAAATTGTAGTACACACTCTCTACTCCGTACTGAAATAAGATATGAAGATGTAAGAAATACAAAATATGTGCCCAAGACTTCCTTCTTTCATTTGGTATGGAATTTATACCATTGTAATGTACTGTATTGTGCACAGTAAATGTTAGACAGCGCGAAAGGTGTGACAACGTACCTCCCTCTCCCCTACAATTTTTCTCTTCATATGGAGTTTTACATGGGCAAGGAAGAGTTAAAACTGGTGAGATTGCCTTGAGTGAACTATCACTATTAACAGTGTTACTAATATAATTAATATAATTAATTAAATTAATGTTGGAATAAAATATAGGCCTGTTGTATTTTACTTTGGATTTTTCAGTCAGCAATATAAATCTGAAATACATTCTTTGAATCAAACATGCCAAAAAAGTTCATACATTTTGAGTTATGAAATGGGCCTAGATTATTTTGTATATGTGGAAAAGTATGTTCAGGAATGCCTTGAATATAGTCTACATCTGCTGACTAGGCTTAGCTATATAATTAATTGCTGTTTATTTACCTCCCCTCTCACTTGTTTGTCAAAACCTTTCTCACCATGTTCTCACCCCACATAAACTTGCCTAGAGCACCCAGAGTACCATTGGACCACGTTGAAGGATTTGCTGTCAGGATGGGAATGGCCGAGCTCTGGGTGAACAAGACTGTACACTCCTCCCTCTAATCGTTGCCTCTCACATCTGCAAGTAGGTAACAGTAACACCTGGTTTTCAGGAGGACCGTATGTATGTGTCTGCAACCTGTGTGACCCAGTTTATAAGAGGCCCCTGTTGGTAGGGAAGTACAGGAAGAAATCCAGGACAGTCCAGGAATGGGTAGATAATTAGATGTTATAATGCTTGTGCTGTTGACTATCACTGTGGTGAGTAGCCTAGTGCCAAGAAAAAAAAGAAGGTTTATCGGGCATTGTTACGGCATTCATAACAGGGGTGTAGTTGTATGTCTGTTGAGAGATGATGGTGTCATTAAAACAACTCAACCCCAACCACTCCCCCTGCCAACCCCATCACGCTTCCTCTATCACCTCCCACTCCCCCTACAACCCTCAACTCTGTTCGTCAGATTACCATACAGGCCCCATAGGACCTAACTGCTGCCTTGGAGCCCTCCTAAAGGACCCATGGGCTGCTTGGGTGCCTGTAAAAAGCTCTGTGGATGGAGGTGAAAATTGCAATGGGGAGACACCTGGAGCACACATGATGGAACAGTATTTTACTGACTGAAGACAGCATCCTTTCCTCTCCTCACACCACCTGTATTGTTCTTCTTTTCACTTCTCTGTGGATTAACAGGATAGCTCAGGAGCAGACACCATAGGAACAAAGCCAGTATCACTTCCTCAAAATAGTCAGAATGACTCTCAGATAACTCATGAAATCAATAATAAATGTTGATGTTTTTGCCAAGGAGGCTTTAGTTGCGCAATTTTAGCTTAGGTGTTTGGTGCAGTATAAAAAAAAAAGTGAGACGTCTTGTCTTATGTAAACAAATTTCGATTTGCTGGTGGGCAGGTCTGTCTCACCATCTGTGTGTTCTGCGGTACAATTGGATAGAGCGCAAACACCGCAGCTGTTTTTCCTGTATTAGTTGGCAAGCGGGCTGTTTATCCTGTATTAGTGGGCATTGTCGAAATCAAAACCTAACCCTCAAGGAAGTCCTGACAAACTCTTGTACTCAAATCTCACAAAACTCAGTTTTGGAAGATACTGACTATGACCAAAATTAACCTACTTGCACCTTTTAGTCCATGTTGGCACTTGAATAAATGTTTCAGACTAATGTCGATGTCACGTGCAGTTTTCAACGACAGAAGTTGGTTCTCGAGTTCTTGAAAGTGTACATTTTTAAATATTAGTTTTCTTCCACAGACCAGGCTGAATTGAAACCTTCACCTTGTGATCCACTGAAGTCACCGGCTAAGGGTCCATGCAAAGGTCAGGAATCTCTGATTCAGTCAGTTATGTATATTTGAGCCTGTTTATTTTCTGTTACAGTTCTGCCAAGCATACAATACACTTTTTTTGCATGAGTAATTTAATGTATTTCTATACAATTACAAACTTTAAAATGCTATTCGGAGAAGAGCAAAAACAAGCAAAAATGACCTGTCATTATCAGCCAGGCTGTAATGATCGTTGTTGGAAGGATTGGACCAAGGTGCAGCGCGGAAGGCGTTCATCATGTTTATTAATGTGAACCAGCAACAAAACAATAAAGCGTAACAAAATGAAAGTGCAGCTTTGTAGTGCAAAAAGGCGACAATACAAAAACAAGATCCCACGCACAACAGGTGGAAAAAGGCTGCCTAAATATGATCCCCAAACAGAGACAACGATAGACAGCTGCCTCTGATTGGGAACCAACCAGGCCAACCTAGAAACGAAAAACTAGAATGCCCATCCTAGTCACACCCTGACTTAACCAAATAGAGAAATAAAAGGATCTCTAAGGTCAGGGCGTGACACAGGCTGCTAATAGTTCGTTCACCTCAGTTGATCTACAAACATATAGCCTATTAGCTGTACAATTCTAATGTTATACCCCTAAAAGGGAAGAAATATGAGAAATGATTCACACTGACACGTAGCATAAGCGACTGTTCAGTCAGTTGTACTGATGAATTGCATAAAATCGTCAACTGTTTACATAGATATCTCTTTTCTCAAATTACATAGTGTTTGTAATTGTATACGTTTGTATTCCTAGGCATTACTAATCAAGCTTCGCACAAACTCACATCAATGAAGCACACAGGTGATCGTATTATCACATCCCCCCCCCAGCTGTGCCCTGGACACCATATGCGAATTGATCTCCCTCCATTTATCTTCAGAGTTCGTATTGTTAGTTGGCCTAAACTGGGACATGCTTAACACCCAGGCCGTCCTACAATCTAAGCTAGATGCCCTAAATCTCACACAAATTATCAAGGAACCTACCAGGTACAACCCTAAATCCGTAACCATGGGCACCCTCTAGATATCATCCTGACCAACTTGCCCTCTAAATACACCTCTGCTGTCTTCAACCAGGATCTCAGCGATCACTGCCTCATTGCCTGTGTGCGTAATGGGTCCGCGGTCAAACAACCACACCTCATCACTGTCAAACGCTCCCTAAAACTCTTCAGCGAGCAGGCCTTTCTAATCGACCTGGCCCGGGTATCCTGGAAGGATATTGACCTCATCCCGCCAGTAGAGGATGCCTGGTTGCTCTTCAAAAGTGCTTTCCTCTCCATCTTAAATAAGCATGCCCCATTCAACATTTTTAGAACTAAGACAGATATAGCCCTTGGTTCACCCCAGAATTGACTGCCCTTGACCAGCACAAAAACATCCTGTGGCGTTCTGCATTAGCATAGAATAGCCCCCGCAATATGCGGCTTTTCAGGGAAGTCAGGAACCATTATACTCAGTCAGTTAGGAAAGCTAGGGCTAGCTTTTTCATACAGACATTTGCTTCCTGTAGCACTAATTCCAATTTTTTGAGGGACAATGCGAAGTCCATGGAGAATAAAAGCACCTCCTCCCAGCTGCCCACTGCACTGAGGATAGGAAACACTGTCACCACCGATAAATCTATGATAAACAATCATTTCAATAAGCATTTTTTCACAGTTGGCCATCTGGATCCTCTCTTTCTAAAATTACCCACCGAAATTGTTGCAACCCCTATTACTAGCCTATTCAACCTCTCTTTCGTATCGTCTGAGATCCCCAAAGATTGGAAAGCTGCCACGGTCATCCCCCTCTTCTTTCTAAAATCTTCGAAAGCCAAGTTAATAATCAGATCACAGACCATTTCGAATCCCACCATACATTCTCCACTATGCAATCTAGTTTCCAAGCTGGTCATGGGTGCGCCTTACCCACGCTCAAGGTCCTAAACGATATCATTAACCACCATCGATAAAAGACAGTACTGTGCAGCTATCTTCATCGACCTGGCCAAGGCTTTTGACTCTGTCAATCACTGCATTCTTATCGGCTGACTCAATAGCCTTGGCTTCTCAAATTACTGCTGTAGTGGAAATTTCAGTACTGAGAGACTTAGACAATTATTCAAACAATCATCTTTATTCAACATCGATTAATTATTGCAATAATGAATCCGTTGACCACACACTCTAGGTTGTGTTGCCGAGAGCTTAACTGATAATGAAAAAACAGTGATCTTATATTGGCCCTAAATGCTCAGTCAGTCATTTCTATCGTTCCCATAAGCCACCTTGGTCCATCTCCTGGTTATCTGCACGGGATGTTGTTTTACTTCCAAGCCGGCTTAGTTTCCCAGATGCCAGGAAGATGAGGAAATGAGACATTGTTCTAAACTCTTCTAGGCCATCTCTATCTAGGGTCACACACAACATCTTGTCTATAGAGTGACAGCTTTTAGAATTTTATCAACAAGTCATTGTCAGCTCAAGCTATCCCTAGCAAAACCCATTTCCTTAACCAGATGCCCAGACTAACTGCAGGAAGTTAGAGTGGACACCATAAAAAGCATTAGCAGGCCAGTCTTACTCTTAGTTAAATATATAACCGTTTACTATTAATATCAAACAAATCAGGTAAGTATGTAATTGTTCCCTGACACTGCCTCGCCTGGTTCACCAACTACTTCTCAGATAGTAGTAGCCTGTCCGGCCTTTTGTCCGGACAGGGTTCAATTCTCAGGCCGACTCTTTTCTCTGTATATATCAATGTTGTCGCTCTTGCTGCTGGTGATTCTCTGATCCACCTCTACGCTGACGACACCATTCTGTATACATTTAACCCTTCTTTGGACACTGTGCTAACAAACCTCCAAACGAGCTTCAATGCCATACAACACTCCTTCCGTGGCCTCCATCTGTTTTTAAATGCTAGTAAAACTAAGTGCATGCTCTTCAACCGATTGCTGCCCGCACCCTCCCGCCCGACTAGCATCACTACTCTGGACGGTTTTGACCTAGAACATGTGGACAACTACAAATACCTACCCGGTTAGACTGTCAACTCTCCTTCCAGACTCACATTAAGCATCTCCAATCCAAAATGAAATCTTGAATCGGCTTCCTATTTCGCAACAAAGCCTCCTTCACTCATGCCGCCAAACATACCCTCGTAAAACTGACTATCCTACCGATCCTTGGCTTTGGTGATGTCATTTACAAAATAGCCCCCAACAATCTACTCAGCAAACTGGATGTCGTCTATCATAGTGCCATCCGTTTTATCATCAAGGACCCATATACTACCTACCACTGCGACCTGTATGCTCTCGTTGGCTGGCCCTCATTACATATCCGTCGCCAAACCCACTGACTCCAGGTCATCTATAAGTCTTTGCTAGGTAATCTCTACTTGCACATCAAAATCTGCACATCTATCACTCCAGTATTAATGCTAAATTGTAATTATTTTTATCTCTATGGCCTATTTATTGCCTACCTCCCTACTCTTCTACGTTTGCACACACTGTACATATATATTTATATTTTTCTTTTCTTTTGTGTCATTGACTGTACATTTGTTTATGAGTAGCTCTGTGTTGTTTTTTCCGCACTGCTTTGCTTTATCTTGGCCAGGTTGCAGGTGTAAATTTGAACTTGTTCTCAACTGGCCTACCTTGTTAAATAAAGGTGAAATAATAAAAAATAAAATTGGAATATTACTTACGATTCTGTATTCACATCAGTGATGGTAAAAAAAAGTTGAGGAAAGGGTAAACTATAAACTCCAGTGGGCGATTGACATAAGACGAACAACAAATGTATTGTTTGCATTTTGTTGCATTTTAAAGTAGGCCTACAGGGAAGACAGGCCATGTCTAAATGTTCATGTTGAAACATATCTTATTTTTGTACAGTTTCTAACTTGTTTGATGAGATTAGTTCAAGAGAGTGGTGAATATGGCCCCTGCACTGCAGCCCGCAGAGCTTGGACCCCAGGTTCATATCCTCACCTCCTGAGGATGCCCTTGTTAAATACTGACAGCCCCATACCAGGCTAGGAAACAGAAAGTCAGCACACTCTATATGTCAGTTGTAGTAGTTGGAGAGTATCTGGGTGTTGACATCCAGTTATCTCAGTCAGCGCAGGAGGGATTTTCAGGATTGGAGAGTAGAGTTGGTAGTGTAGTAATATTTGATTACTGATGACAACTACTTTATTTATAAATAACTGTTTTTGCTTTGTCATTGTGTTATTGTGTGTAGATTGATGAGGGAAAAAAAACAATTGAATCAATTTTAGAATAA